>NW_026067951.1:7578832-7626929 GCF_014885135.2 Alexandromys fortis
GAGAGAGAGAGAGAGAGAGAGAGAGAGAGAGAGAGAGAGAGAGAGAGAGTCATAAAAAGTGGGTTTCCAGAGTTACTGCATCATTAGAGTCAGGTGTCCAATTCTCAACCAAATATTTAAAGACATACAAGGATTAAGAAAATATTATCCATTGATATCCATCTGTCTTGGAAAGAGACTTGGAGGTAGGTCCACTAGAAAAAGACTTTAAAACACAAAGACTCTAAAAGGAATTGAGGAAAATATCAAGAAGGGGCTTGTGGACAAAATGTAAATATCAGTAAATAGGTAGAAAAGTAAAAATAAAGTTCTAGAATCCTTAGAGGTGGAAAGCACAGTAACTGAAAAGAAGGATTTACTACCAGAGAAATTTAAAGGGAGACGAGAGTAGATACAAGGATCAATGAAGTAAAATCTTTGCTCTTAGTTGCAATTTCTTCACATGACAGGTTTCCCCCTTTTATTCAAAAGAGATTCTTTTCTCATACAATATATCCTGACTACACTTTCCCCTCCATCTATTCCTCCCAGTTCCTCCCCACCTCTCCTCCAATCCAGATCTATTCCCTTTCTGTCTCTCATTACAAGACAGAAGGGTAGGCTTCTAAGAGATAACAACAAAACATAACACAGTAAAAATATAGTATGATAAACCAAAAACCATGACATCGAAGCTGGACAAGGCAAACCAAGAGAAGATACAAGAATCAAAGGCTCACTCACTCACACACGTAGGCGTCCTATAGAAATACTAAACTGAAAGCTATAATATATACCCAGAGAGCCTGGTGCAAACCTGTGCAGGTCCTGCGCTTCCTGCTCAGTCTGTGAGTTCATATGAGCTTTGCTCAGTTAATTTAAGGGACGTATTATCCTGGTGTCCTCCATCCCCTCCGGCTCTTACCCTCTAAACACCTTCTCTTCTGTAGACTTCTGTGAGCTCTGAGGGAGGGATTTGGTAGAGACATCTCATTTAGAGCTGTGTGTTACAAAGTTTCTCGCTATGCATAACGTATGGTTGTGTGTCTCTATATTTGTTTCCATCTGCTGCTGGAGGAAGTTTCTCTTATGATGACTGAATATGGCACTGATCTACGGAGTATTTGGCAGAATACCATTAGGAGTTGCTTTATTGATGCTTTTTATTTTTTAAAGGACAAGTAGTATTTAGTTTTACCCTCGGTTTCCTGGGTATCTATTCTCTAGTTCTTGATAACCCAAACAGTGTCAGGTATGGGCTCCATCTCGTGGACTGGGTCTTAAGTTAAACCAGATATGAGTTGGTTACTTCCACAAGAATTATGCCCTGTCGTATTTTGCTGGCAATGGGTTTGTCACTGGGTTGGTGTTTCCATTTCTCTTTTGGTAGCCTGCAGAGTACCTTCCCATACCAAAGACACTAGAGCATAGGGGTGAAGGTTCTATGTAGGTATCAATCAGACCTCCCCATGTTCCATGAGTGACGTTGGTGCTGTCTTCAGCAATAGGGTCTTGCTGTCTGATTCTGGAGAGCAATCTATTGTCTGGGCAACTGCCTGGGTTATTTGGGGATTTCCATAGGACCCCTTTGGCCAAAAACTCAATTGGACATGGACCAATCCTGGTACTGGATGCTTCATTTAATGACAAGACATAGCCAGCTGGGACACTATCTCTTTCATCATTTAGAGACTTCATTAAGACTACCTTCATATGTTTTAGGAAGTTTCCACTGCACTAGGTTTCCATACCACCTCTCAAATGCCCTTCAACTTTAGCTGTCTCTCCCCTTATTCTCTTCCTCAAGTCCATCTCCCCCTCCATCCCCACCTGATCCTTCTAGTCCTACACCCCATCCCTAGTTTACCCATAAAATCTATTTTATTTCCCCTTCCAGGGAGACCCATGTATTCCCCTCTAGTCCCTTCGTGTATATTTAATCTCTCTGAGTCTATGGTAGCTTAGTTATCATTTACTTGACAGCTAATATCTATATATTTATGAATACATGCCATATTTATCTTTCTGGTTACCTCTCTCTCAGATTGTTTTCTAGTTCCATCCATATGCCTGCCAACTTCATGATATCATTTGACAGTTGGGTAACACTCCTCTGTGTCACTGTACATTTTAGTTGTCCATTCTTCTGCTGAGGGACATCTAGGTTGTTTCCAATTTCTGGCTATTATTAAAAGAGCAGCTATGAACATGGTTGAGCAAATAAAAAAGCATAAAAGAGAAAAAAATATCTAGAAGATTCCAGAAGAGCCTTCTATACTTCCAATTCCGATTAAGAAAATTCCTGCATCACCTTGCTGTCTGTTGAGATACCAGGTGAAAGGAGTGAGCTTCCATCGAGACCACAGGTACAATCCACAGGTACAATACAGCCTCAAACAGCAAATGCTGTTGTGGATATGACAGCAATATGGGCTATTGCATATTGAATGCTTGCCAGATGTCAGGTGCCGTCAGTAACTTACTGAATCTTCACCCTGATTTGATTAATCGACTCTATGTTGACTTCACAGTTCAGCAAAGGAGGCGAATAGTTAAAGAACTTGAGTCAGAGACAGCTGAGCTGGAGCCTGGACTCAAGACCAGGGACGAATGACTCTCGGAAACTCTTATTTTGAACACTAGCTGTTGGACACATTTTTATTTATTTACACAATCTGCAGGAATGACATTACCAATATAAAACAAGAAACAAGTTTCTTTCTACTCTCTTCTTTCCCTTTATGGACAAATAATTCACCTGGAAACAAATGGGAGGTTTGTATTACAAAAGAAAAACCATGTTGCATATTCCTTGATCTTAAGTTAAAGAGTTCCTTTATACAATGCTAGTTTTTCCTCATAGCCAATATGGCTGCCCAGAATGGGAAAGAGAGGCACCCACAGTGCTGTATTCATCTGAGGAATTAAGAATGAGCACAGGATCAGAGAACCCCTTGGCCATTCTGTAACCATAATGGTTTCCATGTTTATGAAAGAGACTAATGACTGAAATTGTATCAACATTTGCGGCAGAAGGAATGCCAGTTGGAAATTAGATTTTTTTTCTCTCGTCTAGTTAATGAGGTTTTTTCTCAAGGTGTGAGAGGCTGGTGTGTTAAGGGAACTCACTAATTCCGTTTCTGCATTTTCATCTGCTAAGGCCTACTCTGAAATTTTAAGCTGCGTCTTTGTGACAAGGGGAGGCTGGAGATGACCTTAAAAAGATTGTCAGCGAAAGTGTTTATCTGAGGATGCGGCTCCGAAGAGGAATCTCTAATTAGATAAACTATGAAGTGTTTCTAACGCATAAACAGATGTCACATGCCAGCTGAGCTGAACTGCGGTCAGAAACAAAAATCCTTATTTCATAACCCCTCGATGACATTCTCTGGAGACCAAGCGGATGTCAGATGGTCTCTCAAGCTAACTCAGCTGCTGTTTTTCCTTTGAATCCCATAGAAGAGTCACAGGGCCCAGTTTGGTTTACAGGAACGTGTTGAACACGGACAATTCTTGATGAATTACAAATGCAATTTCATGGTTGGAAAAGACTTTTAGTATATGTGCATAAAAACATAAGCATCTCCAGGCAGCGTTAGGGATCCATTCTGGCACTTTGTGAAAGAGTTTCTTTAACTCTGGGCAGATGTTATGGGGGTAAGTCAGGAATCTTTATGGTCTCTGTGGTTGGGTCAAGGCAGTGAGCAAGGTCTGTGATGAGGGCTTGCTGACCAGTCTTCTCCCACTCTCCATCCCTAGGAACTCTTGGCAGGCTACCCATCCCTCAGCCTGTCAATTTCCTGGATGGAGATAAGGTATATTGTGGCGAGGCTGATAAGGTTCTTAGAAAGAAAAATTTCGAACTCAAGCAAGATAAATGTAGGCCCAGTTTTAGGAATGATAACATCTGACAGAGTAGACATTTAAAAAATGACAGTGGAAAGCTGGGGTTGTCACGGGGGAGCTCTGGGGTGAAGCTGGGGTGGATGTGAGAAACAGGAAGTCTTTCAAAGCTGTTTTCAGAGGGTTGCCACAGCCGGTGTCCTGCTAAATCAGTACGGGCCCTTTTTCCTGCAGTACTAGCAACTGCGTCTAAAGCATTCTGCATACGAGGCAAGTGTGCTATTCCCGAGCTATAGCCCCATCCATTCAGTGTGATCTCTTGACCAAAGCTAGGTTTTCTTCACTAGCTTTTGTGTGTAAAAGCCATCCTGTAGGTGAATCAGCTTTCACGAGGCATTTCTTGTCAGTAGAAGCACAACAGCCTCTAACTCCTCCATGTGACTTCTGAGTGACTTCCGTGTGCTAATAGAGTGTGTACAAAATTGAAGTGGAGAGAAAGCACTCTCCCCAGCTCTTTTATAACAGGGTTTTATGTTTTCTCTTAGAGGTGCAATTACTGAACGGCCCAGGGCTACTAAATGCTGGGCTAAGCAATTTGCATATCTGATAGGTAAATATTATTGTTATTCTTCCGTGTCTCCATAAGAGCCACAGAATGCGAAATTGTCCCTCTCCAGTTGGAGAGTTAAAAGTAAGGAAGGCAAACTGCCTTTCTCCAAACTCCCCATGCTCTTCTATGCACGTATACTGCCGGGTGCTTTGGAGAAAATTGTAAAGTCAGAAAAAAAAAAAAAAGGCAGGAAAAAAAATCATTTCTAGTCCCAATAAACACTAGTAACAATTTGCTTATTTCTTTCTATACTTCTCCCCATGTGGGTGTTTTCCTTCACCACTGTGTAGTTCAATTGCTGTTGGTACCCGCACACCATGGGCTCTACAGGCCTTAAATGGGGCAGAAGAAAGAGCCACTACCTTGGTCAAGTAGCCCTAAAATGTTTCCCTCAAGCCCCATAGAACTTCATTCACTTAAGAAAAGCAACAATAAAATAAGCCAAATTGGCATCAAGGGCTAAATGAGACTGAGATTGCTTGAACTATGTGATGTGAGCTTCAAATTCACATCTCTCCTAGATGACTTTTGACTCTTTCCCAGTTTCAGCAAATATTGCAAGTTCTGGGGTTAGTGATTCCTGAGTAGCCAAGAATATGAAAATTCTATATGCATTCTATATATGGAAATATCCTTTCTGTTTTCTCAGAGGTAGGACCCAAGCAACTCAGCCCACAGGGAGCTTCATCGGGTGAGCCTGATGAGTTGTATGCATGGTGCTACAGTTGAGAGATGGGGCCCTTTCATTGTTTCTCCTTTGTGGTTCCTTATTTCAAGAAGATTTTCCAGCATGGAAATTAGTTTTATTATTTATTTAGAATATGACAGTTCATTATCATACTTAGAAAGCTATTAAGTGCCCAGTCCTTCCTACCTTCGACATGAGACACAGACCTCAGCCTCTTCAAACATCAATGAAAACTCCCCCTAAATACACACTAAAAAGTTAAAACTTGCATACTAAATGATAGGAATCTCAATAAAAGCTTTATCTATAAATTGTGTCATTCTTTTGTAACTGTATTTTCAGCCTAACTACTGTGTATTAAGAATCACCAGGCCTCATGGAACTTTTTATTTTTTTTTCAAAATACAGTAGAGGTCCATCTAAACACCATTGCATGCTGGATTGCATGATTGTGGACCACTCATTGCAGAAAATTTGCTTTCTTTAAGATGAATTCCTGGCTTGAATTATTTCCCAAAGTTTTTTGTTTTTGTTGGGTTGTTGCACAGGTAACATCAACAAAAGGTTAATCTCCTTCGGAAGAGGTTGACTTAGCTGGTTATATTTAAAGTATTGATGGTAATCGGTGGTTCCCTGGTCTACAGTTTGTCACGTGATTGTAAGTAATTCCTTTGGTGGTAAGCGCTTTGTGCTGCACATTCTTTTTAGGGATAGCTTAACAGTTGGATGTTTTGAATATATTGGGTGGTGTCAATGCTAAAGGTTGTATTCCATTGTTCCCAGAGTACTGTGAACGTCAGAAGGCTCTTGCTCTGCCTGGGGATTCTGAAAGGACAGAAATCACAGTCAATGATAAGGAAAAGCATCCACCCGTTCTCATTTAGAAAGAAAAGTAATTTTGGGTTAAAGATAGTTTGCACTTGTCTACACTGCGCGACTGCATATAGAAACAGAATCCCTCACGGTGATTGAGGGTTAATAATTGTGCTAAGCACTTTGGCTATCCTATCTCTTTTGATCCTTCCAACAGCCCTGGGAGATTGTTGCCGTTATATCTTATCCTTTGCAGATGGGAAAAACACAGCCTAGGAATGTCTAGTCACTCACCCAGGGTCACACAAGTGAATAGCAAACCTTGATATGGATTTCAGGGTCCTTGATCTTAACCACTTCACCGAATTGCATTTCTTACAACAATTCAGATTCTCTGCCATGTCCTTCATCAGTTTACATTCCTAATTTTAAGGTATTTTTTTTCTTTCTATTCCCTGAAAATCTAATCTTTTACCTTCAGGAAACTGCCACCCCACGATGTGGCAGAGTCCTTGCTATGTAGCCCTACAGTCTCCAGCCCCTAGCTCACCTCTGGGTAGCCCATTCTTTGGTCCATTTAGTCCACCCAGGGTACTGTTCCGCTCTGAGTTGGATACACACGGACAGTGAGAGACTCACATGAGCTGGTTTTGTGTGCAGAGTAGTGATGTCCCAAAGCATCACTCCGCTGCATTTGCTTCTGTCAGCTAGGAGAACAGACAGGAAGACTCTGGAATCAACAGCAGCTGCTGGAGCAGGGACTTCTATGGAGAACACAGTCTGACAAAGACCCTCCCTGCAAACTCACTGCAGGTTTGTCCTCCCTGCTGGAAAGCAAACTTGAGAACTCTACAGGAACAGCGAGTGCTCGTAACCCCTGAGTCACATCTCCCTCTTCCACCTTACTGAGACGCATCTCTCACTGAACCTGCAACTTGCCATTTCAGCTGGACTGGCTAAGTGAGCAAGGCCCTGGGGTCTCCCTGCCAAACCCCTGCTGCTGACGTTGCAGAGGTGTGCCATCACACCAGCTTTAGGCATGGTTACTGGGGATCTAAACTCACATTCTCACCTTGAACAGCAAGCATTTCTCTCTAGGAGGTCTCTCTCCAGCCCCCTCCCCAGCACTTTAATATTACTACTTACAGAAGCTATTTTCCTGGAAGGCTGAGCTGGACATTTATATGACTGGGTGCTTGGTTTTAAATCCAGCTTCTAAAAAGTAAATTCCCAAAGCCATTTTTAACAAACATGAGGCTTATTTGAGGCAGTTTGTGCATTGCGTTAATTAGACTGAGAAGGCTTGTGTCCCAAAGGACTCCTCCCAAGAAGTCTTGGAGCAGAGCTGTTTCCACCGCACTGTAGTTAACTGAAAACCTGGGTAGCATAGAGGAGGAAAAGGTAGACGGATGTCAGAGCCAAAGGAAACTGAGTCAGTCACTCACACAACACCCTATGTTTTTAGAAGGAAGCTGAGTGCAGCTAGAAAATGAGCGAATAGAGCTATGGAATCCAGGCAGTTTAACTTCCAGGACATCAGTAACTCATCGTACTTCCTAGACCCACTGTATGTCATAAACTGACTTCACTGAGATCCACTTCTGAGTTCATAAGTTAACCCACGTTAGAAAAGAGCTTTTTGTTCTCTACTACTCCGCATGTCTTTTGTCCCCAGATAAAAACAATCTTTCTGCCTTAACACCTTTTCAATTCAATCCCTGTCCATCATCTCTAGTATTTTCTTATTCTGGACACTAATTACCTTCTAACCAGACTAGCGATAGCCTACAGCATTTCACGAATTATGCTACAAAATACATTGTAAAGTTTCTTTGTTCTTTGTAAGGGCCAAACACTGGAGAACCCATGACGAGTCAGATTTTACTCCTATGCAATGTATTCCCTGTGTACTGCAGAAGAGAGTTCATCATAGGAAACAAATGGCTCTTTTGAGCACAACGGGTCTTAGGAGAACATAGATGGGAGACCGGAATTAACCTTCACTGGTCAGAGAGAGTTTCTGAAAAAAGACAATGTCCTTTAGATATAGATGACAATAGAGACTTGGCTGCTTGGGGTGAGGGAGAGGATAAAGAAACCATGCAGGAGAAAGTAGGAAAGGAATTGGCAGGAAGATTGAGGACCAAGTCAGAGGGGTACAGGTAAAGAAGGAATCAGAATAAAGTAGGGTTGCCACCTAGAATATTTCATAAGTACACTGAACTAAGAAGCAAAATGCTTGGCAATACTCTGTTATAATAGATGTCCATGGCAAACCCAGGGCTGGCAGAGAATCCTTTTGGGGAGAGATACAGTGATCACCCAGTAACTTCAGAGCACATGAACTGTTGAGAACAGCAGTAGTTAGGTTAACTCAGAGCACATGATCTATTGAGAACAGCTGTATCTAGGTTCACGAAGAGTCATTGAGTTTGTATTTCCACTGTCGGGACTAGCAGTACCTGACAGAAATCCATGTGGCCATCCTTTAGGTATTTTTCTGTCTACAGAAAAGCTTGAACTCAACCTCAATTGGCATTTGTTTTATGTAGCTCAGCTTAAGAGGTGTGGTGGAGTAAATAGATTGCAGTGCGTCTCACAAGTTTGGTGCTGTATTGATCAACCCAGGCTGTCAACCACAGACAGGTTAGCTTAAGAAACAGTAGTGCATTATCACTTAGTTCCAGAAGCTGAAAACCCAGGAACAAGGACAGACCTGATTCCTTTTGAGGACTTTGAGAAGAAAGTCTGTCCAATATCTCTTCTACAGCATTTAGTGACTTTGGGAGTATTTTTTCACATTCCTTAGCTTATAGGTTTGTGAGGATACTAGTCATAGAGAATTATGGGTTACCTATTAACCTCATTTTAATTTCATAATCTCTCTAAAACTCTGTCTTCAAATACAGTCACAGTCTAAAGGAATTAAGACTTCAACACATGGGTTTTTGTTTGTTTTTATGGAAGAGATATAATTCAAACTACAACAGTTTCCAATTCTAACCCCCAAATATAAGCATCAAAGAAAGAATATAAAGCTATATCAATCAATAAATATGAAAGATACTTAGGGGTGGTATAAGCTAATAGTTTTCAAACCTTTCTGCTAGCAGTTTCGACTGAAATAGAATGAAATCCCAACGTGTAAAATTGGGAGGTGCTTCTGGTTAAAGATGGGTATAGATGAAGTGGGAAAATGAGCAGATGATTAAATCTAAGGTCAACAGACACAGGATGAGAGGCAAGCACATGTGTTAGTAACACACACTCACACACACTCACACACAGACACACAAAGGCAATCTCTTTTTCAAAGCACACCGTGCTTCTTTAGGTAGTGGTACAGCATTTCTCTGAGGCTTTCCACTGCATCCTCCCAAAGTCTGAAGAACCCTGGTTAATTCTTGGGGGTTTTTTCAGCCTCCCAAATGGAGATCAGAGACCGCAGAAGAGCTACTCTGTCTGTTACACATGACGACAGCAGCTTGCTGGTGAACTGATTGGGGAAGAGTCCTACCAAACATTCCTCCAACTGTGGAGTTGTGGGTATAAGCAAACACAGCCTCACGGCGATTCTAACAATATTATTTGATATATGGTATCAGAGTCCTATGTATGCTTATTTTATGCATAAAAGCCACTTGGTGTTTTATGGAAACTCAGAGAGAGAATTAGAGCTTTTGCTGATGTTATCAAACTTGAAATGGGGTTTTCCTTCACACTCATTATTCATGTTCTCTGGGACCTTGTTGTTCCGTTTGATTCATGCAATGTTATTATGAAAACTAGCTACAAAATGAAAAAGAAAATCATCCTCAGAAAACTGCTGACATGGGTTCCTCTGGAAATGGAATTCAGATCCCGGGACTAATCAGGTAGCTGTGATTACAGAATGCAGTCGTCATGACTCTTGACCTGAAGTCGCTACCCTCCTTTCTTTCCACCTTCACTGGCCTCTTGACTATTAACAGAGATCCTTGTTGGAGGGTAGCAGCAGAGCAACGCAGAGTCGTCTCTGTCTTCTGAAGTGAGACGTGCTATCCCACTAGCCATGAGACTCAACAGGCAAGTACTGTGAAAGAGATCCCACGTGGCATTAATTCCCGTCACTTGTGAGAGTCACTAAGTAGCTGCTTCACTTCTGAGCATAAGTTTTGACACTGTATTATACTTTAAATTTGAAATGCCCCCATGGGCTCATGTCTTGAAAATGTCATCCCCAGTTGGTAGTGTTATTTTGGAAAGTTCTATAAAGTTGGGGAGATGGGCTTAGCTGGATGAACTGGTTGCTGAGGCAGGTTCTCTGGTTGTGTTATCCCTGCCCACTTCCAGTCTAATGTCGGGAGGGGGCACCCTCTACACCTGCTCCCCATGTGAACTGTTCTGTTCTGCCATGCTGCCCCTGTCACGGGGATGCTAACACCCACAACTGTGAGACAACATGAATCTTCCTCCAAGCTCTTCTGTCGGATGCTGTGTCGCTGTAGCCTAACGGTAACCTCTCCTCACCAGAAGACACAGAAAGAAAAAAACACGGGCTTGAGGCAGTTTAGAAAGTCAGAAAAGGGAGTTTGAAGGTGCCATTCCCTGCAACGTGGTCTTGTGTTTTATCCTTTTGGGGCAAAGAGCAAGACTCCTTAAAGAAATAAAATTACCTGGATTTAGCCTCTAAGAGGAATACTTCTGATATTGGATGCTTTAGAAGTCTTTGGAAAAGCCACAAGGAAGCATGAGCTAATTCTTTAAACTGTATTTCACTAGGCAATCAAAGACGGACGGCTTTGGGCACTTGTATGTCAAGCACTTAAACTCTCCATGACATTCCTCGAAGTAGTGATTGCCAGGAATAGCTGATGATCATTAAGAAAAAAAGTTTTGAAACACTTTAGCTTTTCGAGGCAGAAGCAGTGAGACTTGCATCTGGAAGGAGATAGTTTGTTTTGACTTCATAGTTGCAAGCCTTAACCAGCAAGGAAAGAAGAGCCAATAACTCTGAGAGGAAGGGAACACCATTAGACGGCTCTCACTTTCCCTATCAAAATCCAGCAGGCCGTTTCCTCTGAGCCCTCGTGATCCTAGAGGATCCTCCTAGACGTCTGGGAAGCCTGCTGTCCCTTCTGCGGTGGGTCCCTCATCTGTGTTCTAGGGAGCTCATGGGCTACAATCCCCGCATCTCCCCCTGAGGTGGGTGTGATGGCGACCTGAGGAAGCAGAATTGCATAAATCGCAAGGGTAAAATTAGCGCCCTTACCAAACGGGCTCCACAGATGACCTCACTCCTTCTGCCACGTGTGGACACACAAGAAGGCACTGTCTGTGAAGTAGAAAGCAGCCCCTTACCAGACCGGAAAGCTACAGGTGCCTTCTTCAGCTTTCACGTCGGGACTTAAAAACTTGGCATCAGGTCCTTTTATCCACAAATCGCCCGCCTTTGTGATGCTTTGTTTCAGCAGTCAAGAGACGTCGTCCCGGAAAGTGGGTGATGGCCCTCACTTGGAGCTGCTTTCCAAATTCAGGAAGAGGAGCCAGGCGGTGGTGGCGCACGCCTTTAATCCCAGCACTCGGGAGGCAGAGGCAGGCGGATCTAGGCGGATCTCTGTGAGTTCGAGGCCAGCCTGGTCTACAAGAGCTAGTTCCAGGACAGGAACCAAAAGCTACAGAGAAACCCTGTCTCGAAAATAAAAAAAAAAAAAAAAAAAAAAAAAAGACCAATAAACAACAAAACCAAATTCAGGAAGAGGGCTCATCTTGGTGGGACTGGCAAGGTGGAAGCCTAGATCTACTAATTATTAAATGCATGTGAATGAAGGTACTTTCCTCACAGCAGTAGGGGAACCCTGAGGTAAAGGACACCCTGCACTCAAAGTAAATGCAAATGGAAACAGAAAAGGAAGGAAAGAAAGGAATGGAAAAGGGGAGAGACGGTCCTTGAGCTCAGCCCTGATGCTGACCTCACCTCCTAGTGGCTACAAAGTCAGCATCTTCGACTACATGTTCCCAACAACGTGTGCTGCCTTATCACAGGCCTAAAGCAGCAGAGTCAATCAGCTACAGATGGAAACCTCTGAAAGTCCAAGCAAAAGCCAACCTTTCCTCTTTTTAAACTGATAACCTCCAGTATTTCGTTACAGTAATGGGAAACTGATTAGCATTCACGACAAGCTATTTCTGCTACTCCTCAGAGCACCATTTATTCGGTTTGACAAGACTCAGATAAGGCTGGTAGCTCCTTCTTAAGGGCAGAATAGAGCACACGGTGTCTTTATCTCTCAGCTGGGACCCTGTGGTGCTGGGAGGGAGCCCTGGTGGAGAATTAAGGTTATAGAATAAAACAATGGGAAGCTTTACTCATTGTTTCCTTTTCAATCTCAAAAGCAAAGCTAAGGAGGTGCTGCTCAAGCTCGAAGGCCAATTCAGACTCCTAGCACTGTGTAAAAGCTAGGTGTTGACTGAGTGCGCCTGTAGCCTGAACATGTGCCAGTAAACCTAGCATCTGTCAATAACCAGGGCACACACCTCTAACCTTAGGTGGACCCAAAAGAAGTGTCTCGGGGGTTCATTGGCTAATTAGTCCAGCCAAAACTGTGAGCTCCATGCTCAGTGAGAGATTTTATATCAAAATGTTAGGCGGGAGAAGTTATTGAGGAAGATATACCTGAAGAACCAAAGTTCCTCCATTTTGTCCTTTGCCTCCATCTTGTGTCTTATGTAAGCTATTTCCTATAAAACATTCCCGTCCTCAGAAATAGTTAGGGGCAAAAGTAACAGGGTAGCCATCTAGAAAGCACAGGTAACCGTAGAATATCCCCACCTGAAGGTTAGAAGGTTAGCTGATAAGAAGACTTAACAAGCAACAGGTGAGAATCGAAAACAAAAATTTGGGAAAAGTCCCTAGGCACAAGCCAATCAGAATTGAACCTGTCACCCAAACCCTCCTAATATAACTTTCCTGATTTTTGCCTTTAAAAAAAGGCTCTCTAGACGGGTGGGTTACCTCCTCTCACTACTGTGCTGACGAGGCCCAGGCTGGCTTTCAATTATGTGCGTGATAATAAACTTTGCTTTTGCATTTTGGTGAGTCAGTCTCTCTGGTGGTCTTTTAGGGTCCCCACGGACTGGGCACAATAATACCAACATCAGTTCCTGTCCTCTATATGCGTCCACACAGGTGAGTATACCTTAAGATACATGCACACCCCACTCATACACAACACTCATACACTGAGAGGATAATCCCAAACCTTGGTTTACAAAGTTTACGGTATGTGTGTACGCGCACATGCGTGTTAATCTAGGGAGAAAATTTTGCCTCAGGTAGTCTGCTGTGCTTACTTCTGAGCAGTAGGAACTGTCTAAGAACCAAGGGAGAACACATCCAGATCAGCAAGCAAAATCACATCGCCAGTGCCTGAGAGATCCTGTGAGAAATCAAAGTGGAGGGAACAGACTCATGAGGTACCTGTGATTGAGTTCTAAATCTCCTTTTCTTCTCCTTCTCCCCTTCTCCTGGAATGTGGGGAAATGCTGGCATGTCCTTTTCTTTCTGCCAATACAGTCTCTTGACAAGCCCAGTCACCATCCCCATGGAGACATCTAAATTTTCTTTCCTAAGATGTTGCCCTGTTGTCTTGAGGGTTAGCTGTAGTGCCTCACTTATGCGGTAATAAGGGGATACAGATTAATTAGGGAGAAATGAGTGCCTTTGACAGCAGATCCACAGTGGAGTGTGCAGCCAGTGAAGAGCCGATCGCCTGTGGATTTCAGCAGCAAGCTGTAAGGAGTTCCACAGGCCACCTGGGTTGACATATTTGCCTTGGAAATTGAGAAACCAAAACTGGCAGGAAAGCTGGCTTTCTGAAAGCTGATGCAGGCTTTCCCGTTAAAAGACCAGTCCTCCAAAAACTGCCACCTGAACCCATGAAGGCAGCCTGTTTAGAACACAAAGAGGACTGGATTTTCCCTGAGGTCAGTAGTCACCTAGGAACAAGGCAATGAGCACTTTCTTCCTGGAGTGAGTCCTGAGAGTAAAGCAGAGACTGTGGCTTCTGGGGCACCTCGTGGGTTTGAGAGTCCATGAGGGAAGGAGCAAGTGGAGTGATGACATGCTGAGCACTAAGAAGAGAAAGCAGAATAACAAAAACACATGTCAGAAGCAAAGTCCAGTCTCCCTGAACTCTTGCTTGATCTGCCCTGGAGTCGTCTTTTGGCCAGCCGTGTCCATGCATTTTCTCTGTGGAAGTCTACTAGGAGAGCCTATGTGAGGTATCTATGGCCTCCTATGTTCAAATGGATGCACCTGGTTGGAAGAAGAAGGGACAGAAGCGACTTGCTTGCGTTACCTGACACATTGAGTTGAAAACAATCAGATTACATGCAGGGGATACAGCCTATTTACTGTGACTGGGGTGGCAGAATGTGCTGACCCTGGCACCTGAAGCTGTAGATGGAAATTTTTGTCCCACCTGGCCCTGCAGTCATTCAGTTCCAAAGAAACACACAGAGGCTTATAGTAATTATAAACTGTTTGGCCTATTAGCTCAGGCTTATTATTAACTAGCTCTTACAGCTTAAATTAATTCATAATTAATTTAATTCTTGTCTGTGTTTAGCCATCTGGCTTGGTACATTTTCTCAGTAAGGCCTTCTCATCTTGCTTCCCCAGGAAGCAGAGAGAGACAGATGCTGATGCTGCACTTTCTCCTCTTTACCCAGCCCAGCACCCCAGTCTAGGGCATGGTGGGTCTACATTCAGGTTAATTCTTCCTGTTTGAGATACAACCTAGAAACATGCTCACAGACAGACCCAGAGGTATGTCTCCTAAATGTGATTGGAAATCCAGCCAAGTTAATGATTAGTTTTAACTATCAAAATTGGAATTTCCAGGAAGGGCAATGCAGCCTGTTAAAATAAGGTCTCATCAAAGAATGCCACAGGTTAGCACTTCATTGAGCTTAAACTCATAGAATAATTTCCCTAGCATTGCTATTATGCTAGGTTTCATGGGTTAATATTCCTGGGCCTTCTGAGGCATCCATCTGTCTAGACGTGAGTGCTTCTGAAGTCATGGCAATGCAGTGAGCTAAGATGAACATAGAGTAGACACAGGCCTTTTGCAATTGGCCTTAATATGGGAGTACTGGTAGGTGACACCTCTACTCTGGAAAGGATTTGTTAGTTCTTTAAATTTACTTCACTATTGACAGAATAAGATTGATAATTGCCCTGGGAGGTAATCAGAAAGTTAAAAATAATGATAACAAAAATTGATTGGCACAGAAGGCTGTCAATTAAATGCCCGCAAGAGTGGTTCATTCATAGTAGGTGCTCAGCAAAATCACCCTCACCTCCCAACCCCCGAATAGCTTGGAGATGAAGAAGTCAAGGACCAGGCTTAGTATCCAAGTCTGCCCAAGGAGCAGAAACACATCAGCCATTCTTATTGTTATTGTTACTGGCAATAAACATTTCTCTCAAGCCTTAAGTGTTCAGTTCTGCCCAATAAACAAAATTAAACTTAAACTAGTAATGGCTTCTTGAGAACATAATCGCTCATGTTTTGACATTGCTGATTGTGAGGCACGGAGCTTTTCCATAATAAAAAGCACTTTGCGGGCATCTGGCTTATGAAGCAGAACACTAATTTGTATTGTTTATAGGAGCACGTAGGGGAAAGGGTGACACATCCTATTGACTCAGTGCTGGCCCATCGCCCACCCCCGATTGTACTTGGGACTGAGTGTAACCAGCATCCCTTTCCAAGCCAGGAAAGGACGCTGGACTTCTCCCCATTTGTTCCAAGGCAGGAGGTGGAACTAATTTCTAGCACCACATTCTCATTTTGTTTGGAACACTAAGAAATGATGTTAGGATGTTAGACTTTCTCTAAAATAAAGGAAATGCTCTTGAAGGGAAGTAGACACACAGCCACTAGGAAGACTTCAAAACTGCATTTAGTGTGGTCAGAGGCTGCCTGTTTGTTCCCGGTCACTCAGACTTGAAATAATCACACAGAAACTATATTATTTGCAATATTGTTTTGCCAATTGCATAAGTGTATTTCTTGCTAGTTCTTATATCATAAACTAGCCAATCTCCATTAATCTGTCCATTACCACGAGGTCATGGCCTACTCGCAATGGGCTACATGGGCTACATGGGCTCCCGTGGAGGTGTCTGCCTCCTGTGGAAGCTTCTTGGCTTCTCCCTGACTCCACCTTCTTTCCTCCTCTATCTACGTGGAATTCTCACTTGCTTTATTGTATTAAGCCACAAGCCAAAACAGATTTATTCATTAACCAACAAAAGCAGCATATATACAGAAGGACTTCCTATACCATTTCCCCTTTTCTGTTCAAATAAAAGAACATATGGGAAAGAAAGAAGAAAGAATTTAGGAAAAATTTTACTTTTCCCCATAGCTATTTTTGTCTCTATCATACCTTTCATTGCATATATGTCTATATAAATAATGTTTATGTATTCATTATATATTCAATGGGTAATAAATATTCCTGCAATAGTCTTTGAAGTTTCAGGAAGAAGATGGGACCCCAAAACAACAATTCCACCTGGTTGATATGCTACTTTAAGATGGGTTTTGGGTACTAGCTACTCAAAATGATTCCAACTTGGTTAGCTGAAATGGTGCACCTTCTTGAAACATTCTGCCCAGAACTTCAAATAAGAACTTCAGAAGAACCCTACTGAGTACTCAGAGACTATTTGCCATGATACCAGACAGTAATCTTGAAACTTAACCATCATTTTACTTTTACAGGATCCCATAGAAAGAACATTGTCCCCATGACAGCTGGAAGTAATTCTGGAAGACGATGTTCCCTCTCCCAACAAAGTGTGTCCTCAGGGTTAGGGACATCAATTAGGGATTGATTATAACCGGTATAGGGTTAAGGGATGGGGTAGAAATTATGTAGGCTCAGGGATCTCTTTGGGGAAAAAAAGGGAAAATTGGAAGGGATAATAGGTAGATTGATGGAGGAAGGTCATTGGTTAAAAAATAAAGAAACTGCTTTGCCCTCATAAGTTAGAACATAGGTGGGTGGAGTAAACAGAACAGAATGCTGGGAGGAAGAGGAAGTGAGGTAAGATGCCTCAGACAGACGCCATGCTCCCCTCTCCTGGGCAGACGCGATGAAGCTCTGACCCAGGATGGATGTAGGCTAGAATCTTCCTGGTAAGCGCACCTTGGGGTGCTACACACGTTAATAGAAATGGGTAATCAAGATGTAAGAATTAGCCAATAAGAAGCTAGAGCTAATGGGCCAGACAGTGTTTAAATGAATACAATTTGTGTGTTGTTATTTCTGGTGTAAAGCTAGCCGTGCGGGAGCCGGGCAGGACGAAAAGCAGGCCCGCAGCTCCCACAACAGTAGATTAGTGTGAGCTTACTCACACTAATAATAATAGTGAGTAATAGAGCGAATACTTGTGAGCTATTATTTATAGGCTATTTACATTGATATGGATCCTTGTTTATTGATACAAATTCTAATTATATTGAATATGCTCCTATTTCTGTTTAAAATATTTGTAACCTAGGCAAAGTTATTTTGTCATATTTTATGCATGTATGCTTCTACCTCTGTTTAAGACATTTAGTATATTGATACAGTTTTAGGATATATTTATCATATTTCACTATACATTTCTACCTCTGATTAGGATACTTATACATTGTTTACATTTTGCAATCATTGTCCTCATTTATTACAGTTGTTTAAATATTGCTTAATATTCTAGCATAAAGTCTTCATCTTCAAGCTATAAAGGTATTAAGTATTAAAGGTCTGTAGTCATTCATTTTTATTATAGTTAGACTAATCAGGTTCTTTAGATGCATAGAGATTGTACTCCACACAAATAGGTAATCTTCAACCACTTCAAAGAGCTGTAGAAAATGGCATTTAAATAACTTTGGGTTCTGTTGACATGAGACACAATTGCTCCTGGCAGCACTGATATATTCCTGAGAGAATGTTGAGCATTGAAGACACTCTACTTGGAACTTGTTTTCTTCTTGGCAAAACTGGACTGTGGACAAGGAACTGTCCATGCCTCAGTCACTGACAAAATGCACTATTTCCAGACAGGACAAGCAGGATACAAAAACAAACAAACAAAAAAAGATGACTGCCAAACTTTGCCAAGACAAGGTAAGCAGTTTCTGAAATTTTTCCTACCTCGGAAAATGATCTGTCAGTTATTCTAGGCCTTAGCCAAAGTTGGTTGCTCAAATGTTGCAAATGAGACTTTGGGTGATTGCCCAGGTAGCCAGTTGTCTCTGTCATTTATTGCACATTTTGGAAGTTGATTGATTGTATTTCCTGTCTACTTAGGTAATTTTTCTCTTCTCATGTCTTCAATGGAGTTGAAGATTAGATAGCCATAGTTACTTTCCTTTCATGACTTGGCCAAGCTATTCCCAATACAAGACTTACATTCCTTATTGAAACATTTAGCATATGCCTCTTGCTTGATATTATTTTATGCTGGCAAGGTTCCAGCTGACAGCTCGCATCTTTCCTCTCTGGTATCTACATGGCATCTATCTCTTTGACTCCACCTACTCTTTCTCTATATATATCTCTTCCAGCCTGGCTATATTCTGTTAAGCCATTGGCCAAAAGCAGCTTCTTTATTAACCATTAAAAGCAACACATATACAGAAGGATTTCTCACACCATATGTATGCATGTTCTTATGTATGCCTGTATCAATGCATTCATACATGTATTCCAATTGTGTGGTGGAAAGAGTTTACTTCATATTAGAACATCCACCTTGTTTTTTGAGTCAGGGTGTCTCAATGACTTGGAATTCTGATTTGTTTAGACTGGCTAGCCAGCAATTTCTAGGGGTCAATGTAATTTTGCCTCCCCAGAACTGACTTTATGTCTATCTATCTATGTATCTGTCTGTTTGTCTTTCACTGGGATTTTGTGAATACCAACTTTTTGAAAAGTATATATGCATATAAAATGTATATAATTTACAAACATCGCAGTGTCATGATTACCATCATTATCTTCCTGTTATCATTATCTCAGTCTAGGATTCCACTCGAATGTCAGTGGATCATTTTCCTGTGACTTGTCTTGCAGGGCACAATATAGAACTTTCCATGTGTGTTCATGTTTCTGTGGAGAATGAGAGAACACTGAGATGGACAATCTTTAGAATTTACTTAAGGATACTAAGCAAATTGTAAAGATTTTCTGGATTCCCTAGTTCAGCTTTAGGTAATATTGGCAGCTTTAAACGTGAACACCAGCCAATAGATGTCAGGTACAAATAGCGGTATGGGAAGGAGCACAACTAGAGAATTAGTTAACCGCTCAACATACCATTGCTAATTTTCTCATGTATAAAATACATCCTACAGTCCATTCAACTCTCAACTTTTCTGCTCTGATGATTCAATAGTTAGACAAACTGCTGCACAATTGGCTCCAGTCGATAATCCTAACTCTTCTAAAAGTGATGCATATACTAGGATAGTTTCAGATGAAAGAAAAGAAAAAAATAAAATACTTTAATAATTAGCATTTCTTTTCCAGCAAGACTTGAAATACAGCCAGGCAGCTTCCAGGTGGTCTCAGTGTCTTCTTGATCTAAGAACTTTGATTCTTGTTTTTTTGGGGATGGCTTCTCTTCTTGGAGAATGCTTAGAGCAGGTTGATCCAACAGTGTGGCACTTTGCCTCCTGCTTTCATACTTGCAAGCTGGCTGTCCTTGATCTCACATAGCTGTGGCTTTCCTGCCCACAAATGCAAGCTGTATCCCTCCACTACTGTTTGAACTAAGCAGCAAAAACTCTCTTAGAAGACTCCCTACTCTCATCAGTTTATTGTTTAGAATTGAATCACCAAACCATCTCCTAGCTGCAAGAGGGACAGGAAGCCTTAGAAGTTTCTATTCTTTTCCGTACTTCTAGAGGGTAAAGGAACTGAGTGTGTATGGTTATATGGCTGTACAATCAAAAGTATTTGATATCTTCGGGGAGTGAAGCTAAGATTCTCATAATCACTGGTTACTTCCTGTTTGACATAGAAACGTGTGGATTCTGTCCTCAACTACTTGGCCATCCATTACTGTGACAGTTGCCTTATAGAATTGTAAAAATGGTTATTCTCACTTTATTGGTCACACAACATGAAATGAAAATATTTCAATTGCTGCTATGAGTTCTTAATACAAATACTCCTAAAATATTTTTTCTTAGTTTCAATAGTATTTCATTCACTTTCTTAAAATATTTTTGTTAGGACTCAAAATAAGTTATATTAATTCTAAAAATTAATCCTCTAGTGAATTCTCAATGTGTTTTCTTCACTAAGTCTCCTGTCCTTTCTACTCTCCAGCCTCCAGTTTCCAGCAGCTAGGCTGGTGGCTGCAGAGACCTAGACTGGAGAGACAGACAGACAGCAAGGATCTGCTGTGCCTACCTCTGCTGTGAGGGACTCAAGAGACAGACAATAGATGCATCTTTAGATGTCATCCGAGGTGAGACAGGAGTCCCCTTCCTAGTCTTCCTTCAGAGTGTCATTAGGCCCAATGGAGGTGTGTAGAAGCATCAGTCAGCCATATCTCAGGGTCCACCAAAGTACTATTTATTCTCTTGGGAGCTAGTTATACACTCTACCCAGCCTCATATTAGGAACCACAGATCCATTTATTCTGTGCTGCAGAGGCCTCTTGTAAGTTTGGAGCTCACAGACACACCTTTCTCTAATAACCTGAGTCTGACCTGCACAGGCTCCATAGTCCTGATTCCTCTGGAATGTTGTATAGTTTTCTGTGGCAGCCAAAACAAATTCCTCCAGACCAAATGGCATAACGTGATACACGTTTATTACCTATGGCTCTGCAGGTCCAAGATCAGAAAGGGCCTTGCAAAGCTGAGATCAAGGTGTTCGTGGGCTGTTTTCCTTCTACAGGCTCCATAGGAGACTGCTTCTTGTCTTTCCTATTTCCCAGAGGCACCATAACGATCCCTGCCAGTGAGAATGCAGATATTCTGAAGAGGTACGTGTGCCCCTACCTTTGACTATCAGTCTATGGAGACAATGAACCTCAAGGAATTGGAATTTCTCCAGGAATCTCATGATGGGGGAAGGAAAATGGTGACTCCTCGTGCGAGCAAGTTGTCTCCAGGAAACTGACTTCATAGTTCTGACAACTCGTCAGATCATCTTGCAGAAGGCACTGGAATTGAGATGAATAGTGGGTGGGGGGGTCACACCATCTCAGTGAGGGTTTCTATGACTGTGAAGAGACACCACGACCATGCCACTCTTATAAAGGAAAACATCTCCCTGGGGCTGGCTTATAGTTTCAGAGGCTTAGTCCATTATCATCATGGCAGGAAGCATGGTGGTGTGCGGGCAGACATGGTACTAGAGAAGGAGCTGAAAGTTCTCCATCCAGATTGGCAGGCAGCAGGGAGAACAGTGAATGACAATAGGCCTGGCTTGAGCATTTAAAACTTCAAATCCACTCCGAGTGACACCCTCCCTCCAAAAGGCCACAACTACTCCCAACAATGCCACAGCTTCCTCCTAATAGTGCCACTCCCTATGAGCCTATGGAGGCCATTTTCATTCAAACCACCATGCATGCCTTGACCAGAACTGCTAGGTCATGCCCACTTCTTGCCTTGCTTTTAAAACTAAACCTCCTATCAAGATCCTGAACTTGGGTTCATTGGCTCTCACTGATCCTCTTCCCCATGTGGCCACATAGGAGAAATCTCCTCTTATCCCGATTTCTATTACTGCTCATTTTTTTCCATTGGCATATTGAGGATGGTCAGCACAGCCTACATTGCTTGGGATAACTCTAATAACTCCAGCAACAGAATTGCCTGTCTTGGAGCACCTTCCTCCAAGGATGCAGTCCTGTGGATCTGCTCTTTGGTCTCCCAGGTTGTCTATCTTCTTCCACTTCCATCCCAGCACCATACTCAGCATCCACAAAGGACTAGAAAACCTGCAATCCAAGACAGCCAACACAATAATGAAGTATTTCTATCCTTTAAAAAAAATCCTTTTAAAATATAAACTCTAAGTTTATAATGATTCTTATAGGTTCCTCTCATTTTTTGCTTTAGGAAGCAAATTTTTCACATATGTGTAATGTTTCCCTCCTATGAAGTGGAGTTTCTGCCCTGCTCTCTGGCATCTTCTTATATTGATCTAATATTCAGAAAAACTTAAAAGGAGACGCTGCCCCACAAGGACACATGGCCTTGATATCATTGCAGTCCTCGTCTTTTATATTCTTCACGCTTAATTCAACTCTTTGTCATTTTTAAAAATGAACTTTTAAAACTATTGAAGACAAGTTCATCAGTTAATACTATTTTATCTCCCAGACCTACATAAATAAGAATAGTAAATGACCCCAGGGCAATTTTCACCTCTTATTTGACAACTTAATTTGTTTAATATGATCTTCGTTCTTGTGGAGTCCTCCACGTCTTAGGGGAGAGATAATGCACTTGAGTTTCTATGGGCACATGAGAAGACTATCCCTCCGAGACTCAGATGCTGTTTTTATAAGTGTATGGCTATAACTGAAACACTGGGATTACTTAAGCTAAAAAATGTGGATTCAGCCTAATAGGAATGCAAACATAACTTGAATTCATCGTTTTGTTAATGGTTCTTTCCTGGTACATTCATCAGCTCCCATTCCGTTCCCTGTCCTAATAAACACACTGTATTATTTTATGCCCTCTCTTCTGGGTGTTAATAGAATAAGGGAGTCATTATGGCCTCCATTATGTACAGTCATAATGGAATGAAGGATTTGCTGGAGTCCACATTTTCCTACCATCGTGCAGATAGATCTTAGAAATAGATAAGTACCGCTCCTTCCTCCCCTTCTGAGTCCAAACCTTTTCCTTGGTACTTTTCTTTTGTATTCTGAATTCCATGTTCATTCATGTGTGTGTACATGCATGTGAGTGGGTGTGTCCATGGGTATGCACTATATATGTTTTGAGTTGTCAAACTAGGATCCTTTGAAAAGTGAGTACCTTTTATATCAACATAAGACAATGGACAAGGGAACAAGATGAGCAAGACAATGGGCAAGGAGACAGATGAAAATTAAAGTCCTTTGGTCTGATTTGGGTGGTAACTACCATACATAGATATTTATTCTGAAGTACTGCACAGCTTTTTCTAATAGCTGGTTTCAAGAGTTTATGCATGTGTGCAAGTGTATATGCATGCTTGTGTGCCTGCATGTCTGTGGTGTGGGCATGTGGGTGGGTGTGGGTGTGCATGCGTGTGTTTCTGGTATTTCCAGAAACATGTGAACATGAATGCATTGATTTGCCAGGGCTATCATAACAAAACCACAGACTAAATGGATTATTCTACGAAATCTACTTTCTTTTGATTCTAGGGTCTAGAAGACCAAGAATAAGGTACCAGTAAGACTGTTTCTCCTTTTGGGTGGTAGAAACAGTCTTCATTCTTCATCTGCCTGTGTCTGTGTCCTAATCTTTTATGATGACAGTCAGATTGGATCACAGCCCATTTTTGTGACTTGGTGTAACTTAATTTTGTCTTTAAAGACTAAGTCTCTGAGGGTATTCGTATTCAGAGGGTGTAGTGACTTGAATGAAAATATTCCCTCTAAATGTGGATAGTCGAGCACTTGTCCATCCCAGTTGCTGGTGCTTGCAGGTTTAGGAGTTAGGCAATACAGCCTTGTTGGAAGTATGTTACTGGAAAGGGGCTTTGAGAGTTTAAAAACCCATACCACTTCCAGTTCACTCTCTGATTCATGTTTGTGGTCCAAGAAGTGACTTCTCCACTTCCCATCCCTGTTGCCATGCCTGCTATTTGTGACTGTACCTCTCACCTTGAACTCTTGTCCCTCTGGAACTGTAAGACGAAAGAAACTGTTTCTTCCCTAAGTTGCTTTCGGTCATGATGTTTTTATCAATTTTAGTTACAATGGACTAATATAGAGGTGCTGGGGATTGGGGCTCTACCTTATGAATTCTGAGGGAGACCTAGATTAGCCCATGACAATGGGGATGGTTCCTGTTTCTCGAGGTACTTGAAGGTCTGAGATACTTTGGAAGGAAAGTCAGGTGGTTCATTCTGCCTGTGAAGCAAATGTGTCCAGTTGTCACGTTCTCATAAATAAAAGTAATTTCCCAAGAGATCAATGCAATATAGATTTGTGCTCTTCCTTGTTAGACAATGCAGGGAATGTAAATGTACCTAGTTTTAGAAGGGAACAGATTGGAGATTCTAGACTAGTGGGAGGTCTCAGCATTTGGTGAGGCCAAGGATGGGGTCTGAGCATCTATATGGCGACTCACAGTCATATGTAACTCCAGTCCCAGGGGATCTGTCACCCTCTTCTGGCCTCCAAAGGTATCCGTCATACAAGTGGTCCACAGACACACACACACACAACTTGAAGAATATTTGCATACTTGAAAATAAAAACAAATAAATCTTTAAAAAAAGAGAGAGCTTTGAGATCCATGGCTTTGTTTTTAATAAATCTACACTAGTGATAATCTGGCAATATCCTATGGAAAATTCCAGAATCAAGCAGTTATTAAGTTGCATATTGCGTGTTCTGAGTAAGGTGGTGACATCCGTCCCAGTCCCTCTCCTCCCTGCCTGGTTTTGAGCTTGTCTTTGTCTGGAGTGTTCACACTAAGATATAAATCATGGTGTGAATCAGATTCACCGCTTAGTAGTTAATGAAAGGAAAAAACCCATACACCGAAGTCACTATTTTATAATCACATGTGGTATGTGTGTGTGTGTGTGTGTGTTAACTGTAAGACAATAAAAGAGATTTGTGTTACCCTGATTGCTATACCTCAAACTGCAAAAGTTCTAACTATACCACCTGGTAAACAGTTAAGATGGAAAAAGCATTAAATAGAAGACTTAGATTCTTTGTGGTTTCAGGCATCTTTTGGGGGCGGGCCTCTGAGCATACCATTCATGGAGACCATTGGCTACTTCCTTAAATGTAGCCTGTAACGAACAGCAGCTCTGATTGGTGGCTGTCCAATAAGCAATCCAGAGGAAAGGAGAAAAAAGAGAGCCGAGTTTAAGTGCTGCTTTTAGGTGCTAGAGTTTTCAATTACAGGGTGGGGGATTGGCGTGTTGCTTCCGAGAGACACACGGTATCCTCGAACACTAACATGGTGCTCTCTGTGAGTGACAGTCTCTGGAAAGAACATAGCTCATGCCAAACCTTCTGCAAGGCTGATTAGAGGATTAGAACTTGAGTGTATGGAAGGGTGGAATACTGAAACCAGGCATTTACAATCCTCCTCTGTATTTGCACTAACATCTTTGTGAGCGTTAGGTAAATCTTTTGGAATATACAAACAGATCCCACATTCGTACCAACCCAAAGACTAGGAATGCCATCATATAGCCTCTGAGGCACATAGCTCAGATTTCCCCACTTGTCTGTGACCCGTCTATTTGATGTTTCTACCAATGTATTTGAAAATAATCTTGATTTGTGATTTTTCTTTGTTCTGTGGCTATAAAACTTCATAGGACTGCTGGAACATGGGATTTGGGGTAACCTAAAACCATGTTCTTGGACTATGACAGTCCTTTTTGCCTCTGAGACGAAGTCTCCTTTAAGTCCTTAGAGATGACACTGTGGTTCTCCACTGACAGCTCATGAGGAGAACAGATGTGAACAAACAGCATAAGGTTGTTTCAGAAAGAAACAGTAACACAATGAAGAATTTATATCTTGGGCTACAAAAGCTACCACAAATTCACTAATTTGGCCATTGTTTTACTCTATCAATTATTTAGCCGCACTTACCAGTAATCTTTTTTTTTTTTTCCATCTCTAACCCTCACTGAAAAGTTAATGAATAGTTAAACTGTTGGTGGGACAATCTCAGAAACTGCATGAGCCTCTTCTGGGCTAGACTGTGGCACTCAGCTCCCAGTTGGGACAATCTTAGGAACTGTGTCAGTATCTTCTGGTCTAGACTACAGTGATCAGTTTCCAGAATCTCCCTGGGGGCTTGATGTGGCTGCTGTAAGTACCACCATCGTGGGTCTCAGCCCTGTGCCTCGTGCACAGGTGTTGGACACGTGTTGGTTGGACGGACTGTCCTGTGGAACTGTTTCATCTCACCTGAAGGTGAGCACTGTAAGACTTAGCTTTCTCCTCATTGATGGTGGAAGGAGGTGATTCCAGCAGAGTTTGAGGGTCATAGGGAGGTGTATCATCCTCTGTCCTCTCGACTCCTTCCTGCCTCAAAATGTTTTCGTGTGTCTTAAATATGCTGATTAAGGGCAGAAGGGGAAAATGAGCCCAGGTTTCACCACATAATTACTTTCACCCCGTGACGTTAACTCATAAAATAGAGGTCAAATTGTAAATGGCTAAACTCACAGAACGTGCCCCGCCCCCTCCCCATTCCTAGTTCTAGCTGTGGTGGGGCAGAACATAGCGAGATACGTCTAGCTTCATGAGTTCTCATATCAAATCTAACCATCTATGTCAAAGAGAAGACAGGGAGGTCAGAGTCCAAACCTAGCCATTGGATTTTTACTTGTTGGGAACCTCTGCATTATTTTAATTTTAAATATTCAGAGTCTTCCAGCACAGGTCTAAAAGGTATAGGTTTCAACTGGAGGAGAGGGGGTGCATAAGGAAAAGGATAAAAACCCTCACAGGGCAGCTATTTAATGGCCAAGTTATTTCCCCTCCCCCACATGGACACAGTCATGTGGCGACCAGTTTATTTTCCCCTGCCCCGGGGAAAGATTCTTCTGTCTTTTTAAGGGAATGACAAATGCTATTTACAAACAGGAGGAAAAGAAAAAGAGGCACTTGTGTCCCTACCAAAAACTAACAGCACCATAGATCACCCTAGCTGAAGGCTCCCCATCTTCTAAACACAGCGCACGGCATTACTGCCTGTGAGTTATTGTTTCGCCGCGGAGAGCAGCGGCTCTGAATATATTAATGATTCATGCTTGCCTTGGCAGAACATCATGTATACTAATCACACAAAACCAAGCGTACAAGGGCACTTTAAATGCATTTGTCCAGTTAATAGTTTGACTTAATCTGATATTTCATTGGGTCACCAACCTTTTCATTGTAGGTAATGTACAGCACAAAATATATGGTTGACACTCTGATGAATCAAGAAAGAGTGGCTTCCTGGTTACCAAGCAACGCATGCTGCCTGCTCCTTACTGCTGCAGAAGTCTGTCCATACCACCTTTGTGTTTCTTTTACACTGATGAGCTACAATGTAGCCCTGTGAGCATGCATGGACATCTCCACTTGTCTTTGTGTGTGTGTGTGTGTGTGTGTGTGTGTGTGTGTGTGTGTGTGTGCACGCGCGCGTAGGTGCATGAGCATGGGGGGGAGGACGGACTTCACAGACACTAAGTAGCTCATTTGTGCTGCTTTTTATAGGCATTGAGCAATACGCTCCCACCATAAACAACTATGCCAGAGTTAATACTCAATAAACAGTGTGGTTTATAAGCAATTAGGGACCCAGATCTCCGAATAAGACAGTTCAGCAGAGTGAGAGCAGCTACCCCGCAACAATGCCCAGTGAGATGGGTGGCTTGTTTAAAAGTGTCATAATTCTCATTTATAAAACAATTAGCAGTTTGTGAATTTTGGTCTGCCGAGCACAGAGCTTCTTAATCAAATGTAGACAAAATCAAAGAGCCACGTCTCAGCTTTACGTAATGGACGACGCCTGCCCAGAAAGCACGGCGGAGAAGAGGTGAGCTGATGGTTTTCTCCTGTTTCGCTATCAACCTCAAAGTCTGTTGAAGACATCAAGATGAGTTAAAACAAATGGGGTTTGCCAGTTTTTCAAAAGAAGCCAGGCAGCTCCTGTACGGCGCAATGTGTTTGTATTTCTCAGTAACTTTGTCGGTTGATGATTTGTTTTTCTTTAAAAAAAAATCGCCTTTTAGATATTTCTTTAAATATATTTTACCTTACACACACACACACAGCCCTCACTGTGCACATGAGCATCACTGCCTGGCATCCCGATTGCTTTTGAGGCATCTTATCACAGGATTCCAGTATTCAGTTGCCGGTTTCCCCCGACTGGAACTGGGGCTAATGAGAACTACTTTTATATACACTTTTAAATAATGTAAGCCTCCAGCACTGTGCTCAGAGTGATGGGAAGCTGGACAGAGACCAACCTATTTCCTTTCTCATGGGCTTATCACTCCAGGCAGGTTGATTCTCAACCACAGCACCCTTCGAAGAACATCTTGGAATGAGTTTATAATAGGCTGACCCTATTAGCCACCTAAAGCCATGCATTCGACTCTTTTATCCAGAAGTTGAAAACTGTTGTGTGTTAGCCGAAAGAAGTCTGTGGAGGTTGCACAGTTGGCACAATGCCTATCTAGTGTGCACAAAGCATGGATCTCAACCCCATGCTGCACAGGGCACAGACCTGGCTATTTAGCCTTTAACTTTTGTTTGCTGTGTACTTAAGGAACTCACTCTCTCAAAACCAAAAGCATAGCTACCACAGGTCATTCTCCAGACCATTAGTGAACAAGTCCTTCCTAGAATACCAAAGCAACAACTGCTGAACGGCTGTTGCTAAAATAGCCAGAGTAGTAGATGGTTTTCTGTACAGGCCAATTTTTATGCCAGTCTGACAATATAAAGTCATTTGAGAAGACAGAACCTCAGCTGAGGATATATCCCTACTAGACTGGCCTGTAGGTAAGCCTATGGGGAGTTTCTTAGTTAGTGAAGGATGTGGGAGAGCCCAGACCAATGTGGGTGGTGCCAACCTTGATGGCTGGTCCTGAGGTGTACAAGAGAGCAGGCTGAGTGAGCCAAGAGGAACAAACCAGTGAGCAACACTCGTCTGTGGCCTCTTCTTCAGCTCCTGCCTCTAGGTTTCTGCTGGCCCCTGCCCTGACTTCCTTTGGCAATAGACCGTGATGTGGAAGTCCATGCGAAATAAATCCTTTCCAAGTTAGTTTTTGGTCTTGGAGTTTTATCACAGCAATGGAATCTCTCACTAGCTGGGCACGGTGGCACATGCCTTTAATCCTGGCACACAAGAGGCAGAGCCAGACAATCTTTGCACGTTCAAGACCAGCCTAGTCTAAATCGATTGTTCCAGGACAGCCAGGACTACGTAGAGCAACAATAACAACAACAAAGAAACCCCAACTAAGACATTCCCTTTCTGGAAGTTCTGTTGCTGTCGGGGACCTGCGTTTAACGGACACAGGAGAAGTTAGGAGTTAGATTAGGGCCATACTGAATGCAAATCCACACGCACTCAGCAGTCAGGGATCCTCTTTTATAAAACGCTGGGAAAGTTATTCAGCTCCTGTACCTCCTCCCTGAAAACTTCTCTTTCTACATAGCTAGCTTAGTCATTGAGGCCAAAATTCTCATCAGGGTGCAGAACAAGATTTATGGAAGCGAGAAGCACAGTAAATATTGACTGCGGGACACAGAGGTCAATATTTACCTCCAGGGACGATAAATCCTGATATCTACCAAAACATAAAGTCAATATTTTGAGGGCGGTGTCAGGTGCATCCGAAATGTGCTTGCCAGAAGTAGCTGGAAGTATGTCGCCACTGAGACTGTGTTCCTTCAGCTTGCTTTTTTTTTTTTTTTTTTTTTTAANGATTGGGAACTCACAGAGATCAGTTGCTCCTGGCTCACTAGTACTTGGATTAAAGGCGTATAGTACCATGTCTAGCTGTTTATTATGTTGTTGTTGTTTTTTTGTTTGTTTGTTTTTTGTTTTTTTTTTCGAGACAGGGTTTCTCTGTAGCTTTGGAGCCTGTCCTGGAACTAGCTCTGTAGACCAGGCTGGTCTCGGACTCACAGAGATCCGCCTGCCTCTGCCTCCCGAGTGTTGGGATTAAAGGCGTGCACCACCACCACCCGGCTAAGCTTGCTCTTAATTCTACTATTATAGTGCGTATTGAGAGACCAGAAAACAGCATTTCTGCTTCCTGATTTTAAAGGATAAGAAATTGCTGTCCACCTCAAACACATCTGCCTGAAAACTTTTATTTGTTTGCTTTTTTTTTTTTTCCAAGACATAGTCTCTCTGCCGTCAGCTCTGGCTATCCTGGAACTTGCTTTGTAGACCAGGCTGGCTTCAAACTCACAGAGATCCGCCTGCCTCGGTCTCCCGAGTGCTGGGATTAAAGGCATGCGCCACCACTGCCTGGCCTTTTGTATTTATCTTTTTAAATTCCTCTCCTTTTTTCTACATAAGTCCCCCCCCCAATTTGTTAGGGGGGAGCTGCTAACAGCTCTTCAGTCCTCTCAATTATTGCACACAGGGAAGTCAGAGAGAAACGTACTGAGCAGATTCATTGAACTTTCTGGAACCCAGGCTGCTAAAGCCTGTTTGATTCTCACAAACAGTGATGCACTTGTACTCAAGAATTTTCAGTCTGCTTTCTTTAAAGAGAGCATCCTTCCTGGGCTTAATTGTTAAGCAACGGAGTAAAAGCAACCTCCCCTGGCCCGTTCACTTGTTTGCATGTGAATTAAATACAGGTCGCTCTTTTTGAAAAAGGGTTGCCAGTGTATTGGGCACTTCAGTTTTGAAGCAGCAGCAGGTGCTGATCCCTGCCCAGCTCTACCAACAGCTACGGCCAGCAGGTGCTGGGTGTAAAAGCTGCTTCTCTGTCTGAGTTCTCCAGAGTGGTTTTAAATTCTGTAGGAAGTAATCACTGTGCTTCCGGTTGTCCTACAGCCGACACCTCAGGATAACCAAGGAGGCACCACAGAGCAAACACGGCTCTGAAAATACTCACCGAGCAGAGCTTATGGGAACCTCCTTTGTCCTTTGAGAACAGGTTGCTGGTGTGGTTTGTTTCGTTTGTGGTTCTAGCATGCAGAGTCTAGCACGTGTCAGGAAGTGCTCTGTCACTCTGCCTCCTTGAAAGGCCATTGACGGGTGTGAACGAAGAAGAATGAAGGGCGTTCCTTATTGCCTTTAGCCCTGACCCCTGCTGGGAGGCTGGGGAATGAGCACCCAGTAGGAGGAAAGATTCACAGAGGGCTCTACTTGGAAGCACCAAGGTGGATTTCACTTAGAAGATTTGGGAACATGGTTGGCACAAGGATTACATATCAGGCCTTCAATTTTTATACCCATTTCTCAGAATGGGGATGGAGGCCAAGTGGGAAAGTAACTGGCAGGGAGTAGGCAGACTGAATGGGAAGCTAAGATTCAAGCTTGGGCCACCTGCGGCTTTCATTTCTCCCTGTGCCCCAGTTGGCTCTCAACTTCCAATGTTTCCTCTCTTCCTTTCTTCCTTACCTAATCTCTATGCTTAGTCATGCTGGTGAAGACAACCACTTAGATAGCTTCTCCCGTGGCTTTGGTTTACTTCGGGTTTAAGATCAAACCAAGACCTCCCGTATGAGCTTGGAGTTCTTTGCAATCACCCTGGGGAAGGCAAAAGCTACATGGAGAAGTCCAGAGCTGAGCTTGGCTCTTGGCTTCCTACCAGGAGACTTTGCCACATGAGGAGATTTTCTTGCAGGTTGTATTTGGGGAGCTCCAGGTGCCACCGTAGATCAATAATGTAAACAGAAAGAAGACTGTGTCTTCAGGACTAATTCAGTATACAAGAGGAACTTCACACTCAGTCAGGTCTCCTCCTCATCTTTCTTTCTCCCTGGCAGGGCAGCATTTGCCCTGTAACCATCAGTCGTCTCTCCCATCTTTTTTGCAAGAGTAGAGATATCCCCATAATTCTGTAAATATTTGTGAGAGTCAGAGTACTTCTAGTACCTTCTGTTTATTTAAAAATTAAATTGCATTTATTTGTTTGGTTTTGTATGTGTATATGTGGAGAATGTGTATGTGGAGGATGGAGAATTATTTGTAAGAGTTTGGTTTTCTCCCACCTTATGGGTCCTGGGGATTGAAGGCAGGTAGTCAGGCTTGACATCAATGGCCTGTACTGGCTCTGCCATCTTGCTGGTCTACTTCTTTCAATTTAGTGGGAACCAAAGGCAGAAGCATCAATTCATATTTGTGAGATGACCCTTGGAAGGCACTGACTGTTGAGTGGTGTTGGCCTGATGCTTTATTTCAGCCCCCAAAGCCAAATGTCCTCATTATCATTATCAATGTGGTCATCTATGTACGAACCAGAAAATAGAGGCACAGAAATTAAATAATTTGCTACTCACCTGGTGAGTACAGACCCACATCCCCCAACTCACATTCTTTACCTTCATTGTTTATTGTGCCACTAACTCCCTCTTTAAAGGTTCGATTTCATTAATTTCACTCCCACATAGGCACATTTGCCCAACAGCTTCAAGGCTTCTAGCCTGCTTATCGTCAACATTTATATCTCAACCTTTTTAGCAAAGATATAAGAGACTTCATAAACAAAAACATACTAGGCTCCTGTTATGTCTCTGGCAGGAATGGTTCCTGATAATCTTGTTAATTAGTAATATTCCAGAGTGCCTCTTAGAAACTCTGTTCTAGAATTCTCTTAGAGCATCCAGACCTAACTGCACCCCTGACCCTCAGACATCTTTTGAAAAGGCTGGGATAGTATTTGTCTACTGTGTGTCCTCTGTCTGGTTCGTGGTCCCCTTCTAATTATGGCCATACTTCTGAGACAAACCTGTCGGCTTCCCTCTTAGCTTCAGTTCTCCACAGTAGGGAGTCAGTGCTCTGCGTTCTAGGAAGGGGGGTTGTGTGCTCATTTGTACCTCTGCTGCAGCATCTCTTCTTTGTTTGTTTGATTGGTTGGTTGCTTTTGTTGTTGTTGTTTGCTTCTTTTTGTTTTTTGGCCAAGGTTTTACTACATAACTCTATTTACTATGTAGATCAGGCTAGCTTCAAATTCATAGGACTTGGCCTACCTCTGTCTCACAAAATCTGGATGGGGTTAACCACACATGTCACAACACCCAGCTAATATTCTGCTTTTTTAAAAAAAAAGTTTATCCGTTTTCCTGTGAAAAAATTGTAACTCAGGAGTTGAGTAGTTCCCTGTCTTTGTTCTAATTGATATTACAACAATTTTCTTAATCAGTGAGTCTGTATTTCTGATCATTTTAATTCTTCACTGTTCATTTTCTATCCTTTCTTTCCTTTGTTCTTGGTTGTTTTCTTGGAATTGAGTTCCTTCTGGCCCAGTGTCTCTTGGACTCAAATCTTTGAGATTGTTGGTACTACCCTCTGTGATCTTGGTTATGCATACTCACGCTGTTATCTTCCCTACATTCTAAAATGAAGCAGGTAGCAAGATGCGTCCAGAGTTGTGAAATGCTAAGATTAGTGAAGTCAGAATGTAATGATGTTCTAATGGGTGAGGTCTTTGTTCTATTATTTAATAGCATTGTGTTGTGTGTGTGTGTGCCCGCACGTGTGTGTGTGTGTGTGTGTGTGTGTGTGCGCACATGCACTGTTGGAAGGAATTAAAAATCCTTCACAGGGTAAGTGCTCTATCTCAGAACTATGTTCACAACCCTATGTGCTAGCATTTGAGTCCAAATTTTGATTGCTTTTGAAATACAATTGCCAAGGTAACCAATCCCAGGCACCATGCTTACCTGAATCTGGCAAGTTGCCACTTTGGCTGGGCCAGACCTTTGCTGAAAACTCAGGTTCTGGGAGCCATGATAACACAGAAATGTGTCACCATGTATGACCTGGTGAGCAGTCTTGGAGTGCCCTAGAAAACCTCTGCAATGCTGTGGCTGTGTAGAGGCAGGTGGGAGTTGTACATGTTGCAAATCCTTATCAACCAAACTCACGCGGCCTTTGGGAACCTTTGAAAATGGCAGCATTTGAGGAAGTGAAGAAATCAATTTTTCTGTTGAACTTATCTGACACAGAAATCTATACAGAGAAAAAATATGACCTCTAGCAAAGAAACAAATGTGAAGTCAAAGAAATGGCAGGAAAGTTTATTTGATAGCACAAGGGGTGGCCCAGAACCTCTTTCCTGAATGTGATGAGGTGCTTTGGAATATTACTAACCAACACAAAAGAATCCTCCTTCGGGTGATCCATCAGAGACAGACACATCCATTTGACAGTATTACAGAATTGTTTTAAAGTTTAATAGCAAATTATCCTATTTGATTTATTGGTTGAACCTATAGTGACATAATAAATCTATTGCAAACTCCTTGAGTCATAAGTAAATGAATAGTTGACACTATAATAAAATATGAACAGCTTCAGAAGGGGCTCATTCTTGTACAATTCAAACTTTATTTTATGCAGACAATGTATACAGTTATGGAGGCAATCAAACAGCTGTGGTTCTGAAGAAACTCAGGCTGAGACTCGGCACATGTTAGGATGGACTTCTTTAGAAAGAGACCCAAGGTTAAGACTGGAGTGTGCATGCTCTCTGTGGGAGGCAATTCCAAGAAGCTGGAAAGGTATGAAATCAAAGGAGGAAGGAAAGAAGGAAGGAAGGAAGGAAGGAAGGAAGGAAGGAAGGAAGGAAAGAAGGAAGGAAGGCGGGCTATTTCAGGGAGTGCTAATGAGCAGGACTCCAATGTAGAAGTGGGGCTTGAGCCTATCAGATGTCTTTGAGAGGTGGAGTAGAACACATCTCAGAGCTACCCCACTCAAGGAATAAGCAGCTTGGAATTTGCATGCTTCAATTAGCATCTAGTTTCTACTGTCTGCAGTGAGATGTGATCCTTGTCTCCCGTACGCCTACTCCAAGTGCCGGCCAACTCCAGCCTCGCATAGTTCTTGGTGAAAAGTTACAAGGACTTCCAGAAGTAAGGGACTATCAGACATGGCTCAGGTGAGGACATATATTGACTGCACCAAGACACTACTCTTTCCTTTTTTCATCTGTACTCTCCCTAGAAACAACCTTTTTCAGTGTTTTGCTTTGTTTTCTTTTTGTTATTTGCAAAAATCATATGCATCTTTTCAAATAAAATGCATTGCAGCTAGTTACTCTACCAGTTATAGATACTGCTTATTGGCTCCCCCCCCCCAAGGATTGATCTCTCTTTGTACCCTAATATCTGTTATTCTCCCCGGTCCCTTATCTTCTGGTTGCTGGATGATGTTCTATGTAAAATGTGGGCTATATCAGTAACTTATTTGTGTTTATTATTTACTTTCTGTGCTTTTAAGACAAGATCTCATTCCATAGCCCAGACCGTGCTGAAATCTGCTGCGTGGTCCAGGCTGGCCGTGTAGCAGCAGTGATCCTCCTCTGCATCACCTTCCACTGTTCCATTACAGAGTGAATAAGCGGAGCACTGTCACACTGTGCTCTCTAAGTGCTTAAGCTGCTAGATTTCATCTTCTTCAAAATCATAATCGAGATAAAAAAAAGTTTTCCTTCTTTCCTCCCAAAGTATTTCCCAGCTTTCAAACGCTAGCTCCAGTGCTGGCTATCTTGAGTCACACCTCCTGTTCTCCTGTCTCTAAACTCAGAGTACTCTTCATCCAGACCCCCTATGGAGCACTCACTAGAGTTTTCACTGTCTTATGTCTGAGGTATACATGTATACTACACGAGGAGATGCTAAGATATCCTTAAAGCAGACATCATGCCCCCAGGCTCTGAGTAGTCTGCAGAGTCAATATACATTTTGGACAATGCTAATTTTAGATAGTAATCTTTCAGAAGCCAAGCAGGTGGATGGCAGTTGGCCTTTAAGATCATCATAGGCAAAGCCAATTTGCAACTGTCCCTAATGCCTGTGATTATGCTATAATCACTGTTCCTTGGTCTATCATTTTACTACTAAGGTGCTCTTGAAACAAGCCTGTCTCCTTATGTATTCTACAGTCTGTGCTGGTTAGTTTTAGAAGTCAATTTGACACAAACTAGAATCATCTGGCAAGGGGGTTTCAATCCATGAATTGTCGACATCAAGTTGCGCTTTCGGGCATGTCTGTGGGAAACTGTATTGATTGTTAATTGACTTGTGAAGATTCTGTCCATCATGGGAGGCATCATTCCCAAGTTTTGGGACCCTGAACTTTGTAAAAGAAAGCAGGCAGGCATCATGTATGCATTCATTTCTCTTCACTTTTCGCTGTGGATGGTGTGACCAGCTCCTCTCTGTGTGACTTCCCTGTGCTGTGGATGGTGTGGTCAGTGGTTTCAGACTCTCCCTCTGTGACTTCCCATAACCTCCCCACTTCCCTAAGTTGTTTTTTGTTAGAGAATCTCGTCACTGCAAGAGAAATAAAACTACAGCAACACCTGTAAGTTTCTTTTGCATCTGTTCTTATTTTTAAATTTTACAGTTTAGTATTAGTGTTGTGTGCTCTGGGAGTGTGGGCACATGCACCACAGCCCGAGAGTGGAGGTCAGAGGGCAATTTTGTGGAGACGGTTCTCGCCTACTTTTGTCTGGCTTCCAGGGAGTGACCCCTAGGTCATCAGGTTTATACAAAAGTACCTTTACCTGATAGACTATCTTACCAGCCCTATTTTTAATCTATAAATATTTGGACATTTGTACAAAAGCGCCCATTTAGAAACCAGTCATTTGAACTTTGGAAGCTTTGACATCAATGAGCCTAAACTACGCTTTTCCTAGTGCCTATTATTTTCCCAGCTACCCTTTGAAGATTCTTATTCTGAAAAAAAGTCACTTCAGGAAAGAGACATTGACATTTCTGACCAAGCTAACTTTAATAATTTATGTGCAAATATTATTAATATTGTTAAGCTCAAAAAGCAGAAATTTTCACGATAGGTCTATAACTAACTCCTCAATGGGACAAATCATTTATTATTTATTTCATTATTTTGAGAGACTAAAAGGGCCCAAAGTCACAGCATGAATATATGCATATTTAATATTTTTACTGCACATGCATTAAAGATGGCTATTTACTCTGAAGAAGCATTGAATAGTATAAGCACTGATGGGCTGATTCAAAGAAAAAGAATTTTCTCCTTGACTTACAAAGCCAACAACAAATGCCGCAAGTTCTTGGAATTTGGGGAGGTGGCAAATGAGGGTTCCAGGGTGTGCTTATCTCCACTGAGCTGATGGGAACAGACTCCCAAGTTTTAAGGGTCATTTCCCATAACCTAGAGGTTAGAACTTTTGGGTTGACAATATAGTCTCCATCAGATCACGGTGGAAAACAGTATATCTACAGGCTAGACCCCAGCTATACACAGCAGAAAAGATATTTCATCAAATTTAGCTCTCCTTTTCAGTTAATCAACTCCGATTTACATTGTTATGGAGTGTGAGTTAGGATAGTGTGTTTACAGCCACAGAGGACATGAGGGCTTTATATTGTTACTATTGTGTTTGGCTGCAACAGTTCAAGACTCCAATTGTTACCATGGCCCTGGGCATTGATGTAATAATGGACCATATGAGTACACATCACTAAGAAGACAAGATGATAAGACCAACAATGAAGGGGTCATGTAAATTACAATATGTTCAGCAATATAGGAGAGACCATTAGTTGTTTGTGAATAAAGAAAGGTTGTATGTACATTGGTTCACGAAAGTCCAATAATTGCATTGGATAATAAAGCTCAAACCAATTATAACACCCCAAAATTATAAATGGAGACAAAAATAATGGTTAAAGAACAGTCCATTTTTTTCATCCTCAGTTGCTCTATGAAGAGGTTGTCAAACTCAAGTATATTAATAAACTAATCATTAAAATTGCATTAATATCTTCTTGGCAAGCTGTTAATACCATGGTACTTACAAACCAGCAGGGACATATTTTGGAGTGACAACTTTCTCTGTGCTGAACATGTAAAAAGCAAAAGCAAAATGTTGAACATATTAAGAAAAAAGCCCCTAAGGCATTACAAAAATTAACAAAACACACTCAATGGCAAAATGTCCTTCCACATATCAAATTAATGACTAATCTCATTATTTAAACACATACCAATATTACCAGAAATTATTATTACTTAGGGAATGCTTGGATTTTTATATCCTTAGTATAGTGGTTTAATTTATTTTGATTTGACAATGTCTAATATAAAAGGTAAGCATAGAGAGAACATATTTCATTAAGTGTATGGAAGTTCTCTTCAAAATAGCAGAACTTGACCTAAATTATTTAAGATTTATTTCATTTTTACAGGTGTTTGCGTATGTGTGTGTGTGGTATGTCTGTTTATGGGAAACATGCTTGTGTGTATAGGTGCTGACATAGGCCACTGAACTGGAGTTACAGGCAGTTATGAGCTGCCGGGTTTGGGTTCTGGCAACTAAACTGTGGTCTTCTACAAGAAAAGCTGTTGCTTTTAACTTTTAAGCTATGATCTCTTTAGCCCCACTTTATCTAATTTAGATCAAAGAAAGGAAAACCCACGAGTTGTCGCTGTTTCAGAATACATAGAAGCTGAAGTTCAGTGTATGGGTTAGATCTCAATCATAATACTAATTTGTTTTTGGATCCCATGCTCATCTGGCCATGTCCTGATACCTAGGCACTGTCTCTCTACAAATAGATCATAGGGCCCTGTAAAGCTATTGTAATTTCCCCAAGATTGCAATAGCTAATATTGTCAAGGAACAAAGAAAGCATGTCTGAGCAAGATAATGGGGATGAATCTAAACATGGTCATTTGGATTCCATCACAGAAACTTTGTATAGCATCCAGTTAAAAAAACTGACTATTGGGCTTTGTACAACCTGAGAAACATAGACAAATCTTCATTCTTAGTTTTCACGCAATCTGCTCTGCACACGAGACTGTCTCTATTTCCTTTATAGTTTGGAAGCTGACTCCCGTCTGTGTTCCTCTTACATTTGTATCTCAGTGACTTTCCCGCTATCCTCATTGTCATGAATCCACATCCTTGGGAAAGAAAAATAAAAGACTAGAGCCACAAAAAATAAAGCACACCATTCTCTACTTCTTCCTCTGAGTGTTACTTCAGGTGGAAATAGCACAGAGTATCATCCCCTTTTGGGAGGTTCTTCTGCCTTCGTCCCCCTGGGAAGACCCATCCAGAGGCTGTGAGATACTGTGGTCCTAACAGCCTAGCTCTTGAAAGCCTCTGAAATCTCTCCTCACAGAAGAGTGGAGTTTAAGGCCGATATTAACTTTGCTTTCATCATCATCAGGGGCTAAGATAAGACCTACTATATTGCTTGTTCATCACCAGATGAGATTTCTGACTTGGAAAGTCTGAAACAGACATCCCAATAGACCAGCAGTTTTCAACCTGTGGTTCGTGACCCCTTAGGCATCAGGGCTCACCTAAGACCACTGGAAAACACATATATTTACATTGCAATTCATAACAGTAGCAAAATTACAGTAATAAAAAAGCAATGAAAATAATTGCATGATTGGGGTCACCACACCATGAAGAACTGTGTCAAAGTGTCGTGGAGTTAGGAAGACTGAGAGCCACTGCTTTAGAAAGCTCTAGCACAGCACGGCTCATTCATTCTCTTCCATCATGTCCCCGAGACAGCTTATAGTAAGATATATGTAATTTAACACAATGTCCAGAGGGATTCAGAGAGAAACGGAGGAAGGGCAGGTGAACCAATGATTTGCTAAGGTTTGCCCAACAACTAAAAATGAACTTGAAGAACTGTGAGTTTTCATCTATAGACCAAGCCTATAGACAAGCCTGGCTCTGTATTGCAATTTAGCTCCTGGAACTAACAAGGATTTGATTTTTGCTTTCTCTGCATCTAAGTTTGGAGAAAATGCCTTTGAAACAGCTTAGCAAGAACAAAAAACAAAACAAACAAACAACATCAAAAACCCCTACCAGATTTGAAGTTCAAATGACAAGAAAAAGAGCTTTGTCACCTCACTCTTCTGATACTGACGGTTGCTGTGTGAGGTATGTTCATGGCCAAGAGTAGTGGAGATAGTGGTTCTTCTTGTCTGATGTTGTTTCTTCTTCTTTTGTTTGCATTTGCAGCTCGGGTTAATTTTGGGCTCTGGCATGGCTTTGTTTGTAAAGGTTTTATACAAACTTGATGACTCAAGCAATCAGAGAAGGATTTTTAATCCCCCAATTCCTGTAGAAACTGTGAGGAACACAGCCCCCAATCTCTCTGGTGGCTGTGACTCGCCAGCATTGTTCATGGACAACAGAGGAAGCCACCAAGTTGAGCAGCTCTGTGTGGATCTGTACCCCAAGCTGGGTGATTCATCAGGATGGCTCTGATTTTGGCAGAGGTTAATGTCAAGCCCCTCTACCACCACCAATCTGAACTTTCTAGTTTGTGCCATTGCTGCCATCTTCTGAGATGCTAATCACCACAGGAGGTAGTCACCTGGCAAATTCTCAGGAGCACCTGATAGCAGGGGACACCAATATTCACACCTCATTCAGTGGCTGTCCTAGAAGATTGCCACCATTTGAATGTGAAATGTCCCTCTTGTGTTTGAATATTTGATGACCAGCTGGGGGCAGGTTTTAAGATTAGAAGCCTGAAGGAACAGTGTCAGTGGGGAGAGCCTGGAGGATTCTTAGTCTGGCCCCATTTCCTGTCCACTCTCTACTTCCTCACTGGGTGTGGGCCACCAGCGATCTCACTCCTGTGACCATGCCTTTCCCACTACAAGGAACTGCATCCTTCTTAAACTGTGAGCTAGAACAACCCTTTCCCTCCTCAAGTTGCTTCTTCTAAAGTATTTGGTAACAGCCATGAAAAGTAAAATAAAATGACAATAAATTCAACATAAGGAACACAGATATGGGAGAAACGCTTTTAGCGGTGCTGCAGAAACTTTGTTCCCTTACTCAACCCCTCCCCCTTTCCTCTTTCCCTCAGGCTCCCCCACCCTTCTTTCAAATGCAGAAACCGAAGTAGGAAGTGTGTGCCTTGCCCTTCCCTCCAGCCAGGAGCCTTAGAGGTAATGGCAAAAGGAAGAAAGGAAACTGACAAAATGAAGTTGCTTAAGCATCTTATAATTTAATGTCCTAGCATAAGAAGAAAATAATCCCAGGACTACAAGAAAGAAGACATCGGAGTACATATCATTCCTCCCCTATGTTCAAAATGCATATTTAGAATAAAGAGCAAAGAAGAGGGCTGAACCAGGCGGGCAACACTCAGTTGGGGGCTCTAAAGCAGTTTCTTAATTCTCCTGGCTGTATTGCTTCTTTGCATATCCATACTATTATGGCTCACACAACTAAAAAGAGCTTGCTTGCCATTTGTCAGCTGTATTCTGTTGAAAAATGTCCTGTCTGGGACCGCAGAATGTGATCTTATTTGGAAATAGGGTCTTTTCAGTTGACTTTAAGAGGAAGCCATGTTGAAGCAGTGTGGACCTTCATCCAGTAAGTGATATCTTTAGAAGAAGAAACGAGACACAGAGGAGACAGTCACAGAAAGAGGGAAAATGATGTAACTACAAACCCACAAAGGCCAAGGATTAGAGACAGCCACTTGATAGGTAAAAGAAAGGCAAGAGCGGGTTTGCTTTGCAGGCAGAGAGAACCAGCATGCAGTCTCCTTGATTTTGGCTGTAATATAAACGAAAGAAAAGCCCTGGAGTATGCACAGACACATATACTCACGCTTACACACAAGCGTACTCTCAGATTTATGTGTACATGCTCATGTGCCGTCACACACAATTTTGCAAAAAGAAAGTGCTTCATTTTGGGATATGTCAACTTCGTATCCGTTTCCACCATGGACTCCTGTCAGTACCAAAGATGCCCTTTATGAGGGGTTAAGGACAGGACTCAGTGTGTAACAGAGAGTACGTGGTAACCAGCACTAGGGGGATTCTCTTTGCTGGCTCTGGAACTGCACTGCTTCCCCTTCTAAACCCTGGGGTGTACTGAAGGGGACAATAGACACATTTCTGCTCTCAAGTGTCATAAGCCGTGGTGTGGGTGTCTGGAAGTGGTTCACACCCGAGTATAGAGGAACAATTCCATCAACACAAAATAAGGACCCCCCCCCCCCATCTTTTTGCCTCTGGAAAGATATCAGGACCTAAGAGTACGAGTCGTCCTGGCAGACTCTGTTCTGTGGCACCGTGGTGTCCTGGAGACACTGATGGAAATGACAAAAGGGAGGTGAGGTGACCTCGGAGCCTGGAAAGAGCCTTGTTGCTCTCCAAGGCACGTAGCGGGGTAGATAGGCTGCTGGCTTCATTACTTGGAGGTTCTGTCAGAGCGCAGGTGACAGGCCAGAGCAGAAACTCTCAGAATACTGATTCCACTGTTTACTGAGCCACCTACGTGACGATCACTCGCTTCGGTTATTTGATCTAACCTCTGTTCCTTTCCACGAAACCTCTATTAGATTAGCATCGTTATTGCCATTTTCATGGATAGAGAACCTGGATAGGTGAAAGGTTAACTGAATGGCCTAAGTTCCTGCTGCTAATGAACGATGGAAATGCCTTCCAAACTCAGATATGACAGATTATAAATCTATGCACTTACCAGTGTGCTTTGTTTAAATTTTTAAAGATGTTTTAAACATCTCACTCTCTGGGAAAGTTCTGAGCAGGATTGCTCCTTGACCTCTGAGCCCACGCGGGCCAAGGCTGCTCAGATAACAATCTTGTTAGGATGGCAGCTGTCAGGAACCAGCTGGGACTCTTCCAAATGAGCTGTGTCACCATTGCTCAAGAACTGAGGCTATGACCCGCAGAGAGAAAATCCCTAGGGCATGTACCACACGCACACTTAGCAATGCATTTACACAAGCACACACAATACTCATGATGACTATACATCCATGCGTACACATGCGCACATACATTCGTGAAGGCAGAAAATGCCCCCTTTTGGGGATATGTCAACATGCCATTGTGGGAGGTTGGCACCTTCCTTGGCTTCTGCCCAGTGGTTGTAGCCCCTGAAGCAGCAGGGTTGATATTAAGGGCCCTTGTCTTTCCAGAGCGGGTTTCAGTTTCCCTCTTTTTCACTCTTTGGTCAGAGGCTTTAACCCCATTAGCTTGTTCTGGCCCCCAATAATACTTTAATCCTCTGATGGCTTAAATCTGTCCCTAGTAGCTTCTATGAATGGTGGCCACCATTTACAGAGAAGACCACAAAGACTGGACCATACAAGCTCCTCTAGTTTCTTTAGGCTACAGGTAATATTTGCATGGAAACAAGTTCCTCTGGGAAGAATTCGATGCCTGGGATCTAGCTAACAGGTATGAGGTATACCGACCTGTGTGTAAAACAGGGAGAAAGAACTGAAAGACCTCTGCTCCACGGGGTGTCAGCTGCTTCCTCCCTTACAGTTTACTCAGCATTTTCTGACTGTGCTTAAAGAGTCTATCTGGGTTCAGCAAGAGTATATCTCATTCCCATGTATATTTCTAAATGCGTATTTAAAATAAAAGACCAAAGGCAGAGATCTGGGGACAGGCCGAGGGCTGTGAAGTAGTTTCTTACAGCTCTTGACTATGTCACTTCTTTCCACATTGGTGCTGTTCTGGTCCCCACAGCTAAAAAGAACTCCTCTTTTGTTACCTTGCTGACTGTAGTGGCGCCCCGTCTGAGAACTGAGCAGGTCATCTTCTTAAATGCAGGGTCTTTGCAGTTGTTATTACTTAAGAAGAGATGGTATTGAAGCACTGCAGACCTTACTCTAGTGAATGATGTCCTGATTATCTTAAAGAGATACACAGGAGACTGTCCTGTGAAGACAGACAGACTGAGACAATGAATCATAAAGTTGACAAAGACCAAAGATTTTGAGCAGCTACCTGAAGGTAGGAGTGAGCCGTGCCAAGGTCTCCCTTGTAGCCAGAAGGAAGCTATAGATGGAGACCTTGACCGCAGTCTTCCTGCTTCTAGAATAGCAAGAGAAGGCATTTCTACTGTTTTAGCTGGCCTTAGACACCTATTAGACATCAGTAGCAACTGATGAGAGAGGCTGGTGTGCCTAGAGTCTAGCATCCCTCTGCAGATTTGTAGATGGAGGGGTTGTTTTAATTATTGTGGTGGGATGGAGTTTAGACTTAGGAAAGAGCAAAGAAACAGGATGGGGAAGGGTTAAGGGAAGGGAGACTGGAAAGCCAGAGAGAAAGTGTAGTGGCATTTCCCTTGTATTTTAATAAATAAAACTTGCCTGAGAATCAGAAAAGTAAAACAGCCACACTGGCCAGCCTTACAGACCAGGCAGCAATAACGCACACCTTTAATCCCAGTAGCCACACTAGTTTGCCATAGAAACCATGCGGTAGTGGTGCACACCTTTAATCCCAGAACTAGAGAGGATTATAAAATGGAAGGAGACAGCTCTCACACACAGTCTTATTCTGAGATTCCTGGAGTTAGGATCACCATTTCAGACTGAGGTTGAGGTAAGAGCCAGTGGATGGCTGCTTTACTTTTCAGATCTTCAGGTTGAACTCCAATTTTTGTCTCTGAGTCTTGAGTAATTGTGCATCAGGGAAGCACGAGATCCACAGAAGCAAAGGACTGGGTTTGCAAGAATGTATTGTGTCTCCAGGAAAAGGGCAGAGGGAATTAGTTTTTTAATGCTTCCTATGTCATATGAGTATTATTTGTATTTTGTGTATGTCAAACACACACACGCACAAGTGAAGGATCCCTAGTGAAGTAGATGGTGTGAAGAACTCGGTGTTTCTACAAAGAGGATGTGCCGAAGGGATGGACGAAAGAAGGCCAGGAAGGAACTGTGCATTGTAAGAGAATAATTAACTCTTAGCATCAAAGTGCGAGGAACACAATAAAGACGGTTTATCACGAACTGGGTCTGAAATTTCTCCCACGGGCTCATGTGCTTGAACACTTGGCCCCGCCTGGTGGAAAGTTGTGGGAATCTTAGGCGATGGACCTTCACTGGAGGAAGTGTGTCACTGGGGGTGTCAATGATGTTCAATAGCCTGGCTCTATCTCCTGTTTGCTCCATACTTCATATGTGTGGATATGGTAGGACCAGCTACCTCGAATGCTCTCTGCCACTCCTTCCCTGCCATCATGGATGGAATTCCTTCTCAAGCCAACATCCAAAAGAAACCCTTTGCCCATGAAGTTGCTTTTGTCAGATGTTTTATTGCAGCAAAGGAAAAGGCAGCATATGTTAAAGCCCCGCCCCCTTGGTCCCCACTGCGCTGCCTCTAAACACAGAAATATTTTTAACAGCTTCCTACTTGAGATTCAGAATAGGAGGGGTCTTTGAAAAATGATCATAGTCCACTCATGAAATCACTTCTATTTCCCCCTCCTTCCCAGGGAGATCTGGGTGTCCCCCCACAAACTCTCCTTGTCACCTAGCATCTCTGGGGCTGTGGATTGGAGCACAGTTATCTTAATTTTACAGCAATATCCACTAATGAGTGAGTCCATACCATGTTTGTATTTCTCAGTCTGGGTTACCTCACTCAGGATGTTTTTTTCTGGGTCCATCCATTTGCCTTCAAATTTCCAGGTGTTCTTGTTTTTAACAGCTGAATAATACTCCATTGTGTAAATGTATCACAGTTGTGTAGCTTGGTACTTTTATGGGACTACAAACAGTGGGAACAGGGACTGTCTCCAAATCTTTTACTGACTTTTGGGACCCTACTTCTCATACTGGGTCACCTTGCCCAGCTTTAATACATGGGAGGTATAAGCACCTCTTATTGCAACTTAATATACCATGTTTTATTGATGCCCATAGGAGACCTGCCCTTTCCTGGATGGAGAAGGGATAGAAGGGAGTTGGGGGTGGAAGGGGACTGGGAGGGAGGATGGGGGCAAAGGCTGCGGCTGGAAAGTAAAATAAATAAATGAATAAAAAAAAACAAAAGAAAAAGATGAGTACAGTCACATAGGATTTGAGAGGGAATACATTCCCAGGACATGGACGATGGGAAGTGGCTTTTGGGAGGAAGTACACAGAGAGAATGAATGATACACTCCTAGATTATAGGAAATTGTGTTCCCTCAGTCACACTGAGAAGAAAATATCATAAACCCAAGAGTAAAAGAAGAAGGACAGCATGTACCCAGAGACAGGAGACCAAGCCTTCTACAGCAGGAGGCTAAAGGTCCTCAGTAATGGGTGAGATGGAGGGGAAATGGGGGTGACTCATCTAAGTGGCGTGGTGAGGAGGCCGAAGTTTCGCAGAGGAAATGGCCTCTTGAGACGACTGCAGTACAGCTTCGGAAATCACGAGTGCTCTTTCTGTGTCTGCATGTGTGCAGAGGTGGGTTTTGAGTTTCAAATGTTGGTGGAAAGCGGGTCAGAGTTAAAGAATATCTATCACAAGATGTGGCACTTCAAACCCTAGTTCCTAAGGTGGGTTATAATAATAAAAATTTTAAAAAGCATTCTGTTTAGTATCCATACATGCGTAAAATATGTTTTGATCAAATACCCCATCCGTACCCTCACTTTCAGTTCCTCCTCTATCACTTCCCCACTTCTCCTCCCAACATCATGCTCTCTCTCTCTCTCTCTCTCTCTCTCTCTCTCTCTCTCTCTCTCTCTCTCAAAATAACCAATGAATCCATTTATTGCTGTCTGTATGCATGTGGTACGGTACCAACTATGCAGCATGGGTAGCCTTTCTGGACTAGTGTCTCTGAAGAAAACCGTCCCTCCCTCTGCTAGCAGCCCTCACTTATCAATAACTCCTCAGCTAGGGGTGGGATTTCATGAGTCCCTCCTATCCTAAAGCTGGGATTTGATTGATTTTATGTGTGTCTTGTGTATGCTAGGCCTGGCCGCTGCAGAAACAATATTTGCAGGACACATGATTCCTTCAGGATTCAGGGGTTAGTTTCCTGAAAGGATCTCTCAGTTTATCCATGTTCACTAAAGATGACAATTTCCTCATACTAAATCAGGAAATGATTCTTTGTGATCCTGGCCTGCTTGAGTGTCTCTGTCTCTGGATTTGCTCTGTGTTCATTAGCTTTCCTTTGCTATAGCAAAACATCCGAATGGATGATGAAAACGAATAAATGAGGTGAAATGAAAAACAAACCCATGAACTTCAACAGAGGAAAGGTTTGTCTTCTAGCTTTAGAGCATTTGGTCTTTAGTCAGTTTTCACCGTGCAGGGAGATTATGGTATAATGGGGAGCTTGTGGCATGAGGCTATCCTTAACTTGTAGAGGAAGAAGGACAGAGTAAATGATCTGGGATCCACAGTAGCCATTGCGATCACATTCCCAAAGACCAGAGGCCTTTTCATCAACTCTACTTCCTACAAGAAGTACCAGCTGCCAAAAAGTGCCTCAGAGTGGGTAGCAAGCCTTTAACATATGGGCCTTGGGGGTCATTACAGATCCAACCCCATAGCATCTTTGTCACGGAGCCATCCTGTTCTTTCATCTCTAGGGCTGAAGATCACTGGCAGAGTAAGTTTCTCAGAACACGGGATATTCCAGCATCCCTGACTCTAGGTTCTGAGGGTTTCTTATCACCTCTAATCACTTTGAGGAAAGAATCACAATAATCTCAGTTTTTGACCATCGCAACCACCCCAGGGCACTTGTGAGTCCTGCAGCAACAAGACTCATTGAATTGCTTGTTAATAATCAGTTTTCCAAACAAATTTTGCTGAAATATTGTATGTATCGATATTGATGTGTAACATTATGGACAGGTGGCACCTAGTGAGTAGAATTAAGGCAAAAGCCACCCAGGAAAAGAAGAAAGACCACGGATGGTCAAGATTGATTCTCAATCTGACAAGATCTAGAAGCAACTTGGTGACAAATTTCTGGTTGTGTCTCTGAGTGATTTATCTAGGCTGGGCTAGTTAAGGTTGGAAAGACTCTTCTGAAGACAGAGTGACGTCATTCTGTGTGCTGGAACCTTGGTCTGAATAAAAGTAAGAAAGCACCCCTTTATGATAAAGGTCTTGGAGAGACTAGGGATACAAGGGTCATACCTAAATATAATAAAAGCTATCTACAGCAAACCGACAGCTAACATTAAACTAAATGGAGAAAAACTCAAAGCCACCCCACTAAAATCAGGAACAAGACAAGGATGTCCACTCTCTCCATACCTCTTCAATATAGTGCTTGAAGTTCTAGCAATAGCAATAAGACAACATAAGGAGATCAAGGGGATTCGTATTGGAAAGGAAGAAGTTAAGCTTTCGTTATTTGCAGATGATATGATAGTATACATAAGCGACCCCAAAAACTCTACCAAAGAACTCCTACAGCTGATAAAC
>NW_026067951.1:7628866-7838307 GCF_014885135.2 Alexandromys fortis
AGGTCTACTGAGACCTCAAGAACAATGGCAATGGGTTTTTGATCCTACTGTACCTATTGGTTTCGTGGGAGACTAGGCAGTTTCGAGGATGCTCACCTTACTAGACCTGGATGGAGGTGGGTGGTCCTTGGACTTCCCACAGGGCAGGGAACCCTGATTGCTCTTTGGACTGACGAGGGAGGGGGACTTGATTGGGGGAGGGGGAGGGAAAGGGGAGGCGGCGGTGGGGAAGAGACAGAAATCTTTAATAAATAAATAAAAAGAAAAAAAAAAGTAAGAAAGCAGGCTGGCCAGCAGCATCCATGGTTCTCTTGATTGCTGACTGTGGTTGTACTGTAGCGAGCTACCTCATGTTGTTCACCGTGACTTCCCCGGAACCAAAAACATAAATAAGCCCTCCTTCTTCACAAGACTTTTGTCAGTTTGCTTGTTTTATTTTTGTTTGTTTTAAAATAAGGAAAACAAACCAACTACTCACAAGATACCAGTGCTATGGTGCTTGTCTGACCTCTGAATTAGTTTTTTATTTTGTAAATGAAGTTTTGCAGATAACTTCACTTTATAGAATTTTTGCAGATAACCGCATTTTATAGACAAAAAGGCCTGAAACCTTTTGTAAATATCATCCTTGCCCTTATTGGTAACAATACTGTCTTTTCTTCAAGAGCAGAACATGTTCTACAGCTCCTTCTGGTTTCCTTCTGTGTGGCTGCTCTTGCTTTTTATTACCCTGTATGACTGAGAGTCTTACTTCATAAAACGCAAGTGGGTGTAGCTATTGGACTTTATGCTTTCATTAAATTGAAGGAAAATCCTGTTAGCGTTCCATCACTATATCAAAATACCAAAGATAATTAACTTATGAAGAGAAAACGTTTACTTTGGCTCACAGTTCTGGTCTATAACCAAGTGATGCTGTTGCTTTGGGCCTCTGGGAGCACTGGAGCAGAAGAAAAAGGAGGGTATGGGGTTCCACATTTCCCTTTACGGACAAGCCTGCAAAGACCTAAGGACTTCCTGCAAGGCCAAACTTGGATACTTCAACATGTCCAAAGACCATGTCTTTTTATTTAGGCAAATTAATGCTCTTCAGATTTCGTATGACATCTGGAGACATTCATAAGTCATGTATCAGGTTGTAGGGAGAATTTAATAAGTCGTTTTGTTTTCATGTCTCTAATTGAAATAGAATTACATCATTCCCCTCTCCTTTTCCTCCCCCAGCTCCTCCCAACAACCCTCTCTCAAACTCCTCCTATGCCCTCCTCGAGTTGATAGCCTTTTTTCTTTGATTCTTTTTCTTACGTATATATAAATGTATATATGTACCCTGCTGAGTCCATTTTTTGTTGTAGCCTCTGATGCAAATGTTGTCCATTAAGAATGCCTGTTGGGGGGTATAATATCCTATAATATAGAATGAATATAAATATATAGAATAAATCCTATAATATAGCATGCATTATTTCATGTACACAAGCTTGCATATACAAACATGGGTAAATTTAAGAATATGTTAATTGACTATAATGGCAACCACTTCATAATGTATATGCTAATCAACTCACTGTGCTATGAATCTTACTTAAATAACACTTCTCTATATGCAAAAAGAGAAAAGAAGTGTTTTATTTTGAAACAACCCGAGACTCACAGGAAATTTCAAAAAAGAACTTATGGAACAGTCCTATGAATGCTTCACCCAGTTTTCTCATAGTGCTGACATACATTAATATGAAACAATCCTAAAGTGAGCAAATTGGTGTCAATATAATCCTTTTCCTGAAGTTTCATTTTTTATTATTTTCATTGTGCGTGTGTGTCTGTGTGAATACACAACTACTGTGTGGGGGTATCTGTGGGAGCCAGGGACGGTGTTGGCTTTCCTGGAGCTGCAGTCACAGGCAATTCTAAGCTGCAAGAATAGCAAATGCTCCTAACTACTGAGCCATCACCCCAGCACCAAATACAATCTTCCTAGTTCATTTTCACCCTGGCTTTACTTGTGCGGATCCCACACCAAGTTACACACATCTCTGGGGCAGGGGTTGTTGTTTTTCTCACAGGCAGATGAATAGAGTTAGCCGTCCATTCGTTTGATTGTTTAGATGCTGGGGGAAATAGCTCCCCTCTGGGCAAAGCTATTAGTTCTCATGGTGGGACACATGTATTGCTGGAGCCAGTGAGGGATCCCAAGTTAAATTTGTGTTTAAGTTTTGATTCAGACCAAACCTATATTCCATTATTTTTGCTCATACCCATTTATACCATTCATGACGCATTGCCCACTGGTCCAGTTCTCAGAGCTAACGCCTAAGCATATTGGATGATTGTTACCCTGGTGCCCAAGGAGACATATACACCATTTAAACACCCTGCTATTTATGACAGTGAAAGGCACCATGTAAATAAATGTCCTCATTCCCCACAGGTCCTCGGAGATTCACACAGGTAACACAAATTTAAAAGCCCCCTGGTAGCATTAGGCAGACGGGCGTTTCCTTTGCAGCGACCGAGCTGAACATCGGCAGGCAGCATGCCATCTACGCCTGATTTTGAATGTCTTTTTCCACTCTGTCCGTAGTCCAGTGACTGCGAGCCCTGGCGCTGACATTTTGACGTGATAAAAGCAGGACGAGCCAGGTTGTTATACAGAATGGAGGGCTGAGATGGACTGCAGTCTGTGAAATGGAGGCGGTTGTTTGAGTAATGCTCTCAGGGTACAAAGCGGTTTCATGTCATTTCTCAGACTCCAAACTTCAAGACACTTGCTAGAACTTAAGGTAGTTAGTCACACGCTAGAACGTCTTAGCTAAAGTAGTCCCAGTCATGGTCTAAATGCTATGCGTTTTTTCCCCCTCGAATATTAATTTTGCCTGGTCAGGGGAGTGGTCTCCTGCCTGCTGGATGAGAAACAAAGTCTAGTTTGAGGATGAGAGGGATCTGGGTGTGCGCTTACAGCTCCCAGTACCTGTTCATCGCCTTTGTCAGAAATGATCTTCCTTTCTACATCACTCCTCCAAATTCCAAGGTCTTCACGCACTGCACAGGGACAGCTATCCGCTGCAGCCTCCGGTCCTCGCTCTGCTTGCATGAGTCTGGGTGTTTCAAATCCCAACCACAAGTGAGAAGCAAAGTGTTACTTTTCTGTGCCTGGTATTGTCACGTTAGCACAACGTTTCCACGTTCGTGTTCTTGCAGATGATAGGACTTCTTTCTTTTCTGTAAGACTTTAAAAGACGAAGCTGGGGGCAGGGAAGGTGATGCACACTTGGAACCCCAGTGCTGGGGCCAGTGGGAGGTGGACACTGGAGCTCAGTGGCTAACCAGCCTAGCCGCTTGTTGAGCTCATGCCAGAGGGAGAACGTGTCTCAGAAACAAGATAAATGGCTCCTGGGGGCCTAAGATTGTCCTCTGGCCTCTGAACGCACATGCGCCCCCCCCATGCACTTATATGACTGAATAATATTGTTATAACATATGCACATATATTAGTGTCTAGTTATTTATGTAATATGAAAACCACATTGAAAATAATTTATGTGTGCCCATGTGTATGTGTGTTTGAGTGTGGGAGCATGTTCTATGGCATGCTTTTGGAAGTCAGAGTACAGTTTTCGGAGTCGGTCATTGTTTTCCACCTCTGTCCTCTTCCGATCTCTATGCCATGCTCCCTCCTGGCTAGCCTGACTTTCAGGTTTCTGGCTGATGCTCCTGTCTCTACTTCCCATTTCACTAGAGGAATGCTGGCATTCTAGTTGTCTGCCACCATTTCTGACTCCTACATGGATCTGGGAGATTGAACTTCAGGTTGTCAGACTTGCACAGCAACTGATTTCGCCCACATTTTTAATCTCGTCACCTATTGATAGACACAGAATTGATTTCATATGGTGGCCACTGTGATTAATGCTCTAATGACCAAGACAATGAAATGCCTTGTCAACGTTCTGACAGATGGACTGTTGTATCATATGGCAATTCTTTATTAATATTATTGTTTTGAAAAATGCCACATTTTCCCCAAAATAACTATAATAATTCATCTCCCCACCAACGCTCTATGAAGATTCTTCATATTTGTACCAATGTTTGTCTTTTACCATTTCAAAAATACCAGTTCCAATAAATGTGAAGTGGTACCTCTTGGGGTCCGGGTTTGCACTCTAATGTGTGTGAAACGGTACCTCTCAGGGTCTGGGTTTGCACTTGCTTCCCTCACTGCTGATAGTGCCTATTACACACATTCAGGGCCTTTGCTTGCTTTTGGAGTTTGTCATTTGCTTTCTGGCTATTACATGGAGTCTTTTATAATCTAGATATTGCCTCTTATCAGACGTATGACTTGCAAGTATTTTTTTCCATTACTTACATTATTTCATTCTACCAATTGCTTCCTTTGCTGCGCAGACACATTTTATTAGATCTTTATTCTATAGCTGTGGGTCTTTTGCCTGCACAGATGTATGTGCATCATGCACGTGTATCTCCCTCAAAGGTCAGAGATGGTGTCAGGTTTCCTAAAGCTGGAGTTGCAGGTGGCTGTGAGCTACAATGTGAGTGCTGGGAATTGAACCTTGGTCCTCTGCAAGAGGAACAAGTGTTCTTAGCTGTCAAGCCATCTCTCCAGCCTCCAGGAACGTTTCAGTTCTATATTACCTAAGTCATTTGTTTTTGTTTTCTCTGTTTAAACGCTTCTGAGGTTATATTCAAAATAGCATACATAACCCATAACAATGTTAGTGTTAATAAATAATGTTAATAACAATAAATGTTGGGGACTGGAAAGGTGGATGCATAGTTAAAAGCATATGCTGCTCTTGTAGAGAACCCAAGTTCAGTTCCAAGCACCCATGTCCACAAGGCTCACAACTGCCCACTACTCCAGGAATCTCACACCTTCTTCTGGCTTCTGGGGTCACCTGCACTCATGTATGCAAACACTCATAATTATACATAACTCTTAATAATGATAATAAATGTGAAGAAACATCTTTCCTTTGTTCTTTACTAGAATGGTGCTTGTTCTCTATTAGAAGTTTTGCTGTTTTCATGTCTTACACCAAGGTTTATTCACTGCCTAGTTTTAGTCCCCTGAATGTTTATATACAGTTTTCTAGATTACTGTAACTGAAAGAAATTGTTCTTTTGATTGTATTCTTGGCACATTCGTCAAAGAGGAATTGGCCATATCTGTATAGAACTAGTTGAACTAATTCTGGGCTTTCTCTTCTACTCCATTGTTCTATATACAAGCTTCTAATGCCAGTCCCATACTGTTTTCAATACAGCAGCTTTGCAATATCATTTGAAATCAATATTAATTCAAGATGCCTTAAGATCTTTTCACTTTCAAAAAAATGATTATTGGTAGCTCCCTCCCCCCGAAAAAAAAACCTTCAAGCACCATTGTTGGAATCGTACATTAGTCTAACCCCCATGAAGATCAATACGAAAGCTCTTGCAGAAAAGATATAGAGCACCCTGGGCTATAACTATGCTCCTGGATATATACCCAGAGGAAATTAGTCAGAATACTACAGCATCCAAGTTATGCATCCAAGTTATGTTGATGAGTGTTCATCAACAGATGAATGGGGAGGCTGTAAGATGCCACATGCATGGAATGACACCCAGGTCCTCCTCAAGAGCAGATGGTGCTCTTAACTGCTGAGCTGTCTCTCCAGTCCCTTAGTCTGCTTTCCTGAACAATCCAGGACCATCTTCCCAGGGATGCCACTGCCCATAGTGAGCTAAGCGCCCCCACCTCCATCAATAGTCAAGAAAATGCTCCACAGACCAGACCTATAGGGGGATTTTCTCAATGGAATTTGCCTCTTTCCAAATGACTCTAACTTGAGTCAAGTCGACAAAACACTAGCCAGTACAGTAAAAAATCACAGCACCTTTAAAATACATTGGTATGAACCGTTGGCTAGGATCAAGTATGGCATAATGCCACCAAGGATGCAAGCCCCATGAAGATCTCATGAATTTGTTAAGGTTGAGAGCCCAACCTCAAGTTTTAACTAACCATTTAAGTTGACAAGTGATGTGGTCAATTCTAGGCCAGCCTTTTACAAGTAGATGTAATTTTGATCATAGCCACTTTTTCAGTAGAAGAGATAATAGAAACAGAAACCTGGGCCTTTCTCCTTATGGCTATCAGACTCCAACCACAGATCCCAACTCCCAGAAATCTTATGGTGGGGAAATGAAAGACTGAAGTCTTGGTGCCAGCCAGAGTATAAGCTGCCCTCCCAAGGAGAGATTTCAACAGTTCTTCTCACAACTTTTTTTGTTTGTTTTTGGTATTTGTATGAAAGACAGAGCCAAGAAAGGTAGTCAGTGGCTGGGAACCACACCTGGACTGGTTCTGATAATTATGTCTAATTCTTGTCTGCCATTTAAACCTTCACTTTAGTCCAGTGCCCAGATGACGAACTCGGGCATCAATTTCCTCACTCTTCCCTCTTCTTAATGTGGACACATTGAATAATATCTTTTCTCTGCTTTTCATGACTGCTGATTTCACTGACACACTCGCAACAGATGTCTAGCAAGTTAGTACTGCAGGGCTCTGGCATTGATCCTAAAATCTCAAGACACCCTGTCCAAATATATTTGAGTCTTTGTGGGCTTAGGAGATGGCTCAGTGGTTAAGAGTCCTTGATGATCTTGCTAGAAGGACCCAAGTGTGGCTCCCAGGACCCACACTGGGTGCCTCAGAGCTGCCTGTAACTCCAGCTCTCGGGGAATCCAACATCGCTGGCCTCCAAGGATGCTTGAACTTACATGCAATTCATCCTATAATATTCTCATAATTAAAATTAAATAGCCCTCTTTTTAGAAAGTATTTGATTCTATTGTTTAACCTTGGGATGAAGAACTCGTCTCATACACTTCATGTGCAAATTTCCCTAGGAAAGCCCAGCATTTTGCTCCTCACATATGCTATAAATAGAAATGAGTGCTGTGGTTTTGACGAAGAGGCATGGAGTCTTCTCTGTGCCTAGTTGTCCCTATGAAAACAATATTATTTAAGATTTATGAAGAACTCTAGCAAGTGTTAAGAAGCAGAGTAGTAGAGATTTCCAGATTAAAAACTGTAGTGTACTGGTGAGACAGTGACAAACAATTTTTAATGGAGCAGAGGAAGGAAAACCACAGTCAAAATAGGTGTTTTAGATTTAACCACTGCTTTCATTTGCTAACCTCTGGCCCCATTTTGTCTACACATTCTAAAGTGTAGGCTGTACGAGATGATAACGTACAATAACATATTGATAGAATACTCCACAGGCATCGTGAGAGCAATCGTTACCACATCTATCATGAGTCGAGGCAGGTGAGTTAGTGTGTCGGGGACATTCTGGATCTGTTTAAGGCTGCATTTTAATGCCGTGTTTGCCACGGGAAAAGCATAAAGGATGAAGAACATGGGTTTCTAGCCATACATACCATAACACACATCTGCAATCAAAAGCAATCCGTCTTTTGATGATGAGGGTGATTTTCTGGGCATTATTTTCAATCCTTTGTTGAAACAAGTACCCGTCTCTCCATTAACCTTCTCGGGGAAGGGACATCACCCCGACAATTTAAGCCTCATCTTAGAGCCTTCTGTGTAATTTACACATTTCAAGTTTTCTAATGGGCTCTTTGTAGCAAAACCACCATTGGCAGAAAAATCTTCCTTTGAATCTTCATCTTGAAAGCGATGTTGAAAGGAGTGTGTGAAGTTCTCCACAGCTATTATTAAGGGAAAGGCTACATTAAACCGTGACGAAATTAAATGGAGTATACTTTCAAGAGGCAGGGTTTCACTGAGAAATATAATGACAAAGGCAAGGAGGACATCAAATTCAAATTCAAACATTCTTTTCCCTTGCAGCCTTTGCAGATTAATGCCAAGAAAATACATTGCACGCCGAAGAAATATCCATGTAATGGAGTGAGGGTTTCTGATATTACATAACAGGTGATGCGATTTCCCATTTTATTGTTTGCTAGTTCAGTTCTGTAATTTACTCAGAGGAGCCCTGGGGGATAGAATGATCTAGTGCTTCTAGAAGCCTTTCCTAATGTGGCTGTATTCTTTATTATTTAAATAAGGGTCATCTTTATTAAGGAATATTCAATACTATGGCAATAACCTAGGAAAACCCATGTTTCTTTTCTTATGCCTAGGGCGCATAATATCCAAGTTGGTTATTTTCATTCTGCAGTGCTGGGCATCGAACCCAGGACTTTGCACAGCCGGGGTTAGCCTTTACCACTGAGCTGCATCGCCAGCTCCTCTCTTGGGTGTTGACATTGCTTCTGGGACAGTCATAAGTAACCAAGGGTTAGAATAATTATTAAATAATGCTACGGAAGCAGAGCAAAATACTGTTCATGCTCTGCTTCTGTAAATGAAGTTTTATCCGAACATTGACTGGCTCATCTGTTTATGGGTCTGTGGCTGCTCTCAGACTCCAGGAACAGAGCTTAGTATGTGTGAGGAAAACTGCATGGCCCACAAAGCTCAAAACACTTACTGCGTGACCCTTTGCAGAAATGTTTGCTGTGATCTAATCTCTGCTATCAAGATTACTGACATAAAAAGATATTTTATTATGGCCCAAGTAGGAAGGAGCAAAGCAGCAGGCTTCTGCTAACGGCAGATTCCCAGCTCTTAGCTGCCCTTTATTGGAGCCAGAGGAAGGAGGGATGTCTAGCAATGAGGTGTTGCATCTAAAGCGGACTGTATGCTTGCAAAGACTTTATTACAGAAACGGCTCTGGCCGCAGAAGACAGGAATATTTAAAAACACATTTGTCTGAGGAGTGACAGAAACATGACATTAAAGGTCCTTTAAGGAGCAAGTGGGTTCTGCTAGGAAGATACAATTCATTTAAATGTTTAATCTGACTTACTTCTCCAGGTAGATAAGTCAGCCTTTTACGATTTTATTTTCATTCCCGCTTAAAGGGCAGAGGGTATTTCTCTTCATGAGTTATTTAACAGGCAGCATTTCCTTTCGTTCACTGCCTTTCAGATAAAATATGGCTGTGCCTCGTCACAGTGGATTTCCTTTCGCTTTGGTGCTCGCATGGGATGTGTCTATTAAACATATAACTGAAGCCTAATGTGTTGCTATTTCATCTTTATTTCATTATGTATGTAGCGCTCACATACTCACTCAGTGTTGTATAGTGTATGAAATCACCACAGAGCTATTTTCTTATGGTTTTACTAGTTGCTTCTTAGTCTCCTCTGCTGACTGCGTGCCATCTCTTAGGCTCCCGATTGCTCATGAACACGTCATTGACATTACTTTTGTTGTTGTTATCACTAATTCTTTCATGACCTCCTATGTGGTTGACTTTAAAATTCTTCTGCCAGGCTTGAGAGATGGCTCACCAGTCAAGAGCACACACTGCTCTTGCAGAGAACCTGAGTTTGGTTCTCAGCACCCATAATTCTAACTCCAGGGGATCTACCATCTCTAGTGTGTGTGAGCATCTGTACTCATGTGCACATAGCAAGCAACTCACAGGTATACAAATACACACAAAATATAGAGGAATAACATATAACAAAATCTCTCAACATCTCTCTGTAGCATATGCATGTTTATATGTTTGTGAGAAAAAAAATCAGAGGTTAGTATCAGTGTCTTTCTCTACTGCCCTCCTTATTATTTTTATAGTATTTTTGAAATTATAATAGAATTGCATCATCTCCCCCTTTTCTTCCTTCATTTCAGCTTTTCTCATGTAACCCTGCCACTTTCTTTCCCTCTCAAATTCTTGTCCTTTAGTTATTCTCTCTCTCTCTTACACACACACACACACACACACACACACACACACACACAGCAACCCAAATGAATTCAGCCTGTTCAATCCCTGTGATGTTACTTGTATATATTATTTCTGCTGACCACTTTGTTATTGGATAACTAATGGGGGGGGCTCTCTTCTCTAAGGAAGATTTCTCCCACTCTCACTTCCCATTTTACTTTGTCTAGGGTTGAGACCCTGTAAAATCTGTGCCTTCCGCATTAGCATGTCCATTGGTGTCGTCATTGTTCAGGTCTTGTTTGGGTAGCCATGCATGTTGATGAGACTTTATGGGGTCTAGCCTCTTTGGGAGACACAGAATCATAGAAAATTTCTTGTTTCTCCCTTACAATCTTTCTTTCTCACTTCCACAATGATTCCGGAGTCTTTGGTGAATGAATTATGTGATATTGAGTACCACACAATCTCTTGTTCTCTGCATTTTTATCAGTTGTGGTTTTGTATAATGGTCTCCATCTGTTGCAAAAAGAAGTTTGTTTAATGAGGAGTGAGAACTACACTTATTTGTGGGTATAAGAATAAATATTTAGAATGTAGTTAGGGATTATGCTGGTTTAGTAAAGTGGTGGCTTGTAGGCTTTCCTCACTAGCCTCAGGCAGTTTGCTAGGTTTCCAGTAGCAAGCCTGATTTCCATCTTGTTGAGCATACAGACCTTAAGACCATTAGCGAGCTGGTGGTTACCACAAAGGTATGTGTGCCATTATTATTGCACCCTTAGGGTTATCATGCCTTGCTGGTCATTGTTGTGATCATATGTTTTGAGACAAGGTAACTCTAAACGAATCCGCAGCTCACTGATTCACGTAGACTGAATAGTCAGCAAATCCCAGGGATCCTGCTGTCTCTGCCTCTCCAGTGCCGAGATTACAAACACGTGTTGCCTCACCTAGCTTGTTATTTGGGTGCTGGGGATTTGTACTCAGATCTTTATGCTTCCTAGTAAGCAACTTTAGCATCTGAGCGATTTCTCTAGCCCTGACTTGAAAAATCTTTTATTTTCACTTAAAAAGATTTTACTTGTATTTTTTTAATATAATTTTTTATTGAAAAAAAATTTTTTTCCGCCTCCTCCCCGCCTCCCATTTCCCTCACCATCTCCCTTTCCCCCCCTCCTCCCTCTCCTCTCCCCCTCCCCCCACTCCTCTCCCCCTCCCTCTCCAGACTGAGGGGCAGTCAAGGTTCCCTGCCCTGTGGAAAGTCCAAAGTCCTCCCCGCTCCATCCTGGTCTAGGAAGGTGGACATCCAAACTGGCTAGGCTCCCATAAAGCCAGAACATGAAGTAGGATCAAAACCCAGTGGCATTGTCCTTGGCTTCTCAGCAGCCCTCATTGTCCGCCATATTCAGAGAGTCCGGTTTTATCCCATGCTTTTTCAGTCGCAGTCCAGCTGGCCTTGGTGAGCTCACAATAGATCAGCCCCACTGTCTCCGTGGGTGGGTGTACCCCTCGTGGTCCTGACTTCTTTGCTCATATTTTCCCTCCTTCTGCTCCTCCTTGGGACATTGGGAGCTCAGTCCGGTGCTCCAGTGTGGGTCTCTGTCTCTATCTCCATCCATCTCCAGATGAAGGTTCTATGGTGATATGCAAGATATTCATCAGTATGGCTATAGGATAGGGTCATTTCAGGTTCTCTGTCCTCAGCTGCCCCAGGAACTAACTGGGGACATCGCCCTGGGCACCTGGGAGCACCAAATCTCTTGCCAACCCTATTACTTGTATTTTTTAATCATGTGCATGTTTGTGTGTCTGAAAGTGGCTATGTGCATACTGCAGGTGTCTGTGGAGATCAGAAGAGGGTGTTAGACCTTTGGAACTGGAGTAACAAGTGGTTGTAAGCCACCCAAAGTGAATACTGATAACTGAAACAGAGGTCTTCTGGAGGAGCAATATATGCTCTTAACCAATGAACCATCTTCTTACCCTGGCTTTAATCTTCTATGAGAGAGTCACAGATTTATAGGGGCAGTCTGAAACTGCTTCCCTTGTGGCTTAGTCCTGGAAACTTGACAGAGGCACTGAAGAGAATGAAGAAATGACAGGCATTGTAGGAACAGCAGACACACATACAGAAAAGCTGGGTCAGGTGGGTTGTCCTTCCTCTGATGGAGGGGACAACTACACAAGAAGCCAGAACCTCAGCATGCTTGTGATGCACAGCACAGGATTAGGAGTTAGCTCACTCCCACAGGAGGTCTCTTTAGGGGAGTGGTCTCAGGTTGCAGTTGGGGAGTGGTGCTGGGGTTGCTAGTTTCTTCCCACACTGCCAACGTCTGCACATGGGCCAGAGGAAGATTTTGCCAGTTTCCCTTAGCTTGACCCATGGAAAGATTTGCCAACTCCTATGAGTCTGAGACATTGATTTTTAACAATAATACGCGCCTATTTAGTGTTTCATTGGCTCCTTGGGCCTTCACTCATGGTTTTCCCTGCTCCCTGGAGTCCAGCACTGTCTACCTTTCTGTTCTTATGTGTGCAACTTACCATCCTACGTCTCCACCTATGTTCACTATACGGCACATCTCCCACACTGGGTTCTCAATTGGGGGTGGTTTATATTTTTAACCCATCTGGTTTGGCCCAAAGGTATAGCTGTGTAGTTTTGGAGATTCCTCTGAAGGTGTTTTCAGATGTGTGAAACATTCCTATTGGTAGACTTCAAGTAAAGCATATCTTTATCTTCCTACAATATGAAGGCCTCATATATAAGTTAAAGGCCTGAATGGAATAAAAGTTGAATTTCTTCCCTCCTAAGTAATCAGAGGCTCTGCAACTGATGCTCCTTGGACCAGAACTGGACTATCACTTTTGTAGGGCTTATCACATCAATTGGAATGTAAGCCTGTGTCAACGAGCTTAATTTTTTTTTAAATAAAGCTTTTTCTACACACACACACACACACACACACACACACACACACACACCATATTGGCACTGCTTTACTGCTTTCCCGGAGACTGTGTAATGTGTGGAACTTCTTTCAGATACGGGCATCCTGTAGTTTTCTTGACACAATTAGTCTTCCAGGTCCCCAGGTCAAAAACCTTGAAGTCATTCTTAAATGTGTTCATTGTCTCCTATTCTATGATTAACCCACCATCAAATCCTGTATGTCTTGGTTCTACTTTACTAGGCTGCCCTTCTCCTCTCCATCACTATCACCAACCTTGGTCAGGGTCACTGGCACTTCTCTTGGCCCTGGTTCTTCTCACTGGCTTCCATGCTTGTATTGTTGTCCCACACTGTTTAATCTTGTGGTACCCATTGCTACCACATGAAGATTTTACTTCAGTGAAAAGCTTTCCAACAGTTGTTAAAACTGTTGTGTTAAACAGTTTTAACACTTGTGTTAAAAGCCAGTGTTCCTAAACAGTTAGGCACACACTCCAGGTAATTCGAGGGTGATTCTGTTTCAGAATCTCTGTATTTTGTGTTTTGTGTTCTTAGTACTAAGACTATTCTTTCCTCACCCCATTCAAGCAATTTCTCAAACACTGTGTTTTTAAACAAGTTTTTTTGTCTACCTACCAAATTTAAAATTGCTTCTTGCCCATGCAATCTTCCACCCCGCCCCCCCTTCCCCTATCACTTTTCCTGTTTCTGGTAATTATTGAATAAATGTCTTTAACTGACTGCTGTTTGCATATTTTTACACGGTGTTGGGACTACAGAATTGTTGTAAAACGTGATTCTTACATAGTTTATAATCTGGTTATGCTTCTTTAAATGTTTCTAGAGCATGGCAATGTGAGGAAGCTTTTCCCGTCCAGAGGGAATCAAACACGCACACACTCAACTGGACTAGTTACACCTCAGTGTCAAACAGTGCTTGATCCACTCCAAAAAATGCAACTGGAGCTCAAATAATCAGATTGAGATGAAAAATCATGAATGACAAAGACAAGGGGCGAGGTTACTCTGGGGTTCTAAGGTGCTTAGTTAGAAAAGGGGCAGAGTGGAGCACAGACTTGGACTAGCTCAAGGGTTTTGAGATCATCCTTTGTGCCTTTGTCACAACTGGTTCAGGGTAGAGGGATATAACTCATACCCTTGCCTTCCTTAAAGGTTAAGTCCATACTGTTCTTCCGGGGACTGGAACTCAATCCACCTGTAAGGCCAGTTTAGGGGATCTGATGCCCTCTTCTGGTCTCCATGGGCATTGCACTCGCATGCACATAACATGCATACACATACTTTCAAAAATAAAATCTTTTTTTTTAAAGGATTGTGCACCACTAGCACCATCACCAGCACAGCGACTATCCAGAGATTCCGCCTCCCTTCAGTCTTCTTTGTGAAGGGAGAGTGGTGGATTGGAGGGCTGGGGAAATGACCGTGGCTTAGAGAGGAAGGGGGAGGAGTGGAAAAGAAAACAGCGGGCGTATGAGATAGAGAGCAAGGTGCATCATAATATAGAAGGTGATTTGTTTGGCCCTATATCATTAAAAGAAGGGGTGACATTATGAATATGATTATGTCTTAAGAGTACAGTGCAAAGGCACATGCACATGTGTGCGTATGTGTATGAGTGTGCATGTACAAGTGTGCGTGGATGAGACTGCATTGCAGATTCATGGGGGGCAGTGGGAATGGGGGTTAAGATTTATGTGGGGAACAATGGGTAGGAATGCAGATTCATGTCAGGTTCAGTGGACGTTGGGGGTGTATATTAATATCTGCATATGTGTGTGTGAGTGCATGCAGAGGCCTTAAGCAGCAAAGCTTCCATAGAATGATGTCAGAGAAACCCCAGGGCCATGAATTTGGACAAAATTAATGGAAGGCATCTAGGGAGAGTGAAGAAAGTGTTAACATTCAGAGGAGTCCTGGCGATTTCTGTGAAACATGGATCTCGGCATTCGGGTTGGACAAAGTGTAACAGTGAGACAGGAAATGATTCTGCTAGGGCCATTTAGTCACCCCATGGCGGCGGTGGGAACGAAGCAGAGCTCCCTATTACCCCATCCAGGCGGCCCCGTCCCGCACAGGTGTGTGCTCCGAGACTTGCTGTGAGGGGTGTGATTTTTATCCTTGGTGCTCGAAAAATGAGCACTATTCACCAGGCAGCCAGCGGAGGTCATTGATTTTTCTCTTAGAAGCAGGGGCCCTTCTTTGCAGCTGGAAGGAAATGGAAACCCGAGTCCTATCATCACTCTGAATAGCTGAAAATCTCTGGTGGATTTTCTCAGCAGATGGGGCGTTTATGTCCATATTCTCACTGTAATGCAGGCGAAGATCATAAATGTAGCTCTGACACTTCCGTTCCTCCTCCCCTTTCCTCCCTCCATCCTGACTCCTTAACTTATAGCATAAAGGGAGGAGGTACGGTGGGCTCAGTCATCTGAATTGTCCCAAAGTGATCACTTAGAGAAAGGAAATGAAAGGGGGAATACATCTACACCCTTCTTTTTTTTTTTGCCTTTGTAGAGATAAGACTTCTCTAATGGCTTGGTTGTTTAGTCTCTCTGATTTTCAGCTTGAACCTCAATATCTGTCTGTGGGTTTTTATTAATTGTGCTACACAGGGTTACAAATATCATTCTTTTAATCCTAGGATTGGATATTGAATCTCAGAATCTCTTGGGAAGGCTCACATTAGTGGCAAACCTTTGTCACTGGACTTGTATCAGAGTGACACCCTTACTTTTTTCATCTAGAGAAGCAATGGGAAAGGGAGGAAAATATGGCTGTTGGGTCCTGGTGGAAAATAATGTTCATGAGAAAAGCAATTATTAAAGTATAGGTGCTTAGAGTTTGTTTCAATGAGAAAATAGAGGCAAAATATTTGACTTTGTGGGAAGAGATCTAAAGGTAAGGAAATGGTTCGAAGATAAGCTCAATGATGTACAGCTAACAAAGGTTACAATCTAATCTAAGGATACCTACTATTCAAAGAAGAATCAAGAATAGATAAGGACTGACAACCATCATTGCAGAGAAAACAGCAACAACATGCTAACCTTCTGTTTTTGTGCTATCTAGCCACAGTGAGCAGATCCTGCAGAAATCTTGCCACTTTTGCCTCAGTTCTGGAAAGAGTGGAAAGCCTTATTCCATGCATCTACTCAGTCACCACTCAGCACCTTTAGGTTGCTAGAAGCAGCTTCTCTCCTTGAATACTCCCAGAAGTGGCTCTGAAAGGCACACGCAATTACCCACAGTAAAATACAGTTTACACCATGCTTCTGCACACCCTACAGATAGTCTGCGAAAAGAAATGAACAGACATAAAAGTTATAGAACATAAAAGTTAAAGCACTTTGATATTTATTAACAGTTAATTCACTGTCTGTGAATCTTCAAGGCACAGATTTTCTTACTTAGCTATCAGAATCTCACCGGGCATGAGTTATCAGCAGCATCGCTTTGCGAGCTGCAAAACTCAAGACTGACTAAGTCAAGCCACTTGCCAAGCAGCTACAGGAGACCTGGCACCTCTCTTCTAGCCTCTACAGGCACCCACGTGCATGCTTGTACATATGTGTGCATATACATGCACATGCACACACAAACACACACATAAATAAAACATAAAGTAAATCTTATAAAAAGAAGTCTACCTATTCTTCCACAAATCAACTCTTATGCGTCCTATACACAGTGAAGGGTTCTACCTGGACCTACATGTTTTCATATAGAGCACCATATTTATTTTATTTAACCCCTACACATTGTGCTTTTCTGATGTTCATTATTCTTTGTTATCTTTCTCTGAATGTACTTGTGGTTGATACTGTTATTCTTCAAGGCTCCTCTTAAAATAGGATGCTCAGAACTGAAGATAATATGATAGAAAGGACTCTGCCAGGATAAAATAAAGTTTATTTATTGTTTTCAGTTGCTGGACATCCTGGACATAGCATTCTGAGTCTGTAACCTAAGCATAGTAAATGTATGAAGGGTATTGGTGAACTTCTGACTTTTATTGAATTCATGGTCAAAACAATCACTTAGTTTTTAAAAGCTGATAAAATAGCTCTTTGTAGTCATATATTTGGCATTTTGTTTATATCTATTGAACTCCATTTCAGTCCCTAGCTCTGGCCTGTCTCATCCATTCATGTACTAAAGGTCCATATTTGAGTGTCTACAGAATGAGGCAGTTGCTTTCAGATTTTGATGTCACTGTAAATATGTTAGTCTTCTTAGCTTTTTGTCTCATCACATATTTGATTATGATGTGCCCTCTGTAGCCTTGCCAAACATTTAAATGACGAGAAGGCTAAAGAACAAATTGAATGGCTGACCATTTTTTTCTTTTACAGGCATTAATTAAAGCAAAGGTTTCTTACTCAACAGCTTTTGGGAAAGCATTGGTCAGTGGGGCACGTTATTATTAACACATTCTTTTCCTTTGCCCTGTGTGATCTCAGGACAGATTTAGTCAAATGTCTGTTGGTATACAGATATGCAGCTTCAAGATATACAGTTCTTAACTCTGCCCTTTCAGGGATGTTATCTGGAAATAAAATTCCTGTACTCTGGCAAGACGTGTTCTGCCCAGTCCCAGTATTGCCCAGTCCAGTATTCAGGAACAACATGGAGCTCGGGAAATAGCTCAGATGGCACAGTGCTTGTGGTGCAAAAATGAGGATCTGAGTTTGATCCTCAGAACCCACATAAAAACATGGGTATAGGGGCACGCACCTGTAATGCCAACCCGGTGGATTAGAGGTAGAGGCAATCTGATCTGTCTGGGGCTTTCTGGCTAACCAGCCTAGTCTACTCAGCAAGCCAGGGAGAGATCCTGTCTCAAAGACAGGGTGGATGACTCCCGAAAATCTCCATCTGATGTTGAGCTCTGACGGCCCTATGCACAAACACACGTGTGCACACAGAATGACTCCTCTTTCTCTGATTGACTGCCAAATCTGCTTCCTTTTCTCCAGAAGAATAGTCTTTCCTGAGAAGGGCATGCAGAGATAACTCTTAGATTCCTGTACCTTTATTTTTGCACACCTTTCATTTTCTATAGTATGTGCTGACGTTCTTGTGTTATTGGGAGCCAAAAATTCTGTTTTGGTAGCATCATATGGTTTGTGTATACTGACAGTTTTTTGCCACAAATTAAAAACCCTTTTGAGATAGTATTTATCTAAAAAACGAGTTGAAAACCACCAAGTGGAGCCACTAACTCTTGGTAGGAATGGCCGGCTTTGACCCCTTAAACACTTGGTATATGTAGTTATAAAATCACGCAGTGGGCAATAAGCATCTAATCAAAATACATAAATAGAGTCTCGTTGAAATTATCAATATGTTGGTGACGTTAGAGAACGAAAGAAAAAGATTCTGAGAAATGTTGATGAGAGGAGTTTCTAAGTGGCAGGGAATTAAGTTGTTTTTATTTTTTTGTTTGTTTTCTTGTTGTTGTTGTTCTTTTAGTTTTTCAAGACAGGGTTTCTCTGTGTAGCCTTGGCTGTTCTGAAACTCCCTTCGTGGACCAGACTGGCCTTGAACTCATAGTTTAACACCACTTAGTCTAAGAATTAAATTCCTCTCTAACTCAACTTTCCCATGTTTTTAGATATATGTTCAAGATGAAAGAGTAGAATCCTGTAAGTGAAATACAAGCCAGACGGTGTGATAAGTGACCTCGGAGACATCCATCCCGGGAATTGGCTAATCAGTCTCTGCTGGAGGTGGTGGGAGTATACTGAATCCAATTTATTTCACACCAACATGACTCCCTCCTCGTTTGCCCTGTGTGCGTAAGTGGCCCGAGAACCAGTCACATAAAGCCGATTTTGTGCAAAGAAAGTCATTCATCAAGCCCGGCTCTCCTGTGGTTAGCGGACATCATACCTAGGCTTGCCTCCTGGAAGCAGAACACAAACAGGCCATTCAAGTTAAGAGCTTGTTGAGAAGCCACATGGCTGTAACCAAGGCAGCAGCTGCCGGGCTGCAGTAGCCTCCGAAAAGAAGGGAAGATTCTATTATTTCCCTGGCATTTATAAAGGGGCCACTTTACAACTGCAATCTCACCATGTGGAGGGATTCCATTGTATTTAAAATTTTAGGGCTGACTTTTACAAACAGACATTAAAACCAACAGCTGTATGCCTGGTGCTTTGAAAGCAAAGGGCATATGGAGGCAGGATATGTGCCATGGGATTGGTGAAAATATACCAGGGAAAGAAAATGAATATTTAAATGCAAACACACAAAAGGGTTTCTACCTACAATGCCTTTTCAGATTAATGTGGAGAAGGAAATCTTTAAAAACAATTGGTTTTCTTTACTGGTTGGCATACGACAGTGTTTAAATGGTTCTTTACGGAAGAAGAGACAGAGTATGGGGGGGTAGGGGGGGGGGGGGGGGGGGGGGTAGGGTGGATGGAGATTATGTAAACATAGCGCTGTACCAATCTATCCAGGGCGTGAAGCTGTTTCGGTTTCCGACATAGACTGCAGGCTGAAAAGTGCTTATTCATTGATAAACAAAGGCAAATGTGTGAGCAAGAGCCAGTTCCATTCAAAAAGCTAGGAACGAGGTCAGGACCTACCAGAATGAGGTCTCTAGGGATGCACGCATAGGCTGAATCGAACTGCGCCTTTGCCACTCCCTCTCGCATGCACTCAAACGGGCTTCTATCAGTTTTTACCAAAGTATACAGTATTGCTGCAGCTTAGACAGAGAGTTTTCAAGCTGGAGGACCGGGCAGGACATTTCTATCTATTAATCCACCCTGTCCCAAGTAGGGGCAGTTTCTAAGACTCAAGCCCACAGTGAAAAGGAATTCCATGAAGACCGGAAGTGCCTCATTCATGAGATGCCCAAGCAGCCACGTGCAGCCAGACCTGTGGCTTGGGATTCTCATAGGTCGCAGCATCTGTGATGGCTCTGCTTGGATCACACTGCTGGGCTTCTGTTGCCCTCAGTCTTCTTGTTGGGACGAGTGTATTATAGTTCTGTTGGGTGAAGCTCTGACAACATCCTTAGTGCTTGTCAGGGCTGTCTTCCTGAGGAATAGGGTTCTCTTAATAGAACGACTGAGGGCTCTTCCACACTGGTATAGGAAAATTCAGGGATGCTCTGGTCTTCATGAGCTTAGCTTGGAGAGCAGAGTCCAGGAGAATTTGACAGCCACCAATTTTTCTCCAAGTCAGTGTCTTCTGGCTTCTTATCTAACGAATTCAATGAGTGGAATTCAGGGACCACAGAGGGAGAACTTTAGAAATAAATATTAGTATTCATAGGTGAAAGTTTATGAGACAGAAAGACGGCAGGGCTCCTGTATGGCAGGGCCCTGGGGATGAAAACCACCCATCTATCAGCCTGTCTCGGGGCTTCTTAAAAGATGTCTGGCAGAAACAAAAGGGAGGCACAGGGACAGGCAATGAGCAGGCCAGATCAGGAGGCATGGCCACAGGTGACCAAGAGCCTCCCCTCAGCTCCAGTCACATCCTCCAGTGTAGCTTCCAGGCAAGGGCTAGGGACAACCCGGAAGTAGGGCTAGAACTGCAGACCCTGTCTCCAGCAAAAAACAGTCTCAGAATTCTTGTTTGGGGATCCCTGACCTTACGTGTCCAGTTTTTAGCTTCTACTCAGTCTACTTCCAAAGCTTTCATCCCTTTTGCATTGACCACAGGATGACAAAAGGAAGCTATAAATGAGAATTCTTGCTTATGTTTTTGCCACATTTCCTACTGGAAAATAAAATACCTTTTTCTTGAGAGACAGAGAAGGTAAAGTGCAAGCTGGATTCCTCCTGCCACTGTTGGCAAGAGAGAGAAAGGAGAGGCAAAATCATATCAGGTCACAAGTTCAAAACATTTACATCTTTTTTAAATTCAAGGCCAACACAGAGCAACCACAGAATGAGATTTGCTAGCTGCGGCAGCGTGGGAGCTATTCACAAAGCAATGCCCTTCCGGGGGACTTTATTTAGGAATTCTAGAAGCATTCACATAGAAAAACTCTTTGTGGGTGGGCAAAATCCTAAGCATGCCCAGTTTAAGGGTTATGTTACCATGCGTGCTCATTGTAGGGTCACCCCCTTTTCCTGGAAAAAAAAAAGAAGTTTTAGACGCAGTTAAAGAATACTGAAGGTGCCTGTGATGGCCAATCTAGGTTGTCAACTTGTCCACATTCAGAATGAACTTGTACCTAAACAGTTAGGTACACCCATGAGGAAGTTTACTTAATGGGATTAGTTTATGTCGGAAGACCCATCTTAAATCTGGCCCACACCTTCTGGTGGGAGCCCACTTAAAAGGGCACGGAAGGGGGAGACTTCTGCTTCCTCCTGCTGTCTTTCACTCTCCCTGACCTTCTGTTCTGGGGGCATTCTTTCCCTGGTGTTAGAACGTACCTCTTCAGGATTCCAGCACCTACTGAAGATGCAAGCTTTCTGGGACTTCGGGACTGCCGTATCTGACTGGGATTGCTGAGACATCCAGTCTCGTGGACTGAACAACTACTGGATCCTTGTTTCTTCAATCCATCAGGAGACAGACACTGTTGGACTGCTTGGACCACAGCCTGTATGCCATTCTATCAGTTCATATGCTCATTCTATCAGTTCTGTTACTTTAGAGAACCCTGACTAATAACATTATAAGAGTTGCCATGAAGGCATCTGTCTCACTCAGTTGCTGAGCAACCTGAACGGGTTGTTTAAAGCTCCATGTTAAATCCTGACACCACCCTCATAAGTTAATACAGAAGACTATGGAGCCAAGCATTATTCACTGTGCTGTGGCTATCACACAATAACTGTGAAATGGACTGCAAGTCTATTCCATTTACCTCTGTGCTTACGTTAAGTCTTCATATCAGTGGACATCGGTGGATGGAGACGTTCTCAATTGCAGCCTCTGAGGAAAGCATGAAGAGGCCTTCTCTTTCTAGTCTGCTTTCGTTCCTCCAGCTAACAAAAATCTACAGATGGCTCTTGGATTTCTTTGATTCCTTCCTTTCTAAAGCATCGGTTTACCACATAGTCACAAGATGGCCCACATCACAGATTAGAAGACAGAAAACCATGACCAGAAGGAGCACAGGAGGTATTTAAGGCAGTGAAAACCCTAAATATCACAGTGGATATTCATATACTTATTCAAACCTAGAAGATAATTGTTTTTGCATGTGGAATGCTCTCCACAGTCTAACATGTCTGAAAACTTAGTCCCCAGCTACTGCTGTTGTTTGGGAAGGTTGCAGCGCCTTTAAGAGTGTAACTTGGTAGAGGAAGTTAGTCACACTTCCTGCAGGTGTGCCTTGAGGTTTTACAGCTTAGTCCCACTCCCTGTGTTTTCTGCCACCTCACTGAAGATACATTGTAATCTCCAACCCCTTGGTCCCCGTGCCATGTTTGCCCACCATGGTAGAGTGCAACCGCCTTGATCTGTGAACGAAAATGAACTCTTCCTCTTTTATGTTGCTTCTTGACAGGTCTATTGTCCTGGCATCAAGAATAGTAACAATACAAATATTTTGGCCTATGGACTGAGGTGACAGTGATGTATGTATCAATGGATGTTCATCACGCCAATGCACTCTGACACAGGGTTTGGGTGGTAAGGGAGACTATGAATATAAGGAAACAAGGGGTAGGTCGAAACTACCTCCCAATCAGTTTTGCTATAACCCCACATCTGCTGGGGGAAAGAAAGCCCATTTTAAAAAGACAAAAAACCATCTGGGATGTCAACTGTTTTCTGTGAGTTAGGAGTGGAAACGCTGCCCCCACTTAGTCCTCTGGTCACACGTATTTGTGTCGCATTACTCATTGCCCACGCCTAACACCAATTCTCAAGCATTCTCTGTCTGCAGAGAAAGTGTGGCCTCTACGATGCTTATAGCCCTCCCCATACGTAACAGATAACGAACTCTATCTCCTTTTGTAATTTTCCTGTTCTCTTCTTGGTTAGAGGTGATTTAATTTGGTTCTTCCTCACTATCATCTTTGTGGGGTTGGGTGTTTGCCTGACATCTTGAACTTGAAAGCCATTTAAACTGATAAACATTTCTGTGTCTTAACCCCAAAGCTACTCCGTCTAGATTACCTGGCTTGCTGACCAGAAAATAAAGGGGGGTGGGGTAGGGTGGGAAATCTCCCTTGAAGACTGAATAAAATCTTACACTGATGCTTTTAATCATGTAATATATATAGAAACTCTCAGGTGTTCATAATTGGAGCTTTGTTGTGATTAATCAAGCCCAGGACCCAGGAAGCCCTGGAGTCTGCATTTTCCCTGATGTCACAGCATCCACATCATTGATACTTTTTCTTGATACTTCTCCTTTTTCCACCATGGAATTTTTATATTCTTGTGCTCTGAACAAACTCTTCAAATGGCTTGACTTCATAACATGTTTTATTTTCACTTGATGAATTACATTCATTCTTCATCCAGTCATTGGTGGAAAAGTCCTGTGGCTGTCCACCCCCACGTCTGCTCGTCTTCAGGGCTGTGTGTAGAGTGGCAAAATCCCATCACATTAGCCATCAGTAGGTTTACAGGGATCAACATACTGGCAGAAAGACAACATTGGCAGTAACTAAAAATCAGAGGGAACTAGAAAAGGACTCTACCCTCATAGAGCAGTTAGGCAAAATAGTGAAGTTTTTCTTAGAGTGACATTATAAGAATATATTTTGAATGAATAGATTTTTTTCCATGCAATCTGAAATTTGAACCTTAGAACCTGCTGTGTGACATTTTTAATTTCCATCTTTGCTTTTAAACCTAGTACAGTTCCAACTGTCAAGACTTCGTGTGACATCAGGCCAGCTGTGTCTTAGAAGACACTCAATCCAGAAAAACAGTTTCTGTCTGAGGGAAAATGTCAGCCCCGTTGATTGCGTCGACTGTGCCGAGCCAAAGGCACCGTTTGGAAGTGCAGTCCTTTGGACCGAGAATGTGATAATGAAGACAGAAACAGATTTAGATGCCGGCAAAGACACAGGCATGTTTGTTCAGACATATGTCTCAATTGTGTCTCCTGGGGAAAGCGCTTTCACTGTTGCAGCCCGGGAAAGGGCTTGGGCCTGGTGCAGGTGAATGAACCTCCTATGCTAATTTATTAATTACCTCCAGGGATTTGGATTTTAGTCACTGTGGCTGCAAAATTTGATGTGTCTCATTGTGCCAGATGCTTTCACAAATCCAACCCTGCAGGCAGGAATAATTTCTCTCTAGGGATGCATTTTGTAAACCGTTATATTACCTTCTGCATTGTAATGAACCTCTTGGAGTCCTGGGGATTTTGTAACTAACATTATTTATTTATTTAGTGGCCATTTGCGGATTATATGACAGTTAGCCAGGAGATGGGGATGGTCCACAAAGGAAATATTTTGCTAGCCAAGAAAACTTGAGGACCTAAGTTCAGAACCCCAGCACCCATGTTAATGCCAGGTGTGGCGATGTTAGATGGAGAGAGACGTGACACGAGGTTGGGAATGAGAGAGGCAAGCCTCTGACTTTGGCCTCCACACCCGCAGGTGTGTGGGCAGACACACCTGTGTAGACACACCTGTGCATTCACGCATGCGCGAGTGCGCACGCGTGCGCATACCCTCACACGGGGGCACGCACACACCAGTCCTCCAGTTTGCTCTAAGCCTTTCCTGGACAGAGTTTCCCGGAATGGGAAATCTCTTTGTCAGCTTTTGCAACCACTGCGCTAGCAGCCGTGTTAGGTAGATAGGCGGCTACTGACGAGCGTCTGTCGCAGCGCTTTGTACCACAAGCCGGCACTGGGAAGCCGACTGAGTGGTGCACCACCAGCGTCTCTGCCCGCGCGGAGCTCATGATGGAAAACTGGCACCAGACACTGATGCATATGCTGGGCCAGGAAGGTGGAAGTGAGCAGGTGAGGTGGACTGGGGATAAAGTACTCCTGCCATATAAAGTCCTAGTCTTCCTCTGTTTTCACAGACGTGTTGAAGTCATAGAAGAAATATTGTAAGAGCAGAGCTACAGCAGCAACCTGAAATAGGAAGCTAAACATTTTGATGTTTTTTTTTAAATATCAGAATGCATTTTAATGTGTGCTTCATTATGCTTCTGATTTAAATTTACGTGTTTTCGGTTTGTGATTCATTCTGCTTTGGATGAGACCATACAAATGTGTCAGTGTGAGGATACCCCTCCCCCTTTTCCCTTTTGTAGAATTTACAATGTTAGGTCTTACTGTCCATGTTGCAATGTGCAAACCAGAGTTCAGCCATAACCTTCAGCAGGCAGTACCATTTAGTTTTATGCAGCTTGTAATGGAAGCCAGCTGTTCACAAACACATCCTCTAAATGTGGATAAATTCTGGCAGTGTAGCTTTCAGGGCAACCGATCACCATTTGTCCAAAACCCCTTTTCTAATATCAGTGCGTTGTCTTTTCATTGTAGTACAGTAGAGTAACTCCCGTTTGTACCTCTCGTTTTAATGAGGAATGCTAAATAAGGGGTCGACTGAATACGAAGCTATAGAAATCTGAGACATTTTTTAGGGTCAATCTCTGAGTTGACAGCTGTTGAAATGTTTTTCTTTGCTTTCAGGAAATGGATGCTGGAGATAGACACTGGATGCTAACGTGCCTCTGTAAAGCTGCGTGCACTGCACTGTGTACAGCTCAACATCTTGGGTTGGTTAAGTTCAACCCCAAAGCTCAAATCTGGACTCATTCTCAGGTAGGAAAAAGTAGTGTAGCTTTTCCTCGGATTGAATTAGCAAAACTGTTTCCTCCTGGGTTGCTATGGGACAATTAAGCTACAATCAGCATTTTCAGCGCAAAGACAGAGGCTATTAGCGGCTGTCATTCTAATGTCAGCTAGACATAAGAAATGGTGAAAAGGAAGGTCAGAGGGTTATCCAATGCGACCACATTAGGGAAATGAACAAACCGAGTGGTCCAGTGACCCCCCCCCCCAGTGTCTCTTCAAGGTACTGGTGTGAGCTGTGCTGGGGTAAAAAAGGAATAAGGCTGAGATGGGGCAAGCGGTAGGCATATTGATCAGTCCTGGTCAAGGTGTGGTCAGTTTGAACAACATCTCTGTTTTGGTTTGCAGGATGGTCCAAAGAGGTTTTTTTCTGTTTGAGATGATAAGATGGTCCCCAGGAGGTGGCTGTTCCAATGGGGATTATGATGGATTAATTACTGTCACCTGGTGAATAGTCTGTCTTGGAAGGTTTTGCTGTTCTCCAAAGTGGCTATAGCTTCAGGACTTTAAATTATTTCTGTGCTTTCAACCAAAGTAAAGCAGGCAGGCAGACAAAATGATGGCTGGACGTTTGTGCCCTCTTTATTTTCCCTGTAGACTCAAGTGAAGAGTCAATGCCGTTTAGCAGAAGTATCTTCAAAGGGCCAATTTCAAAACGACCTGGCATCCATGATGATGCTGAGTTCGAGAAATGCAAGCTGCTTGGGGACTTTAGACTATGGAGAGAGGATGTTCCTGGTGCTGTGTCTCTAAGTGTTAACGCAAATTATTACTCAGTGACCCATTTAGCCAACAGCTCAGTTCATGTCCTTGTAAACCTGGACTTAAACAGCATTTGCCTTGAGGATCCTAAAAACCCGCCTGTAGTCCAGTTCACTAACTGGGATGGATTCACATTAAAGTTAAGACTTTAATACATACAACACAATAAGCCATGTTCTAATGTATCTAGCTATCACATTAATCTTGCCTAAGAGTTTGTATCAGGGTTGGAAAGATGACTCAGGAGGCAAAAGTGTGTCCCATCAGGCCTGGTGACCTATGTTCAATCTTCAGAGCCCACATGACAGAGAACAAACTCCCTGAAATTATAATATTTTAAATTGCTTTATTCTCTCATTTTTTTACTGACCATAGATATTTTTCATATAACATATTTTCTCCTTCCCTAGTTCCTCCCAGTTCTTCCCTACCCCAGCCCCATCTGGATCCACACCCTCTCTGTTTCTTATTAGAAACAAACAGGCATCTAAGGAGTAAGAATAAAATAAAATAAGATAATGCAAAAACAAAAAGTCATAATAGGACAAAGCAAACATAAGAAAAACAGCTAATGAAAAAGACTAAGAAACACATATGGATATGGATACAGAAGCCATAACATATACACAAAGGGCCTTTAAGACAAAAAGCAAACAAACAAACAAACAAATGCCCCGACACAACCTTATGAAACAAGAACCTCCATAGATTTTTGCCATTGAGTTCATTTTGTATTGGCCAACTACTTGGGTACGGCACCTAGGCTTAAGACTGCTTTGCCAATAGCCTAGGCAATAGTCTATATTGTTTGGGGTTCCCACGGGATCCCTTTGACCAAGAACTCGATTAGATGTAATCCATTCTCCATACTGGGAGATTAATTTGATGATGAGAGATATCCAGTTGAGGCTATCTCTTCCATTATTTGGCAATTTCATGTTTCACGCACACATATAGAAATTGTTACATATAAATTTTTATATATTTATATGTGTAAATTTATACAACTGTATGTATGATATCTTCTACTTTATTATGCTTAAAAATTACCTCTTAAGCGACCCTTAGGATTTTTTAGCTGTTCCTCCTTTGCCCCCTTCCTTCTTCCCCTTCTCTTCTTGATTTTTCCAATCCAGTCTACTTCTTTGTCTATCCATAATTACATATTTTATTTACCTTTCCTATGGAGATTCTCCCAACCCCAAGATCTTTACTCCATATCTAATATCTAACTTCTGTGGTTATACAAATTGTAGCTTGCTTATCAATGATTTAATAGCTAACATCCACATATAAGTGAATTTAGATCATATTTGTCTTTCAGGGTCTGGATTACTTCACTCAGGGTGAGTAATATTCCATTGTGTAAAATGCACCATGTTTTCACACTTTCTTTCCTTCTCTTTCTTCTTCTTCCTTTCTTCCTTTCTTCCTTCCTTTCTCCTCCTCCTCCTCCTCCTCCTCCTCCTCCTCCTTCTTCCTCTTCTTCAACATGATTTCTCTGTGTAGCCCTGGCTGTCCTGAAACTTGCTTTGCAGGCCAGGCTGGCCTTGAATGAGAGATTAGTCTGCCTCTATCTGTACCACCATGTCTGCTGAGCCATATTTTGTTGAGGGGCATCTAGTTTGTTTACAATTTCTGGTTATTCTGAATACAGCAATGAACATGGCTGAACAAATGTCTCTGTGGTAGGATGAAGTGTCCCTCAGGTAGATGCCCAAGAGTGGTATAACTAGATTTTGATAACTCTTAAATTTATATATGTATACATTGTCTCTCATATATCTTGCATTTCTCACATTTAGGACCTTGCTGGTCCTATAGAGACTGTACCTGTTAGGATGAGTCAATCCTAGGAGGTAGCAGTCAACTTACCTGAAACAAACTTTTCTAGTTTGAATCCAAAATGTCCCTCAAAGGCTCATGTTTTGAATAATTAATCTTCAACTTGTGGTATTGATTTAAAGGCTGTGTGTGAGGCCGTGTGTGTGTGTGTGTGTGTGTGTGTGTGTGTGTGTGTATGCTGTGACTCATGGAAGTATATCTCTAGAGGTAGGCTTGTGTATGTGTGTAGGGTGGTGGTGTGGCTGATGGAAGCAATTCTCTAAAGGTGGGTTTGTGCATGTATGTGTGCATTTGTGCAGCCACATATGTGTGTATTAGGAATGTTCTGGCTGTTGGAGAGGGGTCTCTAGGGGTAGGATTATGCGTGTTATACTCACCCACGATTCTGCTCTTCTCTTCTTGTTTCTTTAATCACACAGATTTAAGGAGTTGCTATCATGCACTCCTACTGATATGAACTCTGCCATGCCTACTGTACCACCAGGACTGAAATCTCTCTGAAATCATGAACTTAAATTAAATATTTCATCCTTTATGCTGTCTCTGCAAGGGATTATGCCCTAGTAACAGAAAATAACTAATATACAAGCCAACTGATTTATAGTCTTGGACACCATTTCCTTCCCTGCTTGTCATGAATTAGGATCCCTAAGCTCCAGACCAAGTTGGGATTACTCAAAGTAACCAATCTCAACCCTGCTTATCCTACCTCACTCTTCCTTCTCATTGAAAGCATCTTCTAGCTCCTTGCCCATGCTTTTCATAACCTGTGCCTCTAGACCAATGACAGTGCTTCCTCCTGTGGACCAACTTGCCCTCTTCTCTTTACATCTGTGATTAAAAAAAATTCTTATCTTGACAACTATTCCTTAATCTACAACCCTTACCATGCCTATGCTCTAAAAGAACATGGGACTAACTATAACATGAAAACTGATACTAATTCTTAAAGTATAATAAGATATATATCTAATACTTAAATTGTGAATAATTTTGTATTTGTTAAATATTTAGTGAAATGTAGTTGTTTTCTAAAGCTTAAATTTTTTTCATTGTAAAGAACTTTGAATAAATATGTTGATATTAACAAATTATGTTTGACATTTCAGAATTGGAATAATCTTTTGCAAAATAAATTAAACACATGCTAATTTAATTTTCTTTCACTTTATGGTTTGAATTAACATATTTAAATTGTATATACTTATATAAAAATAATAATTTTTTATTCTTTAGACTGTTGCTGCCAATAAAACAGGTTATATGAATATTGATTATGACAACATAATCAGTGATTTTATTGAAAGAAAACAAGTTTAATGAAATAAAAACAAAATGATGTATGAATTATTTATGTCTTTATATGCGACTCATTTAAGCATCATCAACCTATCCACAGCACAACCAGACATGGGCTAACAATTAACTTCAATACTTACATGACTTTCTGTAAGATAGGAACCATAGTTTCCTCCTCATTTTACAGTTTTGTCATTACACTGGCATTTTTGTGAAAATAAGAATACAGCTCTTATGTTTTTCAGTAGTCAACCTGACTTAAATCTTTAAACATTTGGGTGTGGCATATGGTCCTGCCTTATTTATCTCAAATTTGACAAATAGCAAAAAGAGGGATAGAAGAGCACCATCCATGCTGTCATTTCGTTCATCAAACTGACCAGAACCCCCAAAATACATATTCAAAAGACAGATCCGTAGTGTAGGCGTTAAGAAAGACAGGCATATCCGTGCATGCTGATGACAGACAGATCTGTAGTGTAGGCATTAAGAAAGATAGGCACGCCCATGTGTGCTGATGACACATCTGCAATCCCAGCACTTGGGAGGCTGAGGCAGGAGGATCACTATAACTTTGCTAGCCTAGGCTACATAGCAAAACCTCTCTTTAAAAAAGAGACACTCCAGGGTATTAAAAAGCTATTTCTGCTTTTTTTTTAAAATGTGTTTTTAGTGTTATAGTATTTAAAGTATGTAATCTGGAACCAGGTTCAAAGATTAAGTAAAGTTTAAAATGTAAGCAAAGGTTTAAAATTTAGTAAAAAAACATGAGTTGCCTCACATATTTCCTCTTGCTTTAAATACTTTGTTTGTAAATCAAGTCATAGATTGGCTTAAGAATGTATTGTTAGGTTTACTGATGAGAAAGGAGTGCTGTGAGGTTATAATCAAAGGGCAAAAAGATTTAAGATAAATGCTTCAGATTGAAGTGTGTTCTTAAGCTGTTTTAGCACTCTAATTTGAAATAGCTCTCAAGAAAAGGAATCTAATATTTTCAGGGGTTTTGATGTGTGATTCTTCTCTGTATGCTGTGAGTATGTTTTATTACCACTGGTTAATAAAGAATCTGCTTTGGGCCTATAGCAGCGCAGAATAGAGCAAGGCAGAAATTCCAAGCTGAGATAGAGGAGAAAAGAAGGCAGAGTCAGAAAGACGCCATGTAGCTGCTGAAGGAGACAGACGCCAGAGAACCTCACTGGTAAACCAGGAGCCTTGTGATAAAATACAAAATCATAGGAATGGGTTAATTTAAGATATGAGTTAGTTAATAAGAAGCCCGAGCTAATAGATCAAGCAGTGTTTTAATATAGTTTCTGTGTGATTATCTAGGGTCTGGGTGGCCAGGAAACAAACAAGCAGCCTCCACCTACAGTGTTTTGACATTTTTGGTTAGTTATATCAAAATTTGTGACTCTCAGCCTTCTAGAAAGATACTCCATGATGGCTCTTTTCTTTTGTCTCTTTCTTTTCTTTTAAAAAGTTTAGTTTTTACTTGTATGCACGTGTGTAAATCTATGTATGCATGCCACGTGCATGTGAGTCTATAGAGGCCAATGGAGGGCCTTAGACCACCTAGAGCTGCAGTTACAGACAGTTGAAAGTGTTGTGAGTGTTGTAAGTTGTCCTGAGTGGGTACTGAAAACCAAGGTTGAATCCTCTGAATGAGAAGCAAGCTCTCTTAACTAATCAGTCATCTTTCTAGCCCTAAGAAGTCCGTCCTTCCTTCCTTCCTTCCTTCCTTCCTTCCTTCCTTCCTTCCTTCCTTCCTTCCTTCCTTCCTTCCTTCCTTCCTTTTTTCTTTCTGCACGTGCCTTCAGCTTTAAATCTTCTTTGTATACTACATTAATTTCCCATTGTTTAGAAACTAATTAAAATATAACCTTTGCTGTAAAACACATCAGTGATATTTTCCTTAAACTGAAAAAGAAAAAATCTTCAAATAGGCAGACCGAATGAGAACTACATGTTTGGAGCTGATCTTGTTTCGTAAGCTCAGAAAGCATAAACAAATCTTGGTTGCAACAACAAAAACAATTAAAAAGTGAATGAAATGTAAATGATAAGGATAATAGAGGAAAAATTACAGAATGTTCATTATGTCTAATCAATACCGTATGTCAGTTGAAATAAATTTCCTAGAGCTACATACAGCTACCTTGGTGAATCCCCACTAATGACGGCTATGAAAAGCAAGCTACAGAATAAGTCTAGCATAGTAATCATGTATTTAAGATAGAGAAAGCACAAAACAATATATAATTTATAGGCTTACTCATCTGTAATAAAGTAAGAAAATTCAATCATATCTTGAAATGATAAACAAGCATTTCAGAAAACAATGTTGGTAGAATACTGGGGATCTTAAAAGGAGCAACAGTTGACCCTGTGCCTTTTTTTCTGAAGATGTCAAGACAGATTCTAAGCAAATGGAAGACTATACATTTAAAAAAAAAAAACTGATTATTTCTGGCAGTCCAGGAAGTCTGTGGTGTTTCTAAGCAGCTATTGTCTTAATTCCCATGTAGTTGTCCTTTAACAGTGCAGAGCCCAGTTTGATGCCAGCTGGGTTCCTGCCAGACTTTAATGAACTTGGCTCCTGCCCTCTGGAATCCTATTTCCACTTATGCTTCTCTGTTCTTGGAAACTTTTAACTATGGCCATTCATTCTCTGCTTAGGATTCCTTCATCATGCCCTTTATTTATTCAATGAGTGTTTGCTGACCTCACTTGTAGCATTAGATGTGGTTAGAATTTTAATCATACATATTAGGTTTTTTTTCTTGATCTTGTTCCTCTGACTTATTTGCCTTTATTTTTAAAATTCAAATACTTCTATTATGTTTACAGTGGGCTTATTTCAAATAACTCGTTACCATGCTTAGAATATTACTCACTTTTATGTTCTCATCTATTTCATGAGATGTCATTTAAGCTCCCAGAATTTCCCTCCATGTCACTAAAAGAGATCTAAGGAGAAAGACTTAAGACATGGTGTGAAGTTACATAGCAGAAGTAAAGAGGGGGTGGCTGCCAGTGGTTGTAATTCTTCCTGCAAAGCGAAATCTCCGGCTGCGTTGACTTGCCAGAGGATCTTAGAGATTTGCTATGATGTATCACACCTCATAGTTTCTCAGAACGTGGCATACTGTCTGTCCTTTCTCACACACCTATTGTTCATCTATTCCAGTATTTTTTTTCTTCACCAATGGTAGCTTTTTGCCTCACATTGGTGGAGTGCTTGATGATATCTTATTGACTTAAATTATTTAAATTAACCAGGGTTATTCTTCCCTGATTTTTTTTTTGTGTACTCACTCCCTTCATCTAGCTGCAAGCTCCTGTCGTTGACATTTATTTTGCTTTAGAAAAGTGCAGCTGAAAAAAAATAAAAAGAACATTAAAAAATGTTTAGATCTCAGTTATTCCCCAGTTCTTAACTAGACTCTCCCAAATTAATTTTTAAAAGAAACTGTACATACTGTCACAAAAGTCTCAGTGAAGCAAGAGTTAATGGCTTCACTGAGGCAGAGGGAGACTCTGAAACCCAAAGGGAGACCCGAGAGAAGGGAGGAGGGAAAGCCTGGGCATTGACAGTCACAGGAGAGCGGGGGACGATTCAAGTCAGAGGTTTACTTTTCATTTAAGTGTGAAAGAAACAAAAGTTTTCAGGATTAAATTGGCCAGAAAGAAATGTCATGCCAGCATGTGTAAAATGACAAGGGACAGCTGTCTAGGAAGGCGTAAATCAGAAGCCAGCCTCACCTCTTGGCTGCTGAAACGCCACCAAAGGCTTATAAATAGCTTTGTTTGCCAGCTCCATCAAAGAGGAGTGGTACCCAGATGAGAGCCACCACAGTCCATAGCCCAGCTGTCTGCTCAATGGCCTCCTTGGGAAGGACTCCTGTCTCCGGGTTGTAGATGAAGGTCTCATGGGCAGGCTGTAGCTGAGACTCAGCCAGGCTTGGCAGTGGAATGGGGACTTTTGGGCAACATAATACCGAGGGTTAACGTGTGTTAGGGGGTTCAACATGAAAACTTACCCAGCTGCACTGTAGTCTACTTGGTGTTGAGGTGATAGGATACCACCAACTGTGTGATTTAGAAAAACAGAGATCAGAGCTAGGGAGATGGCTTAATAGAAAAGCCCGAGTTTGACCCTAAAGCCTTTGTACTAAAGCCAGATGTGGTGACTCAGGTTTGTAAGTCCAGCGCTGAGGAGGTAGAAACAGGCTTCTAGGTCTATTGGTCAACCAGTCTGGCCTAATTAGGGAGTTTCAAGCCAAGGGGATATCTTGTCTGAAAAACACTTGGTGGAAGTTACCTGAAGAAAGATACCGGAGGTTGACCTCTGCCTTTATACTCACATGAACACACACTCATACATATATACACATTCTCTCTGTCTCTCTGTCTCTCTCTCTCATATATATATGAGAGAGAGAGACAGATAGATGATAGATAGACAGAAATATGTCCATCTTTTGACTTTGGAGAATAGAAAGTCCACGGTCCCGGAGACTCACACCTGGTGGATACAGCTTTTAAAACACGACCATGGCTGAAGGCAGAAGAGCAAGACTTTGCCTCTGGGAGTGAGGGGAAACACTGAATTCATCATTATCAGCCCATGCATAGCCCCAATGTTCTGATCATCTCTCTGCTGAATTTGGGATTATGTTCATAAAGCATGGATTTTTTTTGTTTTTATTCTTTGTTTTTCAAGACAGAGTTTTTCTGTGTAGCATTGGCTGTCCTGGAACTCACTCTGTACACCTGGGCTGACCTCAGACTCAGAGATATGCCTGCCTCTGCTTCCCAAGTGCCGCCACCACCCACCTCAAAACATAAATTTTGTTGGACACTTTCAAACTATAGCAGCAGTTATAGTTAGAAAAGCTAGCCTAGTATCCAGGAAAATCCAACTCTCAGCCCAGTCTGAACAAGATTTTTATATCCCTGTTTGGAGAGAAGGGATGGGTGACTCTCCACTGGATGTCCCTAGCATATTCCAGATTGTGATGCTGTTCTGTTGACTTTCAAAACATTCTTCTAAGCCCTAAGGAATCTTGTCTTTTATAAAAACCATAGAGTTCTTAAGTATTTTCAGCCCATTGTTTTTGGGGTTGTTTAATTAAGGAGGCCTTGTTCCCCTTCTTCATATCATGTACCATAGCGAATGCATTCATAATGGCTGCTCAGGAGTTGTCTACTTAAGTACCTTTGACATGGCAGAAAGAATCACCTTCCATAGACTGAGGTGGACTTCTTTCCCTTTCTGTGTCTCCAGAGGCTCTCGCTGGCTGTTTAGTATGTCTTCTGTTTCTGTACAGCCGTATTGACTTGTGAGAGAGAAGGACCAGCGACAAGAATGAGGAATTTATGGAAACAAAAGAACATTCTCTGAGCACCCTTACACACACAGCTCATTCACTCAAGCACAATGCACACAAACCAAACCCAAGTAACATGTGCACCGGTGCTGCCGAAAGCTGGAGACAACACACTGCTCAGTACTTCCCTTCCTGCCCTCTCTTCTCTTCTTTACCTCTTTTCTCTGCTCCTCTCCCCTTTTCTTTCTTACAAAATGATCTTTTTAATTTTTACAAGCCAATCCTAGTTTCTTCTCTCCCACTTCTTCTTCTCCCCCACCTTCCACTCCCCCACCCCACCCCCGCCACTTCCCATCCATTTCTCAGAGAGGGTGAGGCCTCCCATGGGGAGTCAACAGAGTCCCTCATATCATTCCAGGCAGGACCAAGGCCTTCCTCCCTGTATCTAGGGCGAGCAATGTATCTCCTCTTTTCTTGCAACTGACTGCACACCAAAGCACAAGATAGGTTCACTTGGAGATGGCTGGAAAGGGAGCTGGGTGTGCAAGGCTCCCAACTGGGCTCCTAAAAGCATCACTGCATTCATTTCAGGGCATCAGTCTGTCTGCTCTGCCATAGGATGAATGAGCTGCAATGAGTCAGGTCACAGGGTCCTTTCTGAGTTAGTAACCAGGGGCCTTAATTCACTCTTCCCTCATCCTTGCTGCACACTGCAGACCGCTTAGCCAGGACAGGGTGTATCCACCTTTCGTCTCATTTTCCTGTTTGTGGCCTTTATTTATTTTTTATCCTCCCCTCTCCCTGAAACATATACATCTATTGAATTTTGGTCTTGCTGACTGCTGAGCAAAAGCAGCTGCTTCCGTCCCTGCCTTGACTTCCTCCGGGGCTGTCGACATATGTGGTGCTTGCCATGGCTCTGGGGCAAACGTTTATGTTTGATTAGTTTAGTTTTAAAACATGCCAACCAAGGCAGCACTAATTCTCCTGGATTTATCTGTCAAGTTGGTGATTTTCAATACACTGCGCAGCTCTAGACGGGAACTACAAAGGCCGTATCTGTAGCCAGGCAACAAAAGAAAAGGCAACTTCGGATAGGGTTTTTGTTTGGTATTAGTCAAACTATAGGTTGTCTTTTTTGAGGACTAAGGATCATTAGCAGGAATGTTTTCAAGTGATTTAAGCAGAAGCATCCATCTATATTCTGATTTGGACCAATTATGTTTCCACTCAGTTTATCTTCTTAGGTTTTAAATACTTTTCTATATTAAAAGAAAATCTTAAAAATGTACTTTTATGATGATTCAAGGTCTGCTGCTGTGCCTTAAGCTAGACTAAAATACACAGAATACATTTAAATGAATCACAAAGCGTATTATACTCTGAAGATCGGCATTAAAATGCACATTAATTTTTGCAGCTCTTAAACACTCGGTTGCTGAGGAACTGCTCCACTCTGTAATTGAAATAGCGCTTCAGATGCAATTTAGTCACTGATTGGTTTTTAAGTATTTTGAAAAGCTACCAGCTCAGATGGAAAAAAAAGGTGGTATACCCTTGAGGTTTAAATAGGCACACAGATGTCATCAGGCTGTAGACTCGCGGGGACCCTGGAAACCACAGCTATTTCCTCTAGAGAAGGGGTGCTCCACCCTAAAACCTGGCCCACCCGTAACTGCTCAGAAGACCAGGCAGGTGAACACTGTAGTCAAGAGGGGACTGCTGTCATCGCAAAGACTTGCCCCGTCTCGTACTGCCTCCTCTCCTCCTTCTCTCAGCACGTTCTCTGTCTTGTTACCGTCCTAACTTATCTTTTTGTCAGTTTCAAGATGTATCAGATAGGAAAAGAAGCAAATGAAAATGGCAAATCCCCCCACCTCTCTCTGTTTGTGAAACAGGGTGCCCCTCTAAAGCCCACACCATGCTAAATTCAAAGTATAGCCCAATGAAATCAAAGCAATCCTCCTGCTTCTGTCTTCCAAATTCTTGGATTCGACAACTGCCTTTAATAAATCTATTTTAATAGGTCTATGAATTGAAAAAATATATGTATGCACGCACACGTACGCACGCGCACACACACAGGTATGGCTCAGTAAAAGCTTAAACAGAAGGTCCAGCTCAGGCACTAGAATACTTGACTCAGTGGGTTTTACTCTGGAGCTGTCTCATGTAGTGAAAATTATTGCGCAGTATCTAACTCAGTAATCCAATGACAAAAATGTCTGGACTGTTTTTTTTTTTTTAAGTTCTGTGCTTGCCTCCTCTACATTTATTAGGTTGTTTTGAGCTCCGGAGAGATGGGGACACACAGACAAAAACACAGCAGAGAAAATCAGGTCTGTTCCTAATTTTCCCACTGAGTAGTAGTGGTCAAGTAGCCTAACTGTGTTGCTTCTGTTTTTTTCCTGTGGATTTATGCTATATCACAAGGCTCTTATATTTCATAGCAATGATATAAGGCCTGTAAACCTCACATTGCTGTGGGTGTACAAAGGAATGGCTAGTAAGGAGCTTGGAGGGCTAAGATTTGGGAAAGAGCTATGGCAGTCCCACCAGTGGTATACCCCCCAAAGCCCCCAGAAGCCTTTAATAGGGCACTTTGAATCAGAGCTTTGTAAACAAGCAAAGATCCAGGTTCTTAGGCAGGTGATGTCCCATGAATTCCATCTCTCTGTTTAGGACCCCAGAAGCTGAGAAGGTAAATTTCAATGGGACTAATGTCTTTGGGCTTTTTATTCTGAATACGCCTTATCAGAAGAGAAATGGAGGGAGCTAAAGAGAGGGGTGGTGACCATAGAAGCAAAAGGAACAATAACGTCCAACTGTGATTTATTGTGAGCCTAACCCTGTGTCTAGTGTTCAGCTACACACGTCATACTCATTTTAGTGAAAAGCTGTAGAGGTGGACACGATGAACATACCTTTCTATATGAAGAAGCAGAACTCTGAAGAGGTTAAGCAGTTTGTCCAACCTCACATAATAAACAGTAGCAACATGGATTCTAAAATCACTTTTACCCTTAAATAGCAGTGTACATTCTGCTCAGTGCTGCAACATTTACCTGGAGCAGCTGAGGAACTGGATTCATTCCCCAGCACTTTAAATAAATAAATTACTCTTTGCAAAAGACAGCCATCCTCTCCTTGTATTTCATTCGTATGAACCACGGTCTTCACAGAAAGCCACAAAGTGTTAAGGCATGCAAGTGTGGGGAAGAATGGGGGAAAGAACACCCAGGAAGTAGATACTTCTCCTTTCTGTGCATGAGAGATGGCTCAAATGCTTTATCTGATGCAGGGGAAGCAAGTTGCATGGAGAACAGTGTGCCACACGCTCTGCCAAAGAAACCTCCCTGCCAACAGTGAGCAGGGCAGAGATGTGGAGGTGGGTGTCTCTCAAGCAACTCAGTTATTTAATTCTCTTAAATGGATAATTATTGAAATTATATTGTCCACACTTGAATAAAATGCACAAAGACACCCACTGTACTTTCTCTATAAAGATCTCCATGGGGCATTAGAACAGAGCATGCTAAATAATATTTTCCTTGAAAATTATAGATAGCACTTGGAGAATGAATTTTAAACAGTTTCTCCAGCATCCCAAAAGTTCCCAAAAGGATTTCGTCCCTACTCTAATTATGTATCATTTATGAATTTAGAAAACAAACAAACAGACCCAGGGAAGGGACGTGTGAGCAGGCTATTGCTTCTCTCCAAAGCAGAATTTTCCTTTTGTTGGAGGGCACCCCTAAACATCTGACAGATGTCTGCTGACCTTTAGGCCTTCTGAGGTGAAAAACCCCAGAAGTGGCCAAATGCCACTGCAGGAGTTTGCTCTGGGTGCACTCAGGCCCTTCCCTTTGGTCTGTGCTGTGTGACCTGCTGCCTCAGCTAACAGGAGATGAGACTAAGGAGAATGTTCAACTGCAGGGGCCCAGAGACATGCTTCTCTCCAGTTCTTCAGGCAATCAGAAGAGGAGAGAAGAATTCTCTAGGAAGGACACTAGGGAGCCAAGGGCAGGGCCATCCAGACCTGAGGGTGCAGGGCACAGTCAAGAGTTAGCTGTAGGGATAGGCCGGTCCTTGCTGCTATTTGGTAAATTCCGGGCCAGTGAGAGACCCTGTCTCAAAAAATAAGAAGAATGACAGCTGAGATTTTTGTTTTCTGACCGTGTACACACACACACACACACACACACACACACACACACACACACACACACACGAGACTTACATTCAGAGTACCCCAGAAAGTCTGTCTTCTGTGCCTGATAGGGCATTCACAGTTCTGAATAATAACACCATTTGAAAGCTTTAAAGGCGCAGTGTGTAGCTCCGCTGAAATAGTTTGATGGAGCAAGATTGCCGAGCCAGCATGTAAAAAAGGGACAGGAAAAAGAGGGGGGTCGGGGAGAGGGGATGAGGCAGGGGAAGGAGAAAAGTGTGTCAGAACACCCTGTCAAGCACTGCCTGTATGAAATGAGCCCCCGCTCGCCTGCTACTTCATGTGGGTGTCTCCCAGGAGGGCAAACTGCTCTTAATTGAGCATCAAATCACTAGGAATTAGCTTTCTAGAAATTCAGGGGATTCCGCTTCTATCTAACAGCGGTCCTCAGCCGAGACTGTGCCCTAGAACTTGCTAGAGGGCTTTTCAAAATTAACCAGTGTTCAGGCCTCATTCCTGGAGATTTTGATTTAATGTGGCTAGCCTCCTCTACCCGCCACCACCTCCTCACTTAAATCTAATTGGCAGCCAGCAACGGGAAGTCCTGCTAGTATCGACTTGAAAATTTGTTTATGAAACTTCTCTGGTTCTCTTTCTCTGGGATGTGTGTTAGGCACTTTGGGAATTTAAGTGGCGTGTCAAATCCTTCCATAATATGCAGAAACAAGGGTGTTCTGGAAAAGAAATCCCAGCTCAGACTCAAGCAGCCCTGTTTTGTGCGATTCTGCATTTTACCTATCAGAAGTCTTACACTGCCACTACCTTGCCTTCAGCAAGGGTCAGCAGTTTTGTGGATGAAGCTGTCGTCACCTGCGCATTTGCAGGCATGGACCTTCCTGTGTGCTCCGCCGCGACTGTGCCCTATGTCCTGCTGCGGCACTATGTGTGCAGGGCAATGGTTGCACACGGCGTATTTAAGAGTGCAGGGCTAGGGAGCTGGCTTAGTCAGCTTAGAGCGCTTGTCTTATAAGCACAAGATCTGATTTTTGTGTTCTAAAATTTGTATGGAAAAAAAGTCAGATGCGGTGTCTTACTTGTAATCTCAGTACTAGGGAAATAGAGAAAAAAAAAACTACCCTTTGAAGTCTCTGGTCAGATGGCTAAGCCTACTTGGTGAGTTCCTGGCCATTTCGAGGCTTTTTCTCAACCAAAGCAAACCAAAACAAGGCAGAGAATGCCCAAGGGATGGCATTGCCTTCTCCTTTCTGTGCTGCCATGCTAAAATACTTTGAGAAAAGCAATTTAAGAAAGATGGTTTACTCTGCCTCACAGTTCCAGGATACATTCCATCATGTGACCAGAGGCCACACAAGTAGGAGCTTCAGGGAGCTGATCACACTATAGACAGAGTCAAGAAGCAGAGGGGGACAAATGTCTCTGAGTCCTCTGCTCTTTCTCTACCTTCTGCAGTTCGAGGTCCTCACCTTGGGAATGTCCCACCCACAAGTAAGGTGTGTCTTCCCTTATCAGTTATCTTCATCAAGATAACCCTTTACAGGTGTGCTCAGAAGCCTTTCGAGGTAACAACACTGACCATCATGGACAACCATGGGTGTACTCTGGCCTCCACAACAATGTGCAGGCATGTGCTCTCGTGCTGAAGATTCTAGCATGATCTGGTATTGAACCACTGTGTACACAGGAAGACACAGGAGCGGAGAAGCACGGCACATCTCTAGTCTGAGGGAGTTTTAATGAGGTTTAAAAAGTTTAGTAACACAGCTTATATTCACCAGTACATTAGGATTAGTGGTGCTTTCTTATGTTCTTGCAAAGCAGCTGCAGGAGCTTCTGACCTCCAAGGGAGGAAGGCATTTTTCATCTTCCTCTCTGCTCGGGAAGTGGAGTCCTCTGCCTTCTGAGCGAGGGCAGGATTGGCCTGTCACAGTCAGCAAGCAACCTCTGGGGAAGTCTGTGTGGCTTAGAAGGAAATCTGAGAGGACAGGGCAAGAGTATTTGTGAAGGAAAGCTGTCCCCTCAACCCTTTGGCTGGTACGAAAGACGGCATCATGGAATAAACTGCCTGTTGAAGATGAAGTCAAGAGCAACACAAAAACGCGATTTCTGGAACTACTTAGACATCCCAAGACAACTTATTTTGCTTATGAACAAGACTGGTAGATTGAAAAACACACTCATAAACCTGAGTGGTTTTTCGGTTTGTAGTTAGGAGGAAAGGGTTGTACCGTAGTCCTTTACTTATTAGATCCCAAACAAGTGTGCATTTTGCTGTTAATGGATTTCTCAAATTTCATGAGACCAAGGGAGTAAGATGGACCCCCCCCAACAATTCGATGTTCTGGTTACTGGAGTCTGTGTCAGGATTTCATGCTTTCACAGAAAACAGATTTTTAGCGTTTACAGTAAAATAAACCATAAAAATTGATTGATGTTTTCTCCTAATTGGATCATTTTACCTCTTTGGGCATCAGATTCCTTATATATGAAATAATGTGGTTTCATTATATATGAATAATATGAAAAAAAGTGGTTTTCAAGATCCTATCTTACCCAGAGGTTAAGGTGAGAAAAGGATGAATTAGGTGTAATGAAGTAAAAATCTTGGGTAAACAAATACAACTTAAAACATTGTCTTGTTGGGGAAGGGAGTTGTTGCTCCATGGGAGAGCATGCACTTAGCATATGTTAAGACCCTGGGTTCAATCCTTAGAACCTTAAACAAACAAATAAAAGTTCTATTTTGGGTCCTAAGAGGTACAGGTGCTCCCCACCAAATCTAACCACCTCTAACTACCTGAATTTTATCCTTGGAATTCACATGGTAGAAGCAGGGGGAACTGACTCTTGTAAGTTGCCCTGTTACACGCACACACACACCACTTTAAAAATGTTTAAAATTTTATGCAGAAGAGTCATTTCCGCTTTACTCCTCATCTACAATCTTACTTTAATGACTTTAATAATATCCAGAAACCATTTGTCCATCCATCCATCCATCCCTCCACCCACCCACCCATCCATCCCTCCATCCACTCATCCATGTTCTAAGTATCCTATCTCTATCCTCAAGAATGAAGATTGTATTTTTTGTGGAGTCCTGCACCTAAGCTAAAAGCTTTCACACACCAAAGTCCGCAAAAACATGTCTTTCGTGTGCAGAATAAGCAGGTAAAAAGATTTATGTTCTTTATACATGTTTTCTCTTCTTTCCCATCACTAGGGTCCTGAAGGATAGTTATTAAATTGGAGGAACACAGATGTCTCAGCATCAATATTTAGTCACCATCAATCCCTGGAGACAAAAGTCTGTGGAGATTTCCCTCAGAATAGATGGATGTAGTTGGGCTTCTGAAGTAGGTGTGAAATTGACAACCCATCCAAGGGCCAGGATCCAGTGTGCTCTGCCCCCAATGTGCAGCTCTGACAAGTGCAGCTCCGTCCCCCAGCCAGCCAGACTGCACAGCTGTCATAGAATAAAAGTTCTGATGGAGGAGAGGGTCACCTGGGCTGAGGTAAGACTGGATACCAACTGAAACATTCAAATAGCAACAAACAGAATATCTGGTAGCTTTTAAGGCCCTCTGTGTGTGGGGGGGGTGGGGGTAGAGAGACTCCTGCATTTGAAGGACAGAGGTTGATGTCAGGTGTCCATCACTGCTCTGCACCTTAATTTTTGACAGTATTTTTCTTCTTCAGATCTGCTCAGGGAAATCGCCACAGGTAAATGAACTAGAGCAACCCTGTTGTTGGCTCCCCTTCTATAGGAGAAAGGGGCTGGCAGAAGCAAGGGAACCCCATGCCCAATTTGACCAACACAGTGCAGTGACTGCGGTCTGCTACTCTATGTTAAACAGTGTAGTTCACCTTCTCCTCCACTTATTCCTCCTCCTTCTCCTTCTCACCCTCCATCATTTATTTCTGTTTGAGAAAGGTTTTCACTGTATAGCCAAGGCTGACCTAGACTTCACTATGTATTCCAGACTGTGTCAAACTTGTAAACCTCCTCCCCCAGTCTCCTGAACTGACCTCATGATCACAAACATGCTGCACTATGCTGGGCTTAACGCATTTATTTCTAAGACTGTTCTATCTACCTCTCTCAAGTGACTAAAAAAAAAGTCTCTCTCTTTCTCTGTCCCTCCCTCCCTCCTTCCTTCCCTCCCTCTATCTCTCTCCCAGTAAAAACAAAATGCTAAAGTCTTCAATGCCCTTTGACGGATGTCGCTAGGCTAATGCAACAGCCACACTTCAGCTCCTCATGCCCTCCTTCTTTTGCCCAAGTATATGTAGCAGACAGAGCTCTGGATGCTTCCTGGGAATCATGCAGACAAATGCACAGGTTATTTTATGGATGCTGTAGGCATTTCTGCAGTGGGAAAGGATGGTAGGTGCTATCAAATCAGTCTTGCCTCTGATTTGCAAGTCCTCCTAGAGAGACAGATATTTATTTTGAATGAACTCTGGTGCTTCTAAAGAGGAGACAGTCATGTGTTCTTGTTATGTTTCTCACCTGGAGAAAGCAGCGAGGGGAGTCTTTAGAGACCTCTGTTTCTGTATCTAAGCTTGCAGTCAGTGTGGTCCTCCAGACTCCTCTGCCTTCTTTGTACCCGTCTTTCATTTGTATGGCTGAAGTTTAAAGGGCTTCATATCCCCGCTCAACCATGTCACTCTGAAACACACATACCCACTGTGAATTTTGCCCTATAACTTCCTAGCGGTCATGAAAATTCAAACCGTACTTCAAAAGGGAAAGTTAATGTGCATCATAGATAAGGATGATTTTAAGTAACCAAAATTCAAAGTATTAACTTTAATATCGCTAGGTTGGTCAATATGTATAATCCCGTGGGTTTTGGAATGCAGATGCTTTGAAGCCATCGCTGGGTTAGTCCACTGATGAAGTTAGCACCCATATTGTTCAGTCATCTCTCAACAGAACCTGGGGATCAAAATTTCATCACATGCACCTCAAGAGTGACTTCAAATTCAGTTAGCAAACTATACAGTTTTAGTGTCTTTTAGTGACTGAGAGCAAACAGCTGGCAAATGGGGACAGGGAGAAAATTATATCTAAGAAGTAAGTCACAGTCACTCTGTGGTGGACATTCAGGGTGAGGATGGATGGAGATCCAACAGAACCTGTGGCTTCTCGTCAAGGAAAGTCACCGCAACCACGTCTGTCAGCAGACTCTTCTCCTCAGAGAGTGCTCAGACAGGGAGAGGATCATACTCTGGGAGGAGGACTGGAGGTGGGGGAGGGACAGTTATTGTTTCCTCCTTGCTCCGCTTCTTGAAAAGGTGGCTCTCTTTCTATTTGAGACTGTGTAGCATGCTGTACTGAACTGCAATTAAAGTCAGGGGGGCTATTTGCAGATATTAGGTGATAACACCTGGGAAAGTCTTGCCCAATCTTCTGCTAGCACTGTGTCAGTATCTGATTTGATGGTAGTAGGTGTTACTCTTAAGAGAAAGACAAGGAGAAGCCGGGAAGTGGTGGCAATTCCAGAAGCCACAGGTCTTGGGGGTGAGAGTCTGTAAGGACAGATCTTCTGCAGCCTTTGCTTGCCTCCTTAACTGGTTTCATGAAGAAGGACTACCGTCTTGGGGACCAAGGGGGAGCGTGAACCTTTTTGTCTGCATCAGTGACACTCTTGGTTACTGCAATCAAACATCTGAGAAGTGTAAGGCAGGAAGAGGTAGTTTTGGTTCACAGCCCTGGGCACCATTTATCATGGTGTGGAAGTCAAGGCAGTCAGAGTGTGAGGCATCCTCCGTCAGGGAGAAGAGAGAGCCGAATGATGGTGCTCAGCTGAATTTCCTGTCTCTATTCAGTGTGAGATCCAAACCCATGGGATGGGGCCGCCTACACACAGTGGGTATTCACTCGCCCAGTCAGCCTTTCTTACAGCGACACACCTTGTTTCCATGGTGATTCTAAACCTAGTTAAGTTGGCAACCAAGATCAGCTATATACTGTCTCCTCCGCATCTCACCAAAGTGCTCACCAGTAAAGGGACCACTAGGGATTTGAACTCGCATAGCATTATGGGATTTGCTTGTCACATCCAGTGGTCTGTGAAGGACAGAAGCTGATGAAGGTTAGAATTTCTCTTTAGGGAACTGTCAGGGATGAAAAGAAAGGCTTTGGAAAAGAGCTACTGGCTATATAGTTCATGTGAGTAGGTGCAAAAGAAACTGCAGCATCCAAAGACAGATGATGCCATGCATGATGCAAAGACTTGATCAGATTTAGATGATTGGCTGTTTAGCATTCATCTTGATGTTGTGCAATGCTGTTTTGTTGCAAATCTCTGTGCATTTTGCTCCCACATAGAACCACCAAAGTGACACAGTTTGTGTTTCATAGATCACATAAACATGAACTTACTCCATCAGTGAAGTCACTATGCCATTATCAATTATGCATTTCTCCTGCCCCTTTTCCTCTCTTCTGCCCTCCTCCCCTGCCTCCTTCCCTCTCTTCCTTCCTTTATTCCTTCCTTCCTGGCAGGGTTTCAGCATGTAGGTCAGGCTGCCAAGAAGAATTCACTACATAGCCTAGTCTGACCGAAACTTACCATGTCCATACCTTACCTCTTGAATACCAGGGTCATAAGCAAGTTTGTGTCAACACACCTGGCTTCCAGTGCTGTCTTTATCTCTGTGTTTCCCTGTTCTATTTACCAAAGAAACTTGTCAGATGGCCACTTAGAAAGTTACTTCAATCTTCTGATGAGATACAATTTAGAGCAAACCTCAGGTTTTGCTCAGGTTCCTCAGAACCTCTCCATAATTAGCTGACCAGAGCCCTAAGCCTTTCTTAGTTCTGCTATCCCACTGACCTTATATGGTGATACTCTCTAAGAGTCCCCCTGCCTTTACATGCTATGTGTTTTCTCTCTCTGCCAAAAGTAATTAACTTTGGTTGCCAAACGACATGTGTGTATGTAAAGGGCACTAATGTGACAGTTGCGCACGAAACTAATTCCAAAGTGTTTATTTTATTTCCTGATGTGAGCACACTCTCCCAAACCTTTATCTGTAGCTTAGCAATGAATAATGAAGAGGAGATGGTTGCCCTGTTTCCTTTTCTTCTATATGATCACCGTTTGTATAAGTTGGTGACTGACATATGGTACCAGCACAAGAAAGGACATAGCGAGCTTCCCTGGTTGTTCCTATGTCTTCAGATGCTATTGTTTTCTTTATACATTAGAAGCAAATTCAATGTGCATGTGTGTGTACATGTTCATGTATGTGCATGGTGTTTGTGTATAGGGGACACATGTGTGTGCAGAACCCAGAAGTCATCTCAGGTGTTGCCGATTGGGAGCTACCATGCTTTCTGAGACATCATCACTAATTAGGTCAGGCTGGTTTGTCTGTGTGCCCCAGGGTTCTGTTCACTGCAGCCTCCCCTGTGCTACAAGCCGCAACATTTTACAGTAATTGCTCAGCCATTTTTTTTTTTTTTTTATGAGCGACTGATCAGAACCAAGGGGTCTGGCAAAGGCTAAACCAAAAGACAAGGCTTTTTTTTTTTTTTTTTTTTTTTTTTTTTTTTTTTTTTTTTTTTTTTTTTTTTTTTTGCGTTATTGCTTTGTTAATAAAGTGGCTGTCCTTTGCTGTAGATTTTTTTCCCTGTAGCTGATTTCCCTTTCTGTTACGTATTTGGGGAGTAATTCACACTGTTCAGAACTGTTTCATGAAAACAGTTTCCCTTCTTACCAGGCCTTGTTCCTCTCTCCTAGTTAAGCACAGAGATCTGCCTTCCTGCGATAATCTTTATCAGCAGGCATTTGGTCAGTATTCTGCAAGAGCGTCCCATTTAAGATATTCACAGATTTCTGAAGACATAGAATTACTACTGCCCAAGCTGCAGTTCTGGCTTTACCAACCTTAAAAGATTCTTAACTCCTAATGCTCACCTTCACCTCACTTTACTGGTGATCTTAGTTCAGGACTCTCAAGGACAGTGGAAGAGATAATTAACTGCGATCCAGAGAAAGATGCAAAACACCCACCATCAGTGGTGATAACAGCACAGCCCGGAACTGATAATTTAGGGGCCTGCGTCTCTTCTCAGCCTAGAGCAATAAGTCTAACTCCAGATCTACGCCCGGAGAAACTACAGCATCTGGTATTCCTGCTAGCTATCTGATCAAGAGCCGTCAGTTTCTCCCTGACTGTTTACGTAGGTCGCCTGGTTACCTGGTAGCCCCTATGCATACTGGGAGAAAAGAAAAGCTGCATGCTGACTTAAATAATCCGTGCCCTATTCATAATTTTACTGAAAATAAACCTTGCTAGCCATTGAAAAAAGGAGCATAGTTCACTAACCTTTCCATCTAGAATTCCCAGATGATTTAATTCCTTTCTTAACCAACTTTCTCCATTAACGAGTTCACAGGACATGCATGGATCTCTCTCTCTCTCTCTCTCTGTCTCTCTCTCTCTCTGTCTCTCTCTCTCTCTGTCTCTCTCTCTGTCTCTCTCTCTGTCTCTGTCTCTCTGTCTCTGTCTCTCTGTCTCTGTCTCTGTCTCTCTGTCTCTGTCTCTGTCTCTCTGTCTCTCTCTCTCTCTCTCTCTCTGTGTACATGAAAACCCTTATCTGATTTTCTATGGGGCAAAAGAATTCCAGCCCTGGAACCTGCTAGGGCTGGGGACTTGCTGGTTTTAAGGATGTGTATGATTGGAAACGTTTGTAATAGGTAGAACTTAGAGCGATGTAGAAGTAAGAACAATGTAGAAGCAGGAGAACAAGTAATGGGCGGAACAATGAGAAAGGATGGACTGAAGAGAGAAGAATATAGAGAGGTGGAGAGATGATTCCCATTGTGAACAGACTTCTTCACCCTCTGACTTCTGACCCTCAGATTTTTAGCCCCCCTTTAGCTATTTGTGCCATCTTTAATGAACCCTGAAGAGAGTCTTTTTATTTATTTATTAAAGATTTCTACCTCTTCCCCTCCACCACCTCCCATATCCCTCTCCCTCCCCCAGTCAAGTCCCCCTCCCTCATCAGCCCAAAGAGCAGTCCGGGTTCCCTGCCTTGTGGGAAGTCCAAGGACCTCCCACCTCCTTCCAGGTCTAGTAAGGTGAGCATCCAAACTGCCTAGGCTCCCACAAAGCCCGTACGTGCAGTAGGATCAAAACCCAGTGTCATTGATTTTGACTTCTCAGCAGTCCTCATTGTCCACTATGTTCAGCGAGTCTAGTTTTATCCCATGCTTTTTCAGACCCAGTCCAGCTGGCCTTGTTGAGTTCCCGATAGATCATCCCCAATGTGTCAGTGTGTGGGTGCACCCCTCGCGGTCCTGAGTTCCTTGCTCATGCTCTCTCTCCTTCTGCTCCTGATTTGGACCTTGGGATTTCAGTCCAGTGCTCCAATGTGGGTCTCTGTCTCTCTGTGCTTCATCGCCCCATGAAAGTTAATCTCCAGGAGGATGACTATATGTCTTTCTTTGGGTTCACCTTCTTATTTAGCTTCTCTAGGATCACGAATTATAGGCTCAATGTCCTTTATTTATGGCTAGAAACCAAATATGAGTGAGTACATCCCATGTTCCTCTTTTTGAGTCTGGCTTATCTCACTCAGGATAGTGTTTTCTGTGATAGTATACATAAGCGACCCCAAAAACTCTACCAAAGAACTCCTACAGCTAATAAACACCTTTAATAATGTGGCAGGATACAAGATCAACTCCAAAAAATCAGTTGCCTTCCTTTACACTAAGGACAAGGAAGCAGAGAAGGAAATCAGAGAAGCATCACCTTTCACAATAGCCACAAATAGCATAAAATATCTTGGGGTAACTCTGACCAAGGAAGTGAAAGATCTATTTGACAAGAACTTTAAGTCTTTGAAGAAAGAAATAGAAGAGGACACCAGAAAATGGAAGGATCTCCCCTGCTCTTGGGTTGGGAGGATCAACATAGTAAAAATGGCAATTCTACCAAAAGCAATATATAGATTCAATGCAATCCCCATCAAAATCCCATCAAAATTCTTCACAGACCTGGTGAAGAGAGTCTTAAAGGCCAGAACTTTTAATGCTCTCATAACCCTAGTACTAGACTTACAACTGTGAAACATAGCCAGCATTTTGTTTGAAACACAGGCCCTACAGATTGAACTCAGGTCCTCATGATTATGTGGCAAGGATTCTACAGAGTAAGCCATCTTTTCAGCTCAGCAATTTATTTTTGAAAGGGAAAAAGGCCCTTATGGCTGTCGTTATCTCTACTTCCTTTTTTAATAGACGTAACATACCTCGTATTCCCCTGCATCTGGAGCCACACCATGGATCTATTTGTATACCGCCCTAGTGGGAAATCCTACCACAGGTGAATGAGGGCTGAGGCATGGAGGACCTGTTTGTGATCCCTTCTGCTGCTCACAATCCCACTGAGTTTCATTGGCATACCACAAGTTCAAAGAGAAGATAATTAAGAGTGTCAAGAGTGTTTGGTTGGAAGCAGCTGCCTAAGTCTCTGGCATCCATGTACCCAAAGAGTCTCAAATGTTTGGGTTAAGGCCACACCACAGCCCCTGGCATCCCTATACCAAAAAGAGTCTGGAATGCTTGGGTGGAAGCTTTGTCTGAGCCCCTGGCATTCATATGCCCAAAGAGTCTGGAATGTTTGGTGGAAGTTCCATCCCAAGCCCCCTTTCCTGGGAGTTGCCTCAGTCCAGACTTCACTCATGAGAAAGCCCACCAAACAATGCTCAAGATCACTCCCACAGGGTATTTAAACTTCACCCCAGAGAACAAACATAGGGTTTTTGGTCTCCTTTCCTGGCTTCTCTCTGCAGGGCTGGAAGGCCATCCAGAAGCATTGGTATCCATTAAACCTGGGCTTTTCTAATTTGGTTTGATTTGATCTGGTTCAGATTACTGCATTGGCAAAGAGGCTTATTGGGGTGCAGAAACTTTTCGAAGAGTAGATCTTGAAATAGACCAGGGCCCATCTAAAAGGTGGGGGCCTGTGCAGCTGTGGGGTGATGTGCTTAGGGTAGTCTCCCTAACTGAAATGGGGGTGAAGATCATAAGAAAGATTCCTTTTAGCTCTCAGATGAATACATTCAAATTATGGTTCCCCAGCCAGTTTTCAACGGGTCATATTTCTCACGCCTGCGCCCTCTTGAGCTACCCAGCTGATGGCAAGACAACAGCCTACAGAGAGGCCCGGAAGACAGCTCTCTGGTCTTCACGGGCCCTTCTTCCCTGCTGTATCACAGGAAGCACCCATCTAAGCAAGTGGGCTTTTTTTTTTTTTTTTTTTTTAAAAAAAGTCTAGCTGTGGTCACAACATTTCAGTTTTTACTTTAACTATGAAAATTATGACTGCGGTTTGGTTGTACAGTCATAACCAAAATGTGTACTGACAGCCAATAACAGCCAACTTCAAGTCATGGCACACATTTAACAAAATGTCTTTTCAGAAGTTCTAACTGCTAGGTACGGTTTTACGAGCTGGAAAGTCAGGACCACGCTCACATAGGCCTTTCTTTACAGCTCCCCTCTTCTCGACAGGAATCATTCTAATTACAGGGCAATAACATTCCCCGTGATGTCAGAAGTGCTAAAAACCCGGACTTCACAAGGACGATGTGGCAGACACTAATGTAAGCAATATTTAAATTTTAAAGCTATTCCTCTTTGTTTTAAGTCCACATATAGAAATAAGACATATATGCTTATGTAACTTGTGGATTTTCTTGGCCTTAAATGAAGATTGTACCTTCTAGGTCTTAGTCTTGATGTTTTGCAATGGTTTTGTGCCTTAGGGCTTGCTGTGTTTGTCACCTGCTCATTTATTCTCTAACTTGAGGTCAGCACTTATAGGTAGAAATATAATGAGTCATGGCCAAGAAAATGGCTCATTCGGTAAAATGCTTGCAGCACAAACGTGAAAGACTTGGATTTGATTCCCAGAGCCCACGTCAAGCAAACAGAGGAGTTGCAAGCATAGTTCGGAATCCGATTGTCTATACCGCTAGAGAGTGAACTCTATAAAAGAGAAAGCTGACCTCAGGTGATTGGGAAAGGCAAGAAGAGTGATGATAGGGGATACTACAAACCCACGGCCAAGGCGAAGAGCCTGGAGTGGGTTGGAGGACAAGAAGGGAACCGAGAGAAATCAGAGAGGCTGCCTGATTGTACACTGTTGCTTTTTACAGCTGAATCACTTGTTTCCTGTTGAGGGCAAACGGTGCCATTTCCTGTGTAGATATCTTTAAAACCTGTTTGGGGTGACTTCCCTTAAGTATGGTCCTGGAGCTGGGAGTAGGGTTAACACTTAACATGCCCATCTTTTTACACCCCTCCTTGACCCCCAACACACAATAGTTCTGGAATCCAAAAGTCATCATGGCGAGCAGACCCGGGCACCCGGATGTGTTTGCATTGTTGGGCAAGGAGGATTTGGGGCCTGCTAAGTCCCAGGCTTCAAGCAGGGGAGGGTAAGCTCATCATGCAACTGCATCCAATTTCCATTGGAAAATTGCTTTGCACACAGAGCCCTAAGCCTGCCTGGCCTCCTTTTCAGTCATCAGATTCCCTCGGCTTGCGGTTCCTGGCTTAGGAGGGCTGCAGAGAGAACTGAGAGATACAGGGAGAGCAAGGGTCTAGATAAAACCTTGTTCTGTTTGCAATTCAGAGGGAAATTGAAGCGGAGCTAGAGTAGCTGGGCACCGACTGGAGAAATGAGTTTGGTTAGTGCATGAACCCGCAAAGCATTTCAGATGACACCTTCCCTAGGATAATCAATAATTCAGTCTAATCAGTCTGTTAGCCTGGGAGAATGACATTTATTTTAATAGGCACTTTGTGGGTTGAGGGGGACGAAACTTCTTTGATGTTCACTTCCCCCTCTTTCTTATGAATGCTTTTCCTTTTCCTGTTTTCCATAGTTGTCTGGGGCTTCCAGGTGCCTTTATGTCATCTCTGTTCTATAAATTTCATACATCTAAGTAAAAAAATAAATATCCTCTTTTTTTTTTTTTTCAGTTCCTACTCGGTTTCACAATCTGTCTCTAAAACTTGGCTTAGAACTTACCTTGTCTAACACATCTTGGCTAATTTAACAACACATGATTTTGCGTTTTTCTATGTTTCTTCTATCTGAATCTCCAACCCTGTGTGTGTGTGTGTGTGTATGTGTGTGTGTGTGTGTATGTGTGTGTGTGTGTATGTAGGCACATGTTTATTTGGCCACATGCATATACAGCAGGTAGAAATCAGCGGTCAAGATCAGGTGTGTTTCTGTACTGCTTTCTGCCTTGCTTTCTCAGACAGGATGTCTCAGTGACTCTAGAGGTATGCTCCTGTCTCCACTTTAAAGGGCCTAGAAATACTACGCATGCACCCCCATGCCCAGCTCTTTATAAAACTGCTTGGAGTCCAGACTCAGTACCTCATGCATGCACAGCTCTCCCTTAGAGCTGTCTTCCCAGTCTTCTTCCATTTTTCTGTTATAAATGTGGCCGCCTTATACTCCCTCTCAGGTTTCGAAGACTCTGAGGTTGCTGATCTGGAGAATATTATGTGCTGTTGCCACATTCTTTCAAGTTCTGCAACCATTTCTCCCATCCTACGTTTTTACAGGCTGCACTGAACTAACTGGCTTGGGGCCCAAATATGGCCCTCTATTTGTTTTTTTTTTTTTATGAATAAAGTTTTATTGAACCTCATGCTCATTCTTTCCCATATTGTCTCGGGTTGCTTCTGTGCTGTGACTGAAGGGTTCACTAGCTATTGAACTCTGCAGCTGTGTGATCCACAAAGGCTAAAATTGACTCGGAAGACAACTTAGCAGAGTTGGGTGCAGGTGTATGTCATCCTCTCTTCTTTTCTACATTAGAATTAAAATGAAGATACAACTTTTAGTACGGAAAATGGGCTGCATTCATGTCAAGCAGACAGGGATTTGAGCCTGCCTAACTGTCACTCCCTGGAGAACTTTCTGAATTATTTAGCATCTCAATGTCTTCATTTATAAAATAGCAACAGTACTAACAGGCTGTTTGAATTGGTAAGAAAATAACCAGTTGTAAACTCTGAAAAGGGCATCGCGTAGTAAAAATGAAAACAAAACCAAAACCAAAAATAAAACCCCCACAAAAACCCCAAGGAAATAGCGGTGTAAAATAAATGGCAAAATAATGATGAGTCTTCCACCCTTCTAGTCCTCCTGTGAGCCTAGGAGACCCTCAAGTGGAGTGTTTTCTTTGGCCACTTCCCAGAGAAGTCAGAGAAATGGGGCAGGGCTCCTCTTGGGTGTTTTATTGTGAAAAACTTGCCCCGGAACTGACTACTCAGTGTACTTCAGGAACTGTGAGGCACTTCTGATATTTAGGGTATAAAGATACAAATTTTACGTAACAGCAAAGATCATTCCCCCATGATAGAGTCTCACATTACTGAATTTGGTTTTCTTTTTCTATTCAATGTCATTTTTTTTTTCATGATGCGGATGAAAATTCTAGAAAGAACGTCACCTTCCTTGAGCCTTCTGCGAGGCTGTTTAACTGATTACAGTTCCAGTGATTGTGGAGAGGTTGGAATATTGCAGACCTGGGTCTAATTACAACTTCCATGGGCTCTTTCCCACCACTGTGTCTGACCAAATGCCTCCGTGATTGATAGGTAAAAACCATGATGGATATGTTAACAGAGTGGTAGTTGCCACGAATTGAAAGGTGGAATGTCATCAGATTCACCCGAGGCTAGTTGTAGAGATCCCTGACTTTGCTCTAATCCACCTGCCTAGTGTTTCCACCAATGCATGTGAATAGTGTCTTAATTTATGACCTTTTTCTCTCTGTCACTGTAATAACGCCCATTAAATTGCTTCCATGTTGGAACATGAAACTTGTGGTAACCAAAATCTGTGTTTCCAGGCCGTCACCACTCAGGTTTAGCTTTAGAATTAATTATCTCTCATCTCCTTTGCAGGAAGAATTGTGTTTTTCCAACTATAGCACTTACCTTTTTCCTGAAGAATGGGAATGAAACAAAGGTTGTGGTCACATTGCACAACACCCGCAGAAGATAAAGCTCCTGAATATTCTAGCATGAAACAGAAATGACTCATATATCCCCACCCTTACCTGAGGAGCTGTAGGCAGGGGACGGCTTAGGGTGGAGAGAAGTCAGTTTCCCTCAAGGGTATGGCTACTGGTAAACTGACCACACTCCCTTGAATGGCTCCACGCCCCAGATAATATGGGCAGCACCTACTGAACTTGAGAGGCTGTTTTGTTAAAGAGGACATGATGTGGAGAGGTTAGGAGGAGAGCGTGGGTCTGAGATGAGTTAGGCTGGAGTGAACGTGATCAAATATATTATTCGAAATTCTTAAGATTTAATAAAAATATTACATTTTTTTTTAAAAACTGGCTTTCGTTTTCCCTTTTCATGACCTCAACCGCAGTGGAGCTAGTAAATGCATTTTCCATGCCGTAGTTTTGTTTGTTTGCTTTTAATAAAAATCCCTTCTGAACATCCCCAGACAAACACTGGAATTGTACTATAACATTTAGGTAATATTTTTATTCTTTATTTTAAGATTCTGTCATCTTGTTCCTAAATTCTACAGAAAATAAATTATGGAATTCAGTTAGCGCTTTTAATTTTTAAGTTTTTTTTTTTTATCAAGCCATTAAAGAAGGCAGGAGAGAATGTACAAGGAGCAAATGTTAACATAAGTCCCAGTTTGATTCTGTGAGTGGTTAGTGGCACCCAATGTGTTTTGCAAATGACATTTTTAGCATTCATTTCAGTGACAATGGGACACTTAGAAAATAGTGATATTTTTGCTAACTGGGGTGGGGTGGACTTTGTCTAAGCTGAGATGCCCGCATGTCCTTTAAGACTAATTTTTAAGGTAGATCCTATGCAGTAGCCATCTTCATAGACTCGTAGGAGTTAATGTCATCATATCTCATGCAAAGAAGATATTCAGCAAATATTTACTAAATGAACACATGGTCTCAACATCTCTGTGTTTATTTGTTACTAGCTAAAATTAAAAGTGGAGCTGAACAAACAGCTTTTCTTCTTTACTGTGGTGTAAGAGGATTACAAACATTTGAGAATGGCTTTGCGTATTTCAGAGGAAACAATGCCCACTTGTACTGCTGTTACTTCCTACCTGGGAGAGGGTGTGCTTCTCCCTAAGCGCCAGATTCCCTCACCACTGGGTTTGTTTTCCTGCTGTGACATATTTTACAGTCTTTCTTATACTTCCCCACTGCCCTGGCTGCATTCTGTGCTCTCCCTTCCTCATGCACTTCCCAAGTCACTTTTGATGAGAGGTCAAGAGCTGCCGTGTGTCTGTTTCAAGATGTAGCTCCAGCTCTGAGGGGTATAGGAAATAGAATTGATAAGTTAGTGAATGAATTAACAGGAAAGAATGAGCGGCTCATATGTGTTTGAAAAAGTGTCTAACTTCACCCATGAGACACATAGAAAACACAAGGCAGGTCATCTGTGTGCTTTAGAGAGGCAACTGAGCTGGCTCACTAGATAAAGGAGCTAGCCAGCAAATCTAATCATCCAGTTTCATCGCTGATATTGAGAGCCACAGGATGGAAGCAGAAAACTGATTCCAGCAAACTGTCCCTTGACCTCTACACATGTGCCATGTCACATGCGCACCCTTCTACATGTGTACACACACACATACACTCACAGAAGACTTAAAATACTTTACTAGTGTATCTAGTGTATATTTATTGTACAAAATGAAGTTTCATGACGTTTTTGTTCAAGTGTGTAGTGTACTTTGGCCACATTCTTTTCCCACTACATCTCTTGTCCCTCGTCTCCACTTTTCTTCTCACTTCTTCCCAAGGTCACCCTCTCCTTTCCAAGGTCACCCTCTAATTTCCTCACATGCACACACACCTCACAGACACATGTGTGTGCCATCTAGTGTAGGTGGAAATTTCTGTCCATCAGCAGCTTCCAAATAAATACATAGAGGCTTATATTAATTGTAAATGCACAACCACTAGCTCAGGGTTGTTACTAGCTAACTCTTACACTTGAATTAATCCATATTTCTTATCTATGCTTTGCCATGTGGGTTGGTACCTTTTCTCAGTACAGCATGTCCATGGTGCTCTCTCTGTATCTGGCTGGCGACTTCTCTGACTTCACCCTTCCTCAAGCCATTGTTCTCAGGTTGGCTTTCCTATCTAACTTTATCTTGTTCAGCTGTTGGACAGTTAGCTTGTTTATTAAATCAATCATAGGGACATATATTCACATAGTGTATAGATTATTCCACAGCAATCTAGGTTTCATAAATGACAGAAAATGTATAGTACTTGTACATTTTACTTTTATAGAATCTTTGTGTGTTTCTCATCATGCATTCCAATCCAACATATCTCCCTGTCTCCTGTAATCTGTTCTCTGCTCTTGCAACACCCCCCTCAATCAAAACCAAATGTAAAAACAAAACAAAACAAAACTCAAAACCATACAAAATAAAACATAAACAAAAAAGAAGACTCTTGTTGTGGAAGCTGAAGTGCGTCCCACAGTGCACCCTTTAGTCCAGTCATCTTTACTTGCTAGTGTTCATTGCCGTGAGTCACTGGTCTGGCTCGAAGCTGCAGGTTTCTGCTAACACCATCAACAACGAGCTCTCACTGGAGGTCCTTTTGGGTATCTTGTTGTTGCCCTGTGTCATGCGGATCCCTCTGTTTGGGGTTTGTAGGCTTGTCCCCTTCACATGCTCCAGCGGTTCACAGATTCGGTGAGTGCTGGGGCAGGCTGGGTGCTAGTTCTAGTACTAGTTGGGGGCCTGGATGGTAGCTGGGTTGGTCAGCTCTAGCTTTCCCTCAGCATCGCCACCCAGATGAGCTTGCCCTGCCTCAGCTAGCTCACCCAATGCAGCCTACACTGAGGAGCTGGTCAGTTCTCCTGTTCCTGGGCCCTCAGGTCGGCGTCCCCCTCACTCATATTTCCAGGGCCAGTTGTACTGTTTTACCTAGGGAAGGTGCAGTGCTCTCTCTCCTGGAGTGGTGGTGGTGGTGGTCAGCTCTTCTGCTCTCATGAGCTATCCTCTGGCTCATCAGAGTCGTCCTTGGCAACAGGGTCAGCTCTAGTGTGCTGCTCGGGCAGGGTGCAGTGCCCACTCTCCTGTGTGCTGCGGCTGGTGTAGGGCAGAACTGGTTCTCTCACTACAGTGACCCCAGGATTTGCCCCAGGTAGCAAGGGGAGGAAGGCAGACAAGGAGGTGGGGGTAGGTCAGCTCTATTGCTCTTATGCCCTCAGGGCTACCTAACTTGCACTCCACACCCCCCCCCCCAACCACAGGGTCAGCTCTACTGTACTGCACAAACAGAAAGCAGAGGCTGCTTTCTCGTGCACTGCAGCTGGTAAGGGTTAGGGCTAACTCTCCCACACTTTACTGGAGTAAGCTCTCTCCTGAGGGGTAAAGCCAGCTTCCCTGTGGAAGTATCCAGCCAGGGGCAGGACCAGCCATGCCAGGGCCAGCTCAGCCCAGCATGGTTCCAATGAACCCTGTGCTAACCACACGCCATGAACCATAGACGCCAGTTATAGCAAAACCATGGACCTAGGCATGAATGACCCTTGGCAGCAGTTCAGGCCAGACGTCACCACAGCCCCGGTGGCAGCCCAGACCACTCAGATCAGCATGGTCCTGGTGGGTGGCAAGGTTCCAGGTGGTAAGCATCCTCAGAGTCATCAGTGGCTGCTGGAACCCTAGACACCACATCAGAACCCTGTCTCCATAGGGCCACAGATCCAGACACGGCCTTCTGTAGCAGCCTTGGCCAGGATGACACCATGGACCCAGGGGACAGGGCAAGCCACTCAGATCAAGATGTCCCTGGTGGCTGCATGGTGCTCGGATCCCCTCGTGGCCAAAGGTTGCGGCTCAGACCCCAGGCATCTATGTGGTCTTTGGTGGCAGCATGGGCTATGGATACCAATTCAGACCCTGGCTGTGGTAGAACTACGGACCCAGACATGGTCTAGAATGGCACCATGGTCCAGGTGGTAGCACAGGTCAACCAGACTGGCATCAGTATTTGTATTTTCGTGCCTGCCTTTTTTCTGAAAAAGACTTCTACATTCCAAAGGAAACAACAGAACACAGATATAGTTTACAGAATAATTTGCCAGACATTCTGGACAGAGGACTGATACTCAGACTATACAGAGAATTAAAAAAAAAAATAAACACTAAAAAAGCAAACCATCCAATTAATAAGTGGACAAACAAAACAAATAGACACCATTCAAAGGGTAAAGTACAAATGGCCAGTAGATAATTAAAAAAAATAGACTGCTTCTGGTGAGCAGTTCGCAGGGAACTAGAGATGATCACATCTCCACTCATGTCATTATTAGCATGGCATATTAAATATTAACACACTGTTGTCTTTCTCCAATATGACTGCTATTCCCAGAGTGACTTATATGTAGCACACAATTATTTTTGCAGTTGTGGAGGCTGAAATCCAGCAGAGAGGTGTCAGAAGATTTGGGGTCTGGTGAGGGCCATGTTGGGGGTCACAAATGGCATCCTCTTGCTGTACCTCTCCATGGTGGAAGGTATGGAGATGTTCTCTTGACTCTTCCAGAGAGCACTAACCTTATTCAAACAGGCTTAACAACAAGACTTACCCATCCCCTCAAAGCCCCACTTCATACTATTACTTTGGGGTGAGCACTTGAATACATGAGTTTAGAGAGGGTGCCAACATTCAGGTCATGGCCATCAGGATTAGAGTTCATTACTCAAAACGTAGATATTTTAATTTATATGAATTATAAACATAGACTATTGACGGTTTCCAGTGATAAAGAATGAGGTCTTTCATGTATGATTAGTGGCTGTCAACATCTATAAATGATCTATAGAATAATTCAACAGAGTCTATGAAAAATTAAGCAGACATACTTTTGACACGGCATTCAACTTGCATATTTTACCTTGACACAATACCTAACCAGCTATAAAAAAAAACTATCATCCTGCAGGAGCACCAACATTTGTGAAACAAGGACAAAATGCAAGTGACTTACACAGCATAGCGTACAGAGGAATTCGGAATGCTATGTGTCCACTAAAATATGCATAGATGCCCCCTCCCCAGCAACTGTTAATTGACTATAGTTCCTTAGGCGGGATAGGGCTATATTGGCCCTTCTGCCATTTATGTTTGAATGTTTAGGGGCCCAGTGTGCTTGTGAATGCAGTGGTTACATCATGTTCACAAGATGTCTTTTTATTGTGCATTCTCCCCATTCTCTGGCTCTTACAATTTACTTCTAAAATTGTGTGTGTGTGTGTGTGTGTGTGTGTGTGTGTGTGTGTGAATCCTGGAACACTCCGTCAGTAATATACCCAAAATTAAGTGAAAACGATGGCTCAAACTACATATGTCAAGTGCATGGGTGTCCTGGTAATGTTAACTTGATGCATTCTGGAGTCATTTAGAAAGAGGGAATCTCCATTGAAAAACTGCCTCACCACATTGACCTTTGGGCAAGCTTGTGGGCATTAGCATGATTAATAATTAAAGTGAGAAGGACCACCCCACGGAGGGTGGTGCAACTCCCAGCCAGGCTGTGCGGAGAGATATAAGAAAGCAGATTGAGTAAGCTACGAGGAGCAAGCCAGTACGCAGCATTCCTCCATGGTTCTGGTTCTAGTCCCACCTCTAGCTCCTGCCCTGACTTTCCTCAGAGATGAAGTTCTAATGTAAACTGAGATAAACCCTGTCTTTAAAAAGCTGCTTTAGTCATGATACTTGTCACAGTAAAGAAACCCTAACTAAGATCCTGAGAAACAGACACATCCTGCTAAGACTCTGGGAAGTACCTAAGTTTATGTCAAGAGTTACTGCTCCCGTTGTCCAGTGAATCAGTGGGTAGTTATCCAAGACAGGACGCAAGGATGTGCTGCCTGCTGTTATTTGCACCTGAGGCTGTCATTTCAAGTGGACATGGCTACATTACTGACTTTCCAGGCTGCTTGGCTCAGCTCTGTGCGCTGAGTGTCTCAACAGATAAAATTGTATATGAAAAATAGAAAATTCATGTTCTCTTTAAACTGTCTGCAGTCTCTCAATCCAACCAGAGCATGTTTTCATTTTGGCAAAAAAAAAAAAAAAAAGTAGCAGAAAGAGCTGTATATATTGTCTCTACACACATAAAGGGGCAGGCAGCAGGGCCCATTCATCTGTGAGTATAATTTCTCACTGTCTCTTGATGTCAGCGGAGTCTCTGTGGATAAGGCACCCACACACATCTGTTGGAGCAGGGCCCATAGAACTCTCTGTTGGACCACACTTTCCGAGATGAGCCAGCGCACTGAACTACAGAAAGGCAGCAAGCAGACCCAACGGAAGGGCCTTTGAGTGTTAACCCTAGCCTGATTACTCAGTGACAGATGTGCGCCCGGAGGCTGTAGAAAGCGAGCGGTGGGTTGTATAAGTGATTGCAGACTTTTATAGCCGCGGCAAGGTAAACGCTTCAGCCCAAAGGTTATTATATTATCCCAGAAGAAATAGTCACTGTGAGTATTGGAAGAGACTCTCAGTCCGCAATTCAAATAATCCTCTTTAAAGGCCTGCTTCAAACCGCAAGCCACTAATGGTCCCTATAGCAGCATTAGAGTCTTTCATAAGAGGTCAGCCTGCCCCCTCCCTAGGGACACCATTCCTGGACCAGCGCTATTTATTCCATAGTTTTCTAATTCCACTTTTGTTTCCCTTCCATCCATTCTCCATGGGAGCAGTCAGGGCTGCTTTTATAGCTGAGGATCTGATTGTATTTGTGGCCTATTGCTGTTCCTTCGTGTTGCTCTCCTAATAACCATCCTGTCCTGAATAAGGCTTCTCTGATTCTGAAAGATCTGGCCCCTGCTTCCCTTCAGCATCTTCTCTAATCTGTGTGTTCTGTTCTGTTGGTGTAGCTCCTAGGCACATGTGTACAGAGCTATCCCCTCTCCCATTTCTCTCCTCCTTTCCTATTCCCTCCATTTTCTCTCTTCTTTTGCTCCTCCATTTTAACACATACACCAGACACAGACACACAGACACACACACACCTCACCCCACCCTCTCAACCTCACCCTCGTCCCTGCCACCTTTGCTCTCTCCATTTCTTTTTTCTCTTCTCCCTGTTTATCTTCATTCTCATGAACCAAGTTCTCAGGATGTAGCTGAGGCCGGATGCAGAGCCCGCTATGTAAGTCAGGCTGCCTTTGATATCTTCTGCCCTCAGCTTCCTGGGTGCTGAGATCGCAACACTCCCAACAAGGTCGGCCTTCTGACACTTGCTCACCACGCCTCACTCTCTGGCCATTTTCATCCCTGGAATAAGCTTCTTCTATGACCTCAGCTGGCAGACCGTTCTTCCCACCTCCGTATTAACTTTACCCATGCACCTTTTGATCTCCCGTTTACTTTTAATAAGAATGATTTCTTTGTCTAATGGCTTTCTTGCTTATTTACCCCACTCCATTACCCTTATCCACCCAAATAAAAGTTCCAGGTGAACAGGGACCTCATCTGCTTTGCTGAATACTGTGTCCCCAGTGTGCAACTCTGAGCCCAGCCCATGGGCAAGTGCTCAGTGAACTGTGAGTCAATGAACAGATGAGAACGATGGAAAGAATGCTCACCAGATGGTGATCATGGTTAAGTAGGAGAGGGGAGCATCTTTGGCTCTTTTATTTGATGCTCTTCTGTATTATTTATTTTTACCAAACAATAGATTGTTTCTGAAGTTCACGTGACAGGCCATGTTAAGTGCAAAGTGATCCCCAGGAAGTAGGTGCTGCGTGGCTATGCTTTGTAGTCATCCAGCCTGCACTTCCCACTTCTGTCCTCCAGGAGGCACTGGGACACCCATTGCAAGTAGGAAAGAGCAATGCCAACACTTCCCACAAGAGAGATGACTGGACCAGGCTTTTTAACGGACATGACTTAGTCATGCACTTGATATCTGGGGTTTGAGATATCAACTCTAAATTAGTTCAAGATACTATTCCTGGAAGGGAGACAGTAAGAGAAAGAAACAGGAACAGAAATGAATGTAATAATAATAATTTTTAAAAGATACCTAGAGGAAGACAATAGACACCAAAATGACAAAACAGAAAAGAGTTATTTGTCCATGCTTCTGGGCCATGCTTCTTGGGATGCTGGAACTGAGTCTAGCTAAGTGGAGGTTCTCAGTAGATGCTATGGCTTCCCTGTATACCACCCACAGAGGAAGGACAATGCATACGGTGTAAATAGAACTGAGGAAGTAGCCCAGATCCTATCAGGTGAAGCAGATGTTTTTGTTTTCTTATACTAGCAAGCAACTAAACAGATACCTTCAGCTACCCGAATGAAAACTTGTCTTGAATTTGGAAGATGTTGCAAATGTCACTTAGGTACAGTCTTGTGGTGCACTGAAATCAATGTACTGTAATAAGCAATGGAAAATCATAGCTATCTCCCTGCTTGGGGTTAGGATGTTGCTTTGAAAAAAATGCCAATATTTGTATTATTGTTTTCTTTCCCCTCAGGATGGAGGATTTATTTATAACTTTATCTTTGTCCAACCAAAAGACTGGAAACACCCTAACTACTAAAGCCGATTAGCATGATGCATTTTACATGTAATGTGTTGCCGGCAACACTGGTGTGATGGGCATGTGTTCCAAAGTGCAAAGATGTCTTTATACGTCAGATAATGGGAGACGCCCACCAGCCCCAACTATTGTGTTGCCAAATACTTGCCAAACACGTATAGATCTGAAGATGTGTATAAGTTTATTATTAGAACTTCTGTCTCTCAAGTAACAACGCGGAGAGTATCTTTTGCCGAGTTCAGAACAAACACACATCTCTCCAGGTGCTCATAATAAGCAAAGTGCTTGTTTCTCTATGCTGTTCCACAGAGAGCGAACAAAGGAAGCGCGGAAAAGACGATGTTTCCTTATCCCATCATAACCTCCTTCCTGAGCCTTCCTGCTATCCTATGACACCAACCGGGAGTAAAACAGAACAGAATACAACTGTGAAAAATAGCATTCAAACCAGATCAGCTCTGGAAAGGGAGCTTCGTACATTATTCAGCAAGTGGGAATCTTCTCTACGTTTTGAAAGGGTTGTCAGCTTTCATTTCTGTGAATGCAGTGCTTGTGGGAGATTTTGAAAGTCTGATGCCGTTGTTGGTGGATTCCAGTGGGAAAGGCTGACTCGGCATTTATGGCTTCGTAAGCACCTTCTCACCATTGTGTATGCTCTGGTTTCCTGTTCCTGGAGGTTTTTTCCCGTGTGTGTGTGTGTGTGTGTGTGTGTGTGTGTGTGTGTGTGCATGTGTGCACATAGGAGTGCATGGGGACGTGCCCCTTCACTGTTGTTTCGGATGAAATGAGCAAAACATGAAGATCTGGCTAACACTGTGGTCTCTGGTTTGAATTTCTCTGTCTTAAAGTGTTATTCTTGATGATGTCTATATCTGCACACACACACACAAACACACACACACACACACCAGTTTAATAGCACTTGAGCTAAGTGTCTACTTCAGTCCATTAACTAATCATGGATTCCTGATGGATCTCAAAAACTTCTAGATGAGCTGTGGCTGAGAATCCAAAGTGATAAGGATTCCTAGAGAGTGAGACTCTGGGGGTTGAGAAGTGTTTCGATATTTCTGTAACCATTATGGCTAAACTTATACGTAATCCTGATCAAGTAATGAATAAATTAGTGCGGTTGGGAAGAGGAAGGGATCAGTGTGAGGGGTATCAGAAAGCGCAACATAGGGTGAATATGATCAAAATGCATCATATATGTGTATAAAATATAACAGAAACCTTATTATGTATAGTTATTGTATGCCAATAAAATAACTAAATGATTAAAAAATTAGAGTTGGAGACATTTAATTTAGCAAATATATATTAGTTTCAGCTGTGTGCTGGACTCTATGATTGACACATGGGCAGAGACAGCCTCTACTAAGATTGGCATACAGGTAGAGTGATGATTAGGATCCTTTACGTACATAGCTCTCTGGATGGCTGTGGTTTACAGTCACACTCAAGTTTTAACCCCACCGGGACTATTCGATCTGCCAAAGCGAAGATCTGAAGACGTTTTTGATTGTGAGGTGTGATGTAGTTAGCAATGACCAATAGCAATTAAAAAAAAAAAGAAGTGTGAATAAGGTAATCACTCATCAGGAGGAAGATAAGTCAAGCCTGTGCCTGTCGCCACAGCCTGGCATTTGTTACTGAATTACCCTTATTAGAGATTGCAAAAGTATTCAGGGAGCGAGGCAGCGAGAAACACACATGCTCACCCATTTGCAAGCAGCTCCACTGTGTGGGTTATTTTTTACGTGAAGTGAGCAGTCTTTTAAAAAATAGGATTTATTTTTAATTTTTGTTTACATGTATGTACAGGGTGACTAGTGGTGCGTGATTGTGGGTGCTGCAGAGCTAGGCTTCCAGGCAGTTGCCATCCTGTTATAAGAGCCAGAAACTGAACTCTGGTCCTCTGCAAGAACAGTGTGCAGTCTTAGCTGCCGAGCCATCTCTTCAATCACTTAAAAAATTTAAAATTGTCTGTGTATTGGGCTAACAAGAAACATTTTTACATACTAAAGAAGTTCAGCAAGAGCTTCTCCTTTGAGGTCTTGTTTGTCAAGCTAGCATTTATGGCAAGAGATGAGTTAAAAGTCCCAGAATCTTCTTAAAAGGTCTTTGAGAGTCCCGGATTCTTGGTCCAGAAGCACTGGACAATGGAGCCAGTCATAGCTGTGTGCCTTGAGAGGCACTCTCAAGCAGTTACATAGCATCCTCACTGAACACAGACTGCACACATCTCCTCAGCAAACGGGCCAGGCCGCACAGAAAGCATCAGCTTCTCCTCCCTCTAAAGCTGCTCCCTGTGTGTCGCTTAGTGAAAGTGGCTCGTTGTGTGGAAACAGACACATGTTAGTCCTCTTGGCACCGTGCAGCCATCAGAAAAGCCAAGTCGAATCCCACTCTGCATCATGAGTCATCTTCCCTGCTGCCAGCTCCGTTCTGGCGGAGGCCCCTTTTGTTGGAGGGGTTTGGGGGAGAGACAGAGGAAACATGTTGGTGCTTAGAGCTCAGGCCATTTGCAGTATAATTAGAGACATAATGTTTTGACTGGAAATCTGATCAGCTCTGACAAGGGTGTCAGGAAGACAGGATAAATATTGAACATTTTTGTCTGATTCCATAGAATCAGAAGTTCAATCAAGATAAATATGTCAAGTGTCATTGCATGAAATCCTTGGTTCTTTAAGACATTTAGATTATGAAAGCAATCCAGGAATCCCCAGAGCTTAATATTAAAGATGCTTGAAACATATGCTTCATATCTGGATGGTTTTAAACAAAATATAAGCTTTATTAGTTATTTGAGTATCTCATAGATGGAAAAAGTAAATGAGTGTTATATATATATCTTGAGCATAATACCGGAAATACCAAACTTGCATTTGAAGAAATTTGTAATCTGAAAATGTATATCCCCCTTTCCAATAAATTCATTGACTTAAGGTAAAATGCAATGACTGAGGTCATTTACAAGTTCACCACGGGTCCTACTATGTTGACAGTCTCCATCTTACCATGTATGTGGCATTAGAATAACATATATGCTGGGGAAAGAGTTCATCAGGCAAAGGTGCGTTTCACCAATTCTGGCTCTCTGAATTCGATACCATGACTCACAAAGGAGAAGGCAAGAACTGCCTCTGGCAGCCACACAGAAGCATAGCACAGAAGTGGCCCCAACACACACACAGCTACCCATTTCTTTCCTTTTTTTGAACTGGAGAGATTTAGAGGACATAAAACTAAGTAGTACAGCTGGCAAAGCATTTAATAAGATTTCATGTAAAACAGAAATAGATTCTGGTCAACATAGAAGAAGTGACAAACAAGTTTATCTCTGATTCTTCCCCAAATCTGTCTGTGTGCTCTAAATGAGGCAAATACACAAATACATAAAGATAAATTAAGCAGGAATAAAACTCCACAACAGCAGAATTCTGAGGGTTGTGGGGGGAGAATAACTGACTGGGCAAAATAAAATATAGAAAGCTTAAACTTAAATATGCAGCTGAACATATGTATATGGCATATACCATTTTACCACGGAAAGTCATGATCTGGATATATCAGATAAGTCTGAAACTGCAGGCCTAATATAAAGGATTTGATTATGATTATAATTCTGAGTAAGAACCATTAGACTCCCCATATCCTTGCTTGCATGAGTTTTACTTAAAAGGCTGTCCTTTTGTCTTATAGTCTGATAGAATATTAGTGATCTTTTGGGTGGTTCAGATCCACAGAGGACTTTTTGGACTTGGAGATATCAAGTGCGTTGTATTGAGATAAGAGTCTTATTAAAAATCCAGATTCTGAATATTGACCTTAGTATCCTCAAATCCTATTTATACTCTCATTTTCTAGAGCTTTACCTGTCAGAACTATACTTCACACCTCTAGTAAGAGATTGAAGACAATGGTTTAACAAAGCACTCACATGTCTGATGAAAAATAATTTTCTACTTTAAATTCTATACCCACTTAATGGCCTATTAGGTGTGAATGCAAACATTTAAAAATTGTATCTATCTACTGATATCTACATTTACCTATACTTACAGACTCAGAGAGTCAGTACCCCATACACCCTTTGCCATGAAAGTACTAGAAAATCTAGCCTACTGACACAGAAATAAACCAAGAAAGTAAACAGATATGGGTCATCAGTATCAGATGATCCAACTTCTAAGAGACCTATATTACTATTATAAATAGATTTGTTTTTTAGTTAATTTGTGACAGTTATATGGGATTCTGTGTAAAATAAAACCAAAAAGCAATTATTAACTTCAGAGAAATTAAGATATTGGAAGGATAGGTTATGTTCATAACATACTTTTATAATAAATTGCAAGGCCAACTCTGAACAATACATGTATAATTATGTACCCCAAACTATGACATCACATTCAATAGGAATCACTGGGGTACTGTCAGTAGAGGTGATGGAGTATGGTTTGTACATATATCTGTGTGCGTGTGTTTGTGAGTGTGTGTACTTGTGTGTGTGTGTGTGTCTGGTGTGTGTTCATGTACAAGCCTGGTAATGGTGCTTGGGAGAACCACATCTACCTGGAGTAGAGAGTCAATGTCAAAATCGAAATCAAAACATTTTCAATATTGAGAAATATTCAATGAAAATACCACAAAGAATTGGAAAATGAGCAAAATGACAGGCTTATGACATGAATTAGGAATGAAAATGGGATATATTTTATTAGAAACTCTATAGGCCTGTTTCAGCATATAACAAACTGATAATAAAATGAAGTGTAAAAAGTGTAAGCCTCTAGACTCCTTTTGCTGTTGTCTGTTGAGTAAGCCATGGTAGTGCTAGGTGCAGAGTTAGTGTGAAATTGACTACTCAAATATTTGCCCTTCTAGTTCTGAAGCCCTGGGAAGATTAGTACTTATGAACTGACTCATTGTGAAATGACACAGCAAGGTGTCACGAGAGCCTGCTGGAGACAGCCTTGCTAACTTCACCTATGGAATGTTCCTGGAGTTCTGCTCTTCTTTGGCAATTACTAAGTGGACACTGACACACACATTCCTTTCTCCTGCAGTTTCTGCTTTTGAATAAACGGGGCTCTCAGCTACTTTCTCCACTTAGTTGTTTCAGCCTTAAGTGTTTCTCTCTTCGGCATCATCAGCCTTGCCAGTTCAAAGTTTCCTCGTGACACACAGTCCTCTGCTCATAAATCCCTGTCTGTTGATATTGGCTTATCTCTCTTTACTTAGTGGCTTTGGTGGTTTTTCAAACTCTCCTTCCTCTTATTATGCTTTCTTTTATTTCCCTCTACTTACTTTTTTTTTGAGCCTCCAACGAGATTTAGTGTATTAAATTATTTTATGATCCCCCAAGGTTGTTAATGTATGACACACATAAGTACACAAAAGAAGCTGCTTTTAGTAATATGCTCCACAATATACTTGACAATGTTTGCTTAGATTTATTTTATTTTTTAAAATTTACATCTGCGTGTGTGTGTGTGTGTGTGTGTGTGTGTGTGTGTGTGTGTGTGTGCATGAATGCCATGGCCCATGTGTGGCACTCAGAGGACAGAATTCAGGAGTCTACCACATGTGTCTAGCTGATCAAACGCAGGTTGTCAGGCATTGTGCCAGGCACTCACCTGCTGAGCCATCTTGTCAGTTCCTACGTGATTTTTTTTATTATGTGTGTGTGTGTGTGTGTGTGTGTGTGTCTGTGTCTGTGTGTCTAGGCACACACATACATACCTGGAGCTGGAGTTACAGGAAGGTGTGAACCACCCTTTCAGTGTGGGTTCTAGAAACCAAACCCCAGTCTTCTACAAAAGGAGTAAGTTCTCTCAACCACTGAGCCTCTTCTTCAATCCCCAAGTTTGTATCTTTGGATACTTAAGGCAAAGAACTAACGTCTTCTCAAGTGAAGACACAGGCACGGTCTGTTGCTTTCCTTTATGTATGTTTGTAGTGTTATATTCTGTTTACTTCTAAAACAATGGGACTTAATGGCCACTTCACAGATTACGATCCATTTAAAGGCAAGAACACAGACACGTTTTCCTCAGGCATTTGAAAAACTGCCAAGTTGCATGTGAGTTCCTTTCAGTGAAGGGCCTTAAGCAGATCCCACGCTACTCATTCAGTCCGTGTTTTAAAAAAGAGAGAGAGGAAATACAAAGGGAAAAAAGAGGTTTTTCCATCTTCCAGAGAGAAGGGGATCAAATATGAGACATTAGACAAAGAACCATAATGTAAAGGTCTTTGGAGGATATTAAAAATGAATCAGCCTGCTTTAAATACACCAAACTACAGGTAAAATGCATATAATCAGATAATTGGCTGAGAAAGGCCATGGGAATTAACACAGTATATATAGTCTATCTACCACTTGGAATCTGAGTAATTGAGAGAAGCGTAGCAGGTTAACGAGAGGTCCTCTGGAAGTTCTGTGTGCTGAGATGTCATGCTGCCTTTGAGGGGATCATGTGACACAGAACTCTTTTTTTTACTGAGTCCCAAATTCTACAAAGAGCATGTGTGTCATTCCCTGGAAGCTGCTCTATCTTGGAGAAGTTTAGGAGGAACAAAGAGAAATCACGATCTGGCTTGACTAGAGGGATAGGTGTTGACTTTGAGAAGAACCTGAGGTCAAGGTCCTGAGGTGCCATCCATCCAAGTGGGATATGCTTCAGTGGGAATGTTTCGAAGCAACTGCTCTCCAGAAAATATAAATCTGAGCTATGGGAATCATGGCTCACACCTAATCAAACCACATGCTAGGACAGAGGATCTTGGACTTAGACTTACCTGGATGTGATAGCTACCCTGATTGTGGACAGCACCATTTATTTATTTATCTATTTATTTATTTATCTATCTATCTATCTATTTATTTATTTATTTAGCACTGCATACCAATCCCAGTTCTCCCTCTCCCTTCTCCCCTCCCATTCTATCCCCCATCTGCTCAAAGGTGGGGGTAAGACCTTGCCTGGGGAAGTCAACAATGTCTGTCCCATCACCTCATTGAGGGAGGACCAAGCCAGGCTGAACAAGAAATCTCTAAATAGAGAATGGGCTCCACAAGGTCAATTCATGAGTTAGAGTTAGATCCTGGTCCCACTGTCAACACCATTTCAAAGCTAACATCCCTGATTAAAAACAAACCTTAAGCATCTAAGCACCAACATTCACGTCTCTGCTTTCTGATTGTGGATGCAATGTGACCTGTTGCCCTACACTCCTGCTGGCATGCCTTCTCTGCCATTATGCACTGTACACTCTCACTGTGAGCCAGAGTAAACCTCTCCCTCTATGGCTTTGGGTCAGGTATTTTGTAACAGCCATGGGACAAGTTACTAATATAACAGCAATTGTGCAGCTTAGCTCTGAAGGCCCACGCAGAAAGGCTGCTCATGATCTCCCGGGCCCAGCCCAGCGGCATAGAGATGCTTTCGATTTCTACACTGTGCTCATATACACACCTCGATGTACACTAGTTTCTCATGTGAAAAACACCGATTTTTCACTTCATAATAAGAGTACCGGAGACTCAGAGTAGCAAAAGCAAAGCAGTTCGTTTTACAACCTTGTAAAGTTGGGCATTACCTAGAGAAAAGACCAAAGCAAACAAACCATCAGATCCTGGTGTGCAAATTCTACACAAACAATGGCATTTATGTCCCTACCCTAAATTTTATGCCCCTGCATCTCTCATTGACTGAAGTCTTCAGGGAGATACAGTTTTCCTCTTCCTCATTTGTACTATTGCCTCCTGCACAGACTGCTTTTCCTATTGGTTCATGGTGCAAAGCCTTACCTAAGGCACGTTCGGGGGCTCACTGTTCTTTCCTTGCCTGATTCCTGTCCTCAGTCAGGCAGAAGACTTGTCACTTTTTTTTTGTATTTTATTTATTTATTTAAGATTTCTGTCACTTCCCCACCACCGCCTCCCATTTCCCTCCTCCTCCCCCAATCAAGTCCCCCTCCCTCATCAGCCCAAAGAGCAATCAGGGTTCCCTGCCCTGTGGGAAGTCCAAGGGCCACCCACCTACATCCAGGTCTAGTAAGGTGAGCATCCAAACTGCCTAGGCTCCCACAAAGAAAAACATATAGGCATCCTCCCGAATATTAACCTTCATCAGGCGATGAAAGGAGACAGAGACCCACATTGGAGCACCGGACTGAAACCTCAAGGTCCAAATCAGGAGCAGAAGGAGAGAGAGCACGAGCAAGGAACTCAGGACCGTGAGGGGTGCACCCACACACTGAAACAATGGGGATGTTCTATCGGGAACTCACCAAGGCCAGCTGGCCTGAATCTGAAAAAGCCTGGGGTAAAACCAGACACCCTGAACATAGCGGACAATGAGGACTACTGAGAACTCAAGAACAATGGCAATGGGTTCTTTGATCCTACTGCACGTACTGGCTTTGTGGGAGACTTGTCACTTTTTAATACTAGGAGGAATTAAGAATGCCTAGACAAACTGCTGGCTAGGGAAGAAAGAGACCCAGTGGCCCCTGTTCCCCTCTGATTCTCTGATGTATTCTAATGCATCTTACTGAAAATGAACTGTAATGAGTTTTTACTTATATCTAGAGGTGATATTTTTTTCCTAATTTTAATTTCTATCAACATGGCTTCCAAAGGAACTCAGGAAATGAAGCTCACACACTCACATTATTAGGTCTTCCCCTATAGTCACTCACACAGACCGGTCCACTTTAACTTTTTAGCAAATCCATACCCAACTCAATCTCCTACCCACAAGAGATTACCAGTAGCACTTACAGAGGAATAGGGTATCCAGGGCAAGGTCATCACAGACTATAGAAAGACAAAGAAGTCATTGTAGCCTATCTGTCTCGTTATATATCATAACTATTTAGATTAAAGTAATGAAACTTAAGTCTTTAAGGTGCCTTGCCTTTGAAGACACAGCAATGTGGGTGTATCAGATCTACCCTTCCCTGAGGATCTCTATGGAATTTCTCTCACTTATTTTATATTCTTCTATATAATTGTTTAAAGTTTGCAAGTTTGAATGGTTGAGTTTTTTAAAATACAGTCATTCTACTCCAACACCCTCCTCCCTGTTCCAATACCCTCTTCCCTGCCCCTTACCCTTCTCCCCTCCCTATCTACTCCCCAGAAAGAGCAAGGATCCCCACTTGGAGTCAACAAAGTCTGATACATTGCCCTCCCCCTATATCTAGGTTGAGCAAGGTGTTCCTCTAAAGAAAATGTGCTCCAAGATGCCAGATCAAGCACTAGGGTTAAATCCTGGTCCCACTGCCAGTGGCCCCACAGACTACCCAAGCCTCATAACTCTCCCCCATATTCAGTAGGCCTAGCTTGGTCCCATGTAGCTTCCCACTATCTTTCCAGAATCAGTGAGCTCTCACTAGCTCATCTCAGTCATTGTTGTGGGTATCACTCACATGGTCTTGACTTCTTTGCTTGTATTCTCACTCCTTCCTTTCTTTGACTAGCCTCCGGAAGTTCAGCCCAGTGCTCCTTTGTTGATCTCTACATGTGCTTCCATCAGTGGCTGGATGAAGGTTCTGTGATGACAATTAAGGCAGTTATCAATCTGATTACAGGGGAAGGCCAGTTTAGGCATCCTCTTCACTGTTGCTTAGGGTCTTAGCTGGGATCATCCTTGAAGATTCCTAAGAATTTCCTTAGTGCCATGTTTCTTACTAGCCCCTTAATGGCTCCCTCAATCAAGATATCTTTTTCCTTTCTCTCCCTCTCTGCCCTTCCTTTTTTTTTTTTTTTTTTTTTTTTTTTGAGCATCCCATTCCCTCATGTTCTTCTTTTCCCACCTCTTCTCCCCTCCCATTTCCCTTCCTATTTGTAGCATTTGGTCCCTGAGCAAAAAAGCCAAACTATCACCATATACATTCTAATGATTTATTTTTCCTTTAAATTGCTTCTTAGAGACCCACCTGTTTTAAGTCCCCGCACTACGTACATGTTCCTCCACCTCATCGTTTTCCTTGGCTGAAAGCAAGATCATCAATAAGTTCATATGAAAACCATCTGCAGTGGCATGCTGAGACAATGCGGCCAATTGATTTGTGTCTGAACAGAAATGCAAACAGCATCAGCAGCACCTCTGCTTTCTCCACAGAAAGCGTCCAGAACCCCATTATAGTCTCAGCTTTTCTTCTGGCACCTGTTGTTTCTGCTTCTAATAAATAGCATTACATTTCTGCAGGGCTCCCAAGGCAATCAAGACACTACCTCACAGTCCCCCAGTCTGGGTATAATCAGAGCCATTGTCCCAGCACCAAGAAGTGATGTGGGACTGTAATTGGTTTTCCGATATTGCAACAGCTCTGCAAAAGGCAAGCGCAGACACCAGACATCAGAACTCTGGAAATGGTCACTTGCCATTAGCAGATATTTTGCAGATCATATAAGATGCAACTAAAACTTTTTTTCTTGATGATTCTTTGTCATCCAGAACCTAATCTAACATACAAGGATGATTTGGGTTGCTTTTGCAAGTAAGTGTTCCTTATGGTCTGATCACGCTTGTTAAAAATCTTCCTAAATTTCTGCAATCATAATCCATCCTGAAAGCTTTCCACTTAACCTCACTTGAATGTGCTCTTAAATAATGTGTTATAGAACCCTGAAAATCCAGAGGATCTAACAAGCAATTAAGTAACAACAAAATTGACTATGTATTTACATGTGCATGAATTTGTATGCAAGCATGTGCATGTGTGTGTATGTGTGTGTGTGTGTGTACATGTGTAAGGACACTGGATAGTTCAATATCCTGGAAAAGGAGCTGAGATTTTGAATGAAGACAATATCCTTTTGCAGATTCATACTAAGTGTCAATGTATGAAGAAAGGGAAATACACATGAATGTTGAAATAGGAGTGGCGGTGCTGTGTCCCCAGCACCCCGGCCGCCTGCTAGCTCATGCCTGAAATAACAACACACAAACTGTATTTATTTAAACACCGCTTGGCCCGGCTAGTTCCTGCTTCTTATTGGCTAGCTCTTACATATTGTTCTAACCCATTTCTAATAATGTGTGTAAGCACCCCAAGGTGCGCTTACCGGGAAGATTCTAACCTATATCCATCTTGGGTCAGAGCTTCATCGCGTGTGCCTCAGAGAGCAGAGCTATCGGGAGAGCAGAGCATGGCGTCTCTGCTGTTGGGTCTCTCCGGGAGCAGAGCAGAGTCTGACCTCACTTCCTCTTCCGCCCAGCATCCTATTCTGTTTACTCCTCCCACCTATGCTTTAACCTATCAGGGCCAGCCAAGCAGTTTCTTTATTGCTCAATGACCTTCCTCCATCACATGAATAATATTGGTTTTGAGATGATCAAGTTATTGGAAGATGGATTAGTATTAATGAGGATTTTGACTTTGTGTGTGAAGCCAGCTGTTCATTTAGGGTTATCTTGATATACCCACCTGTGCAGACCGTGTCCCTTTTTTGAGACTCCACAAAATGAAAACGTTTTTTCCTTTTTGTTGATGACCTGTCAAAACTCCCTGGTAGAAAGGAGGACAGAGAATGAGTTTGTTAATAAACAAGTGTTAATTTGCTAAAATTCTAATGGCCGGCAAGAAAGTTGGGGATTGAAAGTGGGAGTCATTAGTATGTGGAGTATGTGTGTATGTGTGTGTGTGTGTGTGTGATGCGTGTGAGTTGGATGATTAGCTTTATTTTTAACTTCATGCAGCTTAGAAGAGTTTCATGAGGGTCTACATTGGCTGAGATGTGGACATTTCTGTGGGTGATTGTTTTAAGTGAATTAATATATAGATGGAGCAAGTCCATTGTCACTGACATCATTCCTAAAGCAGAGGTTCTGAATTATATAAGAATGGAGAAATCAAAATGAAAGCAAGCAGTTAAACAAACAGGTAAGTGTGAACACACTTATTTCTTCCTACCGTCTGTGGATGTGCTGTGGCTAACTGAGGTTTCTGCCTTGACTTTCCCATATTGGTGAGCTGCAATCTAGAATTATAAACTGAAATAAATACTGTTCTCTCTAAATTGCTTTTGTCAAAGTATTCTGAAACAGAAGTAGAAGCGAATCTTGAACCGTGGGTACATATTTATATTCATTGCATATGGAGTCTAGAGATAATCTTTTCAGGTTATCCTTTTTAATTGCCTCTTTACCTTATTTTTGAGATACTCACTCACTAGATCATGGGACAGGCATGATGGTGTGGCTAGGCTGGACAGACATTCAGCACCTCAGACTCTCCTGTCTTCCCTCCTTCAACACTAGGATTACAGATTCATGTCACTGCACCTGCGTTTTATACGAATGATGTGGATTTAAACTTAGGTCCTCGTGCTTGTGAGACAAGGACCTTGCCCACTGAGTCATTCTCTCTGAGGATTTGAATAATTTTTCTGTGGATGCTGAAGTATATTGGATATGCTTGATCCAAAGAGTCTTTCTTCTGAATAGTTTATCCAGTCTTTACCCAGCATATAATGTTCTGAAGCTGAAGTCCTGCATGCTTTTATTAAAGAAACTTAACAACAACAAGAAAAAACCCTGGGAAGTATTATCCCTTGGGCTATTAAGAGATATCTATAAAGCTAAAATTCTGTTTTCCTATGAGAACCTGCTTGCACACAGCTGGGAATTTCTGTTATAAACAAAGAAGACCTTGCATTTCCTTGGAGTTTAAAAGAAGCTAGGTTGCTTAACTAACAATGATTTCACTGTGAAAATTTTAATAAGGGGAAGAAGGAGGAAGATAGAGAAGGTAATGAGCCTGAGACAAGTCCTCAAATGGGTCAAAGGGAAGCCAACAAAACACTCAGATTGATAGTTGCATCTTGCTATTTAGCCTCCTAGAGCTTGAGTCTTCTTCAGTCAAGAATTGATGCATTCCTTTGATGCCTCCAATTCAGGGTCTTTTCCCACGGCATGTTGGAACTGACTGTTCAATATTCAATCCTTTTGGAAAGAGTTTATCTCTCTGTTAATGTCTTAGCTGCTTTCCAATTGGTGTGACAAAACACAGTGACAAGGCAACTTATGAAAGAAAGCATTGAATTTGGAGCTCACAGTTCCCGAGGGTTAGAGCCTGTGACCATCATGGAGTGGAGCATGGCAGCAGGCAGGCAGGAATGTCACTGGCATTAGCTAGGAGCTCACATCACCATCCATAAGCATGAGGAAGAGAGAGCTACCTGGGACTGGCATGGGCTTTTGAAACCTCAAAGCCCTTCCCCAGGGACACACCTCCTCCAATAAGGCCACATCTCCTAATCCTTGCCAAGCAATTCTACCAACTGGGGGCCAAGCATTCAAATATATGAGTCTATGGGGGCCATTCTCATTCAAACTGCCACAGTTCATTTTACCTGCCTTGACTTCTAGCTCAGAGTTGTTTCCCAAGACAAAAATCACAGCCTCTGTAGAACTCCGAGCGTTGTTTATAATCAGACTTATCCGAAGCCCTCAAGTGCAAGTATATTAAATGAGATTAAAACAACAACAGCAACATGGGTCTCTGCAACTTTCTCTTTAGGGGAAACACACATGTCCTCACTTTTTAAAATATGGTAGAAGCATCGCGGGAGATAGCTGAGCTGGTGAAGCATAAGGACTTGAGTTCCAGTCTTATAACCCATATGAAAAAAAAATCCCCCAAACCCCAAATCAGGTGTAATGAGAGTTGTTTGTAATCTTAGTGCTGGGGAAGTGGTTGAAAGCGATCTTTGAGGCTCAGTGGTCAGACAGAAAGCTTAATAACTTTGTTCCAGGCCTGTAATACAGAGACACCTATCTCATAAAGCAGGGTGGATAGCCCCTGAATAATGATACCTGAGGTTGACTTCTGGCATCTACTGTAGTACAAGAACATACATAGGCATACACACACATGCATACATATACAGACACATGTGTGTGTTTGTGTGTGTATATGTGTGAGAGAGAGAGGGAGAGGGAGAGAGAGAGGAACGGAAGGAGGGAGGGAGGGAGAGAGGGAAAAGGGGAGCGAGAGAAAGAGGGAGAGGGAGAGAGAGGGAGAGAGAGGAGAGAGAGAGAGCACTAAAAATAAATAAATGCTTCCCTGGAAATGTAAAATGATGGTCAGAGCAGTTTCCTATCTGCAGGGATGCTGAGCGAGAAGGAGCAAGTCCTCACTACCGGCACATGGTACCTTGTGTTCCCCTACAAATGCTCCCCCTACCACCAATGTGAACAATACACACAGTGAATAGGTTCTCACTGTTCCAGGTCACCTCCATCAGCCTGTGGCTGTTTGCAGCAGTACGGGGCAGGATGCTGGGCTCTTTCTCCCGAGACTTTCAGTTTAGGCCGCTTTTAAGTGGGTGAAAGCTTTCAATCCTCTATGAATCAGGTACATGCTTCTTTTGTTCTCTTCGACTCTTCTAAGGAGGTAAGGCAGGACGACAGTGATCAAGGGCAAGATTTTAATGAAGAAAAGAATCATCTTTGTTCTTTGAACTCCTTAATCTTAAACTCCAAACTAAGACATCAGCTGTCTTCTTTGAAGATACTCAACACATTCTCTACTGTATAGTGTGCGTGCGTGTGTAAATAATGTGTGTGTGGGCATGATCACATGTTATTAAAGAGCAGAATACATTCAGATAAAGCATCATTGGGGATTATGCATGCAGAGAGTGGGTTTATACATGGTTACTAAATCCCTCGGTTATAATATAATATAAAATATACTACGATAGACACTGCCATCATATATATGGTCTGCTGCTCACTGAAATGTCACAGTGCATGAGTGTAACATCCTCTGTGGTCATTATTCACTAAATATCACCGTGGAGTAAATGAGTGTAATGTCCTCCGTGATGCCAAGTACTGCAGATGTGCTAAGGCAGGAGAGGATTCTTTGATTGGTTCCTATCCCCTTGACTTCTGGCAAAACTTCTACTTGATGGAGTCCCCACTCCATAAAAGCATCAGTCCAAAATAATTTAGCAAAACTTATAAGAGCAACTTCCCCACACGAGCCAGGGACTACAATGGTAACTGGCTGATGGTAACTGGAGGGAGCGCACAATAAAGGGCTGGGTTTTATACAGCGCATGACTGCAGGGAAACAGACATTATAAAATCATTTTCCTAAATTGTTAGAGATGACCTGGGAGAAGAGGAAGCTTGTAGACGGGAGGGAGTCTCAGCCTCCGCGAAGCAGAAAGGAGGGCTCTCGGAAATTCAAAGGAGAAGCGTGCATCAAAGGCCTTCTCCCACAGCACAGCCGACGAGCAGTCCAGGTGGGATCTGGGCCCGATCGGTGATTGTAATCTTCCCAAATTAAACACAATGTAAGAACACGTGTTGGGATCTGAGGCCGAATCACTGTGGCAGTGTGTGATACAAAAGAACGTGCCTTGTGGAAACCACGCCGCTCTCTTGAAAGAGAAGCGTTTGATACCACAGGTGCTCTGAGAGTAGTACTATTTGGAAATTAAAATGCTCCAGGAATGCCAATTCTTCCATGCAGCATGGTTTTCAGTGTTATTAGTCTGTCCCAACCCAGCCAACATTGAGCCAAAACAATTGTGCTCTTTGTATTTGTTTTGTTGCAGTTTGGTTTTTTTGTTATGGTAAGTTATCATACTAAAACCTTTTTCTACCTTCAAGGAAGCAGTAGGTAGGTATACCTGATTTTGGATCCAGTAGTCCTTCCTATAGTCCTGGTATATCCTCTCATATCTAATCAGTTTAATGTTAGCATTTCTAGTAAACAAATTTAACACACTTTATGGTTATTTATCTGAGACAGGAACAGCAAAGAACTCAAGTTGAACAGGTCTCACTGTACGGTATGAGTAAACAAACTATCCTCAACTCCAAAGATGGGTACAATATGGTGGCTTTTATAAGTACCTGAATGTTGTCTTCTGACCAAGTCAGCCAAGATTGGTTGAGCTATCTGTGTGTCCATTGTATTTCTCTGGCCAGGAGAGGGTAAGGAAGTCTCCAGAAGAAGTTCTTGGAACAGAAATGAAAGTGGTTAAAATAACAGAAGTGAGAAGCTTGGGAAGACGGGGGAAGAGACCGTAGATAGGCCTCTTACTGCAGGATGATTTAACAGGAGACGCTACCATGGAAAGTTGTCCTGGTCCTCAAATCTCGTTTTAACACAAGAGGTGGAGCAGACCACACCCATCTCTGTTGTGACTGGGAGAAGCCTCTAGAGGTTGGTGAAGGTGCTGCAAAGGCTAAGCTGGGTCCTTGAAGTTAATGTGTTGAAATCAAAATACCCAGCATCCAAGAATGTGATTGCTGCAGTTTGTTCATTACATGTGCCCCAGAACTCATGTGCTGAAGGCTTGGTTTGCAGATGACAATGCTTGGAAGGTGGTAGGAACATCAGAAAGGGAGACCTGGATAGAGGAAAGATCTTTCTCTTGAAATATGATTTTTCTTCCTGTCCCCACTCATGCTGCCCATCTGCCCTATGTAAGCAAGTCCTTCTCTTTCTACTTGGTATTCTGGCTCCCCACAGGTCCAGAAACAGTGTGGCCAAGGGACTGTGAACCGAACCTCTGAAACCATGAGGCCAAACTAATCTTTCCTTCTCTGAACTGCTTTTATTTTCTTCAGATATTCTGCCATAGGGGAAAAATGCTCATATAATAACCAGTTTGGAAGTAAGGTTCTTTAGGGGTAAGTGAAAATAAAGACATTGGGCAGGCACCTAACCGAATATGACCAATGTCCTTGTGAGAACAGGGAACATGGACACGGGCATATGCAGAGGGAAGGCAATGCAGGCACACGGGGAAGATGACCGCTCATGAGCCACAATCTGATGTATTTTGTTGCTTCACTCCTAGAAAAGCAAAAGTGGTACCAGCCTTCAAATCTTGTCTCCTGAATCCTTATGTTATTTATAAAAGATAAACCATCTAACATAGCACCTATTAACTACACATCTTTAAATAAGTGCAGGCGAATCCAGATTGAATAGAATCATAAATTGTATCACTAGTCATATTTCATATTCTAAATTTCCCCACATGCTACTCTGATGCACACGGGGCATTTCCTTCATCATAGAAAAGTTCTAGGGATGCCTGGCACTGGACTTAATCCAGTCTTATGTCACAGAAAGAGAGGATACAAAGTGCATGATACATTGAATATTGAAAAAAATTAAAAACATAAGTTGGAGAGTTCTCCTGACTGGAAAGATGGCTCCTTGGTAAAGTGCCTGCTATGGAAGCATGAAGACCTGAGTTCAAATCCCTGTCACCAATATTTTTAAACATCCAACAAAAGAGGCATGTGACTTTGATCCCAGTGCTGCCATGGAGGACAGGGAAAGGAAGACCTCGGGAACTCATTGGCTGGCCAGCCTTGCTAAACTGCAAGCTCTGAGTTCAGTGAGAGACTGTCTCAATAAAACAAGTTTCAGAGCAAGGAGGATACCTAATGTCGACCTCTGACCTCCACATGCAAGTGTACAAATGTGTGTACAGACTGTCATATGCACAAATCTGATATGGATATACATTGCACACACATGCACATAAATTAAAGTAAAATAAAAACTAGATAAAGAAATGGGCTGGAAGGATTAGGCATCAGTTTTAGTTTGGGTTGGGCCAAAATGTGGAATTACAAGGAGGAATTGTCCAGCAAGTGCTTCGGTGTGTGTGGAGGATATCCCTTTATGAAGTTTTACCCTGAGCTAAGGGGTTAAGCCTCCCTATCTGCCAGCTCTTATTCCTGAGTCTCCACCTTTGACGCTCTAATTAAATTCTTAATGTGATTCATTACTTTGGATGAGTCAGTTCGTACAAATTTATTGCAAAAATTTCAACAGCATCCCTCAAGAATACAACTAAATCCTCACTTCTACCGGCAGGGAAACAGCCGAGTCTCCATTTTAAATGAACACTGAAAAACTGGATTTGAAAAGGGTCAGGCGGTCCTCAAACGGTGCTTCTCTGGGATAACGAATGTGTGTTCATGCTCTTAAGTGAATTATAAGTCGGGGAGGCAGAAATATTAAGCAAATTAGAAGAAAATTAAAAGAGTGGATCATGGGGGAAAGGGAGAGTTCCGGCTGGGAGTTGGGCTGCTGGATTAATTATCTAGAAGAACTCACAGCACCCAAGTGAGTTTCCGGAGTCCTGGGCGAGAAGACCTTCTCGCACAGTTCCGAGAAGATGGTTTAAGTCCAACCAAAGCTCACACGTGAGGGAGACCTGCTCCTTATTAAATATCCGCAGAAACTGCACAGGTCACAGGAAAAACGATGCAAAAGCCAGCACAAGGTGGCACGAAGACATCAAGACGACTTTTCCTGACTTATTAACAGATAGGATTGTCCATTTCATTTTACTCTGTTTTCAGTGTATGGTGTGTGTGTGTGTGTGTGTGTGTGTGTACGCATGCATGTGGAGCAGGATCAACATTTGGATATCTTCATTACTCTCTCTCCACCTTATTTTTTGAGACAGGGCTCATTGGTTCTAGAGAGCACTGGCCAGTGAGTTCTAGTGACCTTATCTCTACTTCCCCAGCTCTGGATTAGAGATACTTGCCAAGCTCAGTTTTTACACGGAGGCCAAGGATTGATCTCAGGTCCTCATGCTTTTGAGGTAAGTACTTTTTACCAACTGCGGCTTTCTTTCTTTTTTTTTTTTTTAAGAAGAATTTTGCTGAGAATGCATATACAATGCAAGAGTTGAACAAAACTTAAGATAAAGTAGGAGTGTATAAAAGAAGTGTAAAAAGGAAGGACTTGTCCCAACTCAGACTAGACATTGTCTTAGATTTACTAGGATGAGTTCCCACTATGTTCAGATTCTGACCATCTTAACTCTGCCCTTATTTAATAGAAAGCACTGAGTAATACAGGCTATTGGTTCACAATGGGAGTGTGCCAATAAATGCTGACCAAGCATTTCTTGGAGCCAACTGGAGAAGTAGCCCTGTCTTAAAACATTTGCCCAAGACAATGTCATACTATCATTTGGCTTAATAATTTGACATCAATGAATCCATTGTTTGCAAGCATATTCTGAGAGCAGTTCTCCAACCCTGAGTTTCTTGAAATTCAATTGAGTGTTGACAGGACCCAAACATAGAGCTTGCGTATTGTGGCAAAGCCTTTCAGAAGACTGTTGACATATCAAAGGACAGTCACAAATTTCAGGCATCCCAAGCCACCTCTACTGTGTTCAGATGAGTACAGAATTGGAGTTTCCTTACCTCTCCACATCTGAGAGGTGTTGGAACAATGCACAGGTCTGAAGGACATGATACTTGTGCATATTATTTTATCATAAGGGATCTATACTAACAGCCAGATGCATAGGGCTAGATGGGTCCCAAGTTCAAAGGAGAGTCTATTCACATGGAATCCAAACACACCACTTGCCCTATATAGTAATTATTTACCAACCAGGAAGCTCCCCTGAGTTTAGTAGTGAAGTTTTTGTGATGCAAGGAGCATAGCTGTTGAGGTCAGGCATTGCCCTGCTCTATGTTACTCTCTCTGGGGCAAAGCAGTGTTTCGTTTTGTTTTGTTTTGTTTTCAGGCAGTGCCTTGCCCTGAGAGACTCTATCTTAGAGCTATCATTTGGTTCTATTGTGAGTACAAATATAGAGACAGGGCAATGGTAAGCATATAAACAACACCATCTGTCTAACTCCACCCAGGAGACACAGACTGATAATTAACTTATCCCTGAAATTAAAAAGATACCAACCTATAAATTTATAAAAGTAAATTGGGACTATAGAAGCACATGGAGTCATTAAAATCATATCAGGAAAATCAGGTCCAAGAACTTGCCAGGCATATAAGACTAAGGGAAGCATTATGCTCCCTCACCTGGACCCTATAAAGAGGGGGACTTCTAAACTGATGAGGGCAACATCCCTCATAAACATGTCATCTGTTCGCCGGGTGTGTGTACCGAGGGAACGATGAGCCATGAACTGTTGACTGTGGCAGAGGCTTCAGCTCGGCTCCCTGGCTGCTGTTGGTGTGGCCTGCTCAAATTGCAACCCACCTATCCACTTAACACTGGTTAGTTATAAATTGACAAAAGTTAGAATCACTTTCAAATAAAACCTCACTTGAGGAATTCTCTAGATCAAGGTAGGCTGTGGGCATGTCTATGGGAGATTGCCTTGACGCTAGTTGATGTAGAAATCCCAGTTCATTTGGGCGCGGCCACCATTTCCTTGGCAGAGAGTCCTGAACTGTGTTAGATATGTACATGATGTGTATGTGTCTTTGAAATGTGTTATATGTTATTGTCAACTGTCCTGGTTTGAATGTAAATGTTTCCCCTAGCTGAAGCTTCACCTTTCAGGGCATTGCTGCAGAGATTCTAACCCTGCCAGAAGGTACTAAACCTTGGTCCCCCCCACCCCGTCCCCTAAAATTAATGGCAGAAGGAGTGCTTCTTCAATTTGATAGTTGCTAAAAAGCAAATTTAAAGATCAAAGAGCCTAACTGAAGAACCTGAACTAGTTGGCTCTAAACTTCATCTCTTAGTCACTGTGCTATGCTGACAATGCTCTCTCCCTCCCTCACCCCCAGACCTCTCTTTCTGTCTCTGTCTCTGTGTGTGTGTGTGTGTGTGTGTTGTGTACATGTGTGGGTAGCCATGGAGGACTAATATTCCCCCCCCCCTTTTTCTTCCTTCCCTCTCTTCTACTGAAGAAAAAAGACTTTTCCTTTGTCTATCGATGTCTATGTGTCTATGAATGGTCTAGGAATTAAGGTTTTTTTTTTTTTTTTGGTTTTTCGAGACAGGGTTTCTCCGTAGCTTTTGGTTCCTGTCCTGGAACTAGCTCTTGTAGACCAGGCTGGTCTCGAACTCACAGAGATCCGCCTGCCTCTGCCTCCCGAGTGCTGGGATTAAAGGCGTGTGCCACCACCGCCCGGCCTAGGAATTAAGTTTTAAAAAGACAAATTAACATGAGAAAAACATACAAGTCTCAAAAAATATTTTTGTGTACATAGAATTCTTCATATGTAAGAAATGAAAACAAAAGGAAGGGAATAGGCCTGAGAACTGCTATATCATTTTAGAAAGTTAAATTGTAGAGCCATGAAAGACAAAGGGGAAGGGGGTTTGAGCTAGGAGTGGACAATTGTGGGGAAATTACTAAGCAAAATGTAGAAAAAATTAGAGGAATATGAGGTTGTTTGCACTGAGTTGTTTGATATAGATTTATCTCCATATCAAATCTCTTACTCATGGAAATTAAAAAATGATGGAAACTACTGTGTTGGATTGTCAGGAAGCTAGACACTTGAGTATGATCTCTGCTTTCTATTCATGGAGGATTTTGCCCAGAATCCTGGGTCTGCCTAGAACTCCCCATCATCTCTCCTCCATCTCTTGGACTACAAGAGATGTGGTGCGCTGGCGGCTGTGCCAGTCATCCAGACAGAGGGGTCTATAGCTCTTAAAGCATCTGTGCCCCATGCGTTTGCCTTCACACAGAATTAACCTGGACTCGGCAACCACCCAAATTATTCTGCATTTTCCTTTATTGTGCTTGACAACTGCTTGTGGAGAGAATGGATTTCTCTCTTTGTGAAGGCAGCACATAACAGCAAGTTGGTCTTTAAGAGAGCAAGGTATTTCACAAATAAAAGGCCCAGTGGAGCAGCCCATCTGTGATACCACAGCGAGGCTTTGCCACCGATACAAAAGAGCCTTTACTGAGAGGCTCTGGCGTGCCTCCTCCTTGGAGTATGCGGAGGTGAGTTTCAGACAGTCACAGACGGATGCTCTACTAATGAAAAGAATAAACAGAAACACACAACAAGTTTTGCTCAGCTCTGTTGGGCAACAACTCCCATATTATGTAACATATAATCTGGGGCTTTCTTGCAGTAGAATTGCCTTCAATTTTAAACTCTTTTTTTTTTTTAAAAAAAAACTTCAATATAAGACCTAATAAGTTCATTCACTTAAAATTTCTGTTAGTAAATGACAAGCTCAATTTTAAAGAAAGTCACCAAATTTCTTAGACTCTGGAGTCCTAGATTGTGGAAGTCACCTATGTCACAACCTGTGGGAGCTTTATCTTAATACGAGCTCAGTAAATACCTAGTTGGGAAATTACTGTACACTTCAAACACTGATTATTTTCTACGTGAAGTTAAAAATAAGAATGAGAAAACACAGCTGAGAAAAATCTACCTCCCAGGGTTGTCATGGAGATAAACTATTGCTGCAAAGTCTTTCTTGGAGGAACAAGAGCGATGCCTAGCTCCTGGTTGTTGTGTCCAGGAGGGTTTTCACATGCACGTATTTGAGCTCTGTTTCTAACAAACAAGATGCTGAGGGGAGGCAGGGAGGGAGTTATTTGCACATGCTTTCTGCACTGTAAGAGCAGAAACAGCAGAGCTCTATTTCCCATCCATGAAGGACACAAGCTTCCGTCTCCTATGACATGTAGGCACAGTGCATGTGTAGTGGGATGGGTAGCCACAGACACCCTTAGAGAGGGGATTGTGCTAGCCGACAAGCCTGGAGGAGCTGAATATTCCACTGGATTCCTGTTCTTGAAATTGGAATAAATCTGGAAGGTGGATTTAGGCAAATTCCAGAAATTAGAGCCAAATTTGAAGTTATTCTGAAAAATGGAGACATGGACTTAATGCAGCGTAAATCATAAGAATGAAACCAAATGAAAGAACCAGAAACAGAACTAAGGGTCATCAATATGTGGCCCAGAAGACCCGAGAGAAGATGGGGAGTACGTGGGGTTGATCAGTTCTTTGATGATGGGCTGGGATAGGGGCTGGACTTTCCAGTATAGTGCTAAGCTAAGCATCAGCCCCTTTGATCAGAGAACACAAACACAGCAGGGGAACTGGAAAATGCCCAGCTGGCATTTCACAGCCCCAGAGGGAGTGAGTCAGAGAACGGTGGTTTCCTGTGGGTGCCAACAGGAAGAGAGCTAAAAGCACCTTAGACTACTGCTGTCTTCCTGCTTTGGTAGAAACAACACCAGAGTTGGCACATCGCAGTCACCTGACTTCAAGGTACCCTATTAGAAAGCTTTATTCATGACCTGATATAAACTAATAGACGTTGGGAAGAATCTGGTGGTTTCAGAGAGTCATAGATTCTCAGAAGCAGGAATCAGCATTTATATGCTCATCCCTGTTACATGAATATTATTGGCAGTTATTCAGTGGTCTAAACATCATTAGGTTTATGGACAGACCATTACAATGATACCTGAGCTAATACACGGTCCACATACTATTCATTTCCACACTTCATGATAAACTAAGGCTGGGAATTGGAAAGACACAGTTTTGAATTAGAAAGTAACAAGAAATGAAATAATGAGAGTGGGATGTGGGAAAGATTATCCATGATAACAAATGACAGGACGAAGTTTCATGGTGGTGAGACGTGGCATAAAGGGCGACATGAGAAAGGAGGATAGAATCAGATCCAACAAACTCTCGGGAGAAACTGGACATAAATGTGAACATGATTGTCAGGCTAATCAGAGTGTATCTTTAAATGAATGCTTCCTCTTCACCTCTTGGAAAAGCAGAAAAAAAAACCTTGTTAATTCAGTTGTCCATATATTTAGAAATTAGATTACCTTCAGGCTTCCAAAAGCTTTGGAGAAGTTTCCGAATCCCACAGTTAGACAGGAGCCAATGGTGAGCAATGAAAATGAGAAGCTCGAAGAGCAGGGAATAAAATCCTCACAAGAAAATGCCATGGAGGCATGGGAAAATTTTGTTCCTGAGGTCAGGCCATGCAAGATGGCATCTCTCTTTGGACGCATTGATATGTGGAGCTATTAAAAGGGAAGCTGGTGGTAGAAGACATGATGAAGCCAACCTGTCTCTGAGACGTCTCAGGAGTCAAAGAATTCAAAACTGCCTCGCAGAGAGGAAGAGCAATTCACAGGAGGCCTTCATCCTCTGTGGGGATAAGGATAGAGAGGCCTTGGCTGTGAATCCTAAGATGCTAACATAGACTGCCCTGCTCCTAGCTCCATCACGTAAGCCGACTTCTCTATTTTTGCTAAGTAATGGTAAAAAGATCTGTGGAGTACAAATGTGGAAATGGTCTGAAAAAAAAAACTTTCTAACAGATACAGATTATTAACATGGCAACAGTGTCACTAGGCAAAAGATATTGTGACCAAACAGTTTGCACTGTTTTAGAGATCTTAATGAAACGATTGCTTACAAAAAGGAATACCACGAGGCAGAATTGTGAGAACTCAGGGAAAGTACAGTGAGGCACCTGGAGGTTCTACAACTTGAGAAGAGAGAGAAGAGAGAACTAAACTGTTATAGAAATGGAAAGAAAATAAATTATCACAAAAAGAATCAATAACATGAAAAAAGACATTTCCAGGTTAGAAATGAAATAAAAATGAATAAACAAGAAAATAAATCATGAAAATCATTGGAGAGAAAATGATAGATATGAATGGCAAATAAAATAGACTTCATATAAATAAAATAAAAATCTTCGAAGAAGACTTGATTAGAAAAATTATGCCAAAGTTAACTAAATCGAAGTACTTAAGTGTGCATGGTAAGCAATTATACTGCAAATGAGAAGATAATCAAAAATGTCAAACTACAATCTAGTGAGAGCATTGATATGAAAAAGAATGTTTAGGAAGTCGGGCAAGCATATTGTAGTAACGCTGTGAATGAGAGCAGATACAAACATCTGGAGCAAAAGTCAACGCCAGTAGACTTTCGAACAACATGAAGAAGATGCCTAAGAGGACCAAAGGTGAGCCACAGGCTTATACCAACAGACTCCCCGGTAGAGTGAAAAGGAGCATTTGACCAGACAAACACGGAGATCATATCTCTCACCAGCCTGGGCTGTGGTCACCACGAAAGAATGAACCACATTCAACCGGGAAGAGGATGTGCGGTACCACAGGAAAGTAGAGAGTTGAAAACAACATTTTGATAGGGGAGGGTCAGTGAGGCAGGGTGGAGGAGAAAGAGGAAACCCCTACGCCGAGGCTAACCACTATGCTACAAGAACAGTGAGAGGAATAAGAGAGGAGCTTGAGAAGGCCAGTAGGTTTGCTGATGGCTTCGTATGTGATAACTGGGAATCTAATCATCTACAACTCATGTGCCAGGAAAAGGGGGCATTGGCATAGTTAAGGGTATGGTTTTAGGTAGCAAGAGAGCTAGGAGTCCTCCGGAACCTGGGATGTGGAGAGTGGAGAGGAGACAATGGTTACCACCAAACACAGCTTAAGGTAACTCTGGTTTCTGCACACTTTGCCACTTCTTCATTGTTCACAATTTAAATCTTCATGTCAAATCTATCACGCTAATTTTCCAGCGGTGTGTGCACCTTTTGCATTTCTGGGCAACATAAATACTTTCATCATATGAATATAGGAATCAGTGACCTTTGATGTCACTAATATGGTTGTTGGGGCACCATTTACATTGTCTATGTAAGACAGAATATTTTAAAAATTGTGTATGTGTTATTTTTGTGTGCGTGTGCAAATGAGTGTGTGTGTGTGCCTGCAAAGGGTATGTGTGTGACTGTGAAGGCCAGAGAAGGACATCAGGTGTTTTCCTCAACAGTTTTCCATCTAATTGTTTGAGATAGGCTCTCTCACTGAACACAGAGCTCACCTATTAACTCTGCTGGGTTGTCAGCAGTCCCCAGGGATCCTCCAGTGTCCATCCCAGCAGATCTGGATTGCAGACACATGCCACCACAGCCAGCCTTAGGGTGGCTGCTGATGATTAAAACTCATGTCTTCATACTAGCACATATGACTGAGCCATTTCTCTGGCCGCCAAGACAGCAAATTTCATCTGTACGGGGATGCATTCTGATCGTTGTCAACCAGCTCTTTGCACAATGCCAAACTTAGACCAATTAATAACCTCGTAATAGCCTGTGCAAGTGAAACGCACAGCTCTCCCTGTCAATCAAAAGCTAGGAATCATGAAGCTCTGCAAAAAAAGACATTGAGAGTGGGGAGCTAGGCCTCCTCTGCCTGCTTAGCCATGTTGTCGATGCAAAGGTGACATGCTTGAAAGAAATTAAAAACGATATTCCAGTGAACACAGTGCAAGACGTGGGGAGCAAAACAGCATGGTTTCTGATAGGGGAGAGTTCTGGTGGTCTGGAGAGAAGACCAAATGATTCAAATCCCATTAAATCAAAGCCTAACCCAGTTCAAAACTGTTTCTCTCTCTCTCTCTCTCTCTCTCTCTCTCTCTCTCTCTCTCTCTCTCTCTCTCTCCCCCATTTCCATGACACTTGAATGGGGAGACCAAGCACAGAAGGTTGAAGCTGGCTTCGAGAAAGTGGCTTGCCCACAGCTTCAAAGCTCGGCGGATGCTGATGCAGAGGCTGCAGTAGTTTGCGTGAGGATGCAGCAAGGATACTGACAAAGATGAGCGCACAGGGCAGCCCATTTCCATTGTAGAGCGAGTAGCCTTCTCCTGGAAGGCTGCTATTGGGGACTTCCGTAGCTAGAGAGGAGTCAGTGTCAGGCTTCAAAGATCCAAAGGATAGGCTGACTCCTGCTTAAAGGAAGCCATGGGCAACTCCTGACTTGAAGTTGAAGGCAATTACCACTCCTAGAAACTTACACTCTTTAAACATCAGAACTCAATCAGCCGTGCCTTCTCTCTGTAAATGGAGCAACAAAGCCTGGACGACAGCACATCTGTTTCCCAATGGCTCACCAAGTGTCTTACTGCTGCTTAGAGAAGAAAACGTCTTTTCAAATGTTGTCACTTGTTGGGCTGGTAAGATGGATTATAGCCCAAGGCCAACTCCCAGCCCATGCAAAAGTGGATGGAGAGAATTGACTCCCCAAAGTTATACCCTGGCAACACACATGCTCTGGCATGTATGTGCTCCCCCGTACCATCCATGCACACACATGTATAAACAATAATAAATAAATAAACAAATGAATAAAATAACTTCTACTCAGAACGTACCTGGTCACTCATGAGTCTTAGTGAAGAAATACATAGTGAGATCAATATTCCCTGCTTATTAATACAGTATCCATTCTGCTTGTGAATCAGAGTGTCATTTCAGTCTTCAAGTCTTAGTATTTAAGAAACAGATTGTAGGCTGTGGTTGTGGCTTAGCTGCTAGATTGTTTGTCTAGCATTTACTAAGCTGAACATATCTGTACTATTGATAATTACAAATGACGTTGAGTTACCTACTGATATCAGAAGATGTCAGTTTTGATCAAAACTAAATAAAAGTTTATGGTGAATGAAAGTGGAATCACACCAAAATGCTACCAAAGATATGAATACTCAAGTAGAAGTAGAGGCAAACTAAATGGAGTATGGGATATGGGGATCTGAGGATGTGGCCCTGTGGTTAAGCCCTTACCCAGCATGATCCATACCCTGGGTTAATCTCTAGGACTGAAAAGTAAGATAGGAACACAGACGTTAGCATCAGACAAGGAGGAATTCCGTTCAGAGCATGAGCACAATTGAGAAAAATTCTCCACGATGCTGGTTTGTGACGTCATGAAAACCTATTATCCTTGCCCTAAACAATGCTGTGCATTCACACCGTAAAGACTAACAGAGACAAAAGAAACAAACAGACATAAATCTATTGTAGGAAATATTGATTAATCTCATGCAGCTAGTATAGAGCAAGTCCTCAAAAATACCACTTTAAAAAAGCTTGATTGATATATACATAACTTGTATGTTTACTATAACACACACATAGGAAGAGAAAAGAGTAGGGCCATATATAGCTCATGGTAGAGTGCTTATAATACGTACGTGGTTCTGGGTTCAAACCTCAAAGCCGCACACACAAAAAGACAGCACAAAACAGATTCAGGAAAGCTTAAATTAGTATTAGTGAAAAACAACAAATGTGAAACGAGCAGAAAACCAGCCAAGTCTTGGATCCTTTCGTCACTGTTTTCACAAAACATCCGATGTGCGCTGGTGCCCAGCTCACTCTTCTTTACGTCCAGTCCCCAGCTTCCGCCTCAGGGAAGGTCTTCTGCGCTCAGGAAAGCTTCGGTAACTTCTGACAGACACACTCGGAGCTGTGTCTTCTAGGTGATTCTAAATCCAGTCCAGTTGACAATCAAGAGTAATCCTCAGCCAGGTGTTAGTTGCCTTTAAATCACTCCTAAACACATATTAAAGTAATACAATATAAATTTTGTAATCAAAATTGAGGCTTTCAGAAGATTTGATGGAAGTGGGACCCCATGACGAGAGAGAAAATGCATAGGGATAAATGTCACTTAGGTGAGATTCGGTAATAAAAACTTTGAAATATGGCAGAACGGATAAAAATGAGATATACTCTTAGGCACAGCAATAACACTCCTGGCCTTTAACGCCATAGATGCCCTGACACAGGTTGAGAAGATGTATCTGGAGATTGTTTACAGCGCTGCTTGGAATTGTAGATAACAAGTTCATCATTCATTAGTGGGAAGCTGGCGGGTGCAATAAAATGGGGGACAGGTCACAAATACAGCTCAGTTTGTAGAGTGCTTGCCTAGCACGCATGAAACCCTGGGTTCAGTCCCCTGCACGAGACACACCAGGTATGGTGGCATACTTCTGTAATCTCAACACTTGAGATGTAGAAGCAGGCAGACCAGGTTAAGGTCTTTTGGCTGTGTTTAATGTCTGACGCCAGCCTGGAGTGTATGTCTTGGAATGTATGTGCACATAACACATGTATATGCCATGCATGCAGCATACATGCTGTGTACTATTTTATATTACATATATAGGGCACATTTTGATTTGTCAAATAACATGTAGCTATAAAACATAATAGAACTTTCCCTATATCTGTCCAGAATGATCTCCAAGCTATAGTGCTTCTTTAAAAACAGCAAGAGTTTCTTGCTTAAATCAGAGAAAAATAAGGACAAATACTTCCTTCTATTTGCTAGTATTTCTGATTTGGAAGGATGCAATGAGAACTTGCAGATAGGTAACAGGAACTTGAAGGAATCTCTTAATTTTATTTCTTTTAATAAAATTAAAATGTTTAAAGCCATGTAAGTGAATTTCCTATTCAAAAGTAAATATAAACTATTTAGAAGAAATATGCACACAAGGTACTTAGAAAATGGTGCCCATGGCTTTTGACACTGTATTCGCCCTCTCCCATGGTTTGGTGCTGCCCCAAAAGGTGGCAGGTGGCAGGGTAAAGGCACCAAGAAGGCTGATGATCAGCATCCAAGACGTGTGTGTGTGTGTGTGTGTGTGTGTCTGTGTGTGTGTTTCTGAAATCTGGCTGGCAGCAAGCACTTTGTCCTATTTTTCTGGATTGTCCAGCTCAGTAGAATACTTAAACTGTTATCTGGGGTGGTTGCTGGCTATTTCCACAGAGTAGATTCAGGTTTCTAAAATGTTCCATGAGTCCCTGCAGCCGGTAGAGCTATTTAGGAAGAAGTCAATATTATATGTGGTGTGCATATGTTCATGAGTGTGCCCGTTGTGCATGAGTGTCCCTGTGAGCGTGCATGAATGCATACATGAGTGGAGACCAGAAGTTGGCATCCAGTGTCTTTCTCAATCACTCTGCCTCTCATTGTTTGAGACAAGGTCTCTCGCCCAACCTGGAGCTCACCTACTGACTAACTGGCTGGAGGTGAGCTCTGAGGCTCTTCCTGCCCACTCCCCAGTTCTGGGGTTACAGACTAAGTGTTTAAGGTGAGTTTTAAGGTTCCAAGCTGTTCCAGTCCTCATGCCTACAAAGACTTTTTCAGCTAAGACTCCTTCCCAGCCCCAGGGTCAGCTGTTTTTACTGAGAAAGAGCGCATTCTGATATGGCGTTACAGAATCTGCGCGTGGGCTGGCTCGTGCAACGTCAGACTCCTACCAGGCGAAGCCATCAGTAATTGGGCAAACACGTCATTCTCTCCACATCAGTCACCTTTAATTAAAGTTCAGGGAACGATGCATCTACTTGGGTATCTGTATTTAACTGATTACAGCCATAGCGGAATGCCTCGTTCTGTCTTCATGCTCCAGCTGAAGTGATAAGAGGCGACACACACGCAAAATCATCAAGATTACAACTTGCTTATGAATACGTTTGAACCAGAAGGTAAAAGGATAGGAATTGCTCCGTGTTAGTTTTATTTAAAGTGATGTGTTTTAATGGGCGCCGGGCAACACCACTTTTTTCCTTTGGAGAGGAAAAGCGCACAGCTTGTGTGCGCACTAACACCCCACCTCGCCTGGGCTGCACCCCAAGTCTCAAGCGCTTGAGGAAATGTGTGTGAAAGGTCGCGCTACCTCTGCGACTGTTTCAGAAGGTTGCTGCCACCTATCGGCGCGTGTGAGCATCTGCACTAGTCTACATCTTGTCTGGAGGAGGAGGAGAAAACCCAGCCGTGAGAGGAATTAGACGTTAAGAAAGGTGAGTTTCCAGAAGGAAGCCGACCTCAGAAGGCCTGGTGAGGGAGACCCGTCCTCTAAGCCCGAGGTGCAGCTTCCGCCCCCACCCCCTGCCCTAAAGGTGAAACAAGATAATCTTTCACATACCCGTAGCGGGAGTAGAGGGGAGTAGCATTGGAGGGGGGGGGACCCAAAACAAAAGCAGCCCCACCCACCAGCGACTCATAACTCCGGCTCACACACTGCTGCGCCTGTCTGCTTAGGCCTGTTTACACTCACTGTGATATTACAGCACAAAACACATGTTTAAATTAGTTCTGAAAAAGTATTTGTTCCACTTGTTTATAATCGGTAAATCCTTGACTCTTTGGCCTCTGCTATGTGGAGGGGACTTGATCGAGGGATCTTTTTAAGAAATACGTCTATAGACCTTTTCCGAAACATCCCCGACAAGACATTGTCAAGCCTGTATGTCATGGCTGGTTTTATAAAGGGTTCAACGAACTGGCTCAGGTGTGTGGTGGAAGCACCGCTGGGTTGTTTCCAGAATGAGGCTACATACATAGCTTCCTTTACTGAGTTTTTGTTTTGTTTTGTTTTTTTTAATAGAAGGCAGACTCCTCTGCCAACAGCCCTCAAACTAGAACATAGATTTTCCTTGTCTTTGATTTAAAGAGAAAGAAACATCAGCTGTTACTTGATCTCAAGCCTCATACTGGCTGTGGACCGATGCTAACCTCAGCACAGGGCCTCCAGAAGGCCTGCGCTCCCGCTGGTTTTGAGTGTCCCCCAACCTCCCTTATCATGTGAGTCAGTTCCTTATAATAACCACACCCTCTCTCTTTCTCTCAATACTGGCTTCTCTGGAGAACCTGACTAACACACTGTGGTAGAGCAATGTCCAAGACGATGCATTCGGAGTTCCTTTCTCCAAAGGGTCTCAGGCCAAGCAGTCAGCACACAGCAGAACTGAGAGCCAGACCCGACTCTGGCTTTTCCTGCTTTCTCTGCGTTCACCCCATTCGTTCACCGCAAGTATTTGCTGAACACAGCTGACACTTCCCGACGCTTGAACATTTTGCAGGGACTTCAGTGATAAAATCTATGCCAGCATCTCTGTCCCACACAGAGTGGTAGCTTTGCCTTTCAAAGCATCGCATTCTCCTGGCCATGCTCCTGCATCATAAACTATCCCCACTTCAGCCGCTTGTGTTTTGTTTGTGTCTGTGAAATTAATGTGGACAACACAGCTCTAGATCTCTTCTCTTCTCTTCTCTTCTCTTCTCTTCTCTTCTCTTCTCTTCTCTTCTCTTCTCCTCTCCTCTCCTCTCCTCTCCTCTCCTCTCCTCTCCTCTCCTCTCCTCTCCTCTCCTCTCCTCTCCTCTCCTCTCCTCTCCTCTCCTCTCCTCTCCTCTCCTCTCCTCTCCTCTTCTCCTTCCTTCTAAAAGTCCACATTGTGTCTCTTAAATGCTTCCTGTATGTTGGCTTCTTTGCTCATTTTTCTACTGGTAAACTCACCCTAATGCTCCAAATTTGTATTCATGGGGTATCCCCAGAGAGTGAGTGGGTGATTGAAACTGAACACTCTTATAATACAGCTCCTGAATCTCTCCAGACACCCCCAGTCTAGTCCCTGTGGGATGCTGGTACCCTCAGCCCCTCAGCAGAATAAGCTAAAACTATATTTGTCTCCATTTCTTTCTTTCTTCAAGCTTCAAAAAAATAGACTTCTCTGTAAGCAAGGATCAGCTTGGCTTCACTGCTGGCTCCATTTCTTCCTGAGCAACTGTTGGCCTCCTTTTAATGGTCACTGGGCTTGCATTCTTGTATTTGGTACTTTTTAATGGTACTGAAGATCAAACCCAGGACTTTGTAGATGCTAAATAGGTGCACATAAAGGCAAGTACTTTACAGTCTGAGCACCTCCCAGCTCCAACATCTGTCTTTTTGCCTTGGTTGTGTCCTTTGGAACTCTTTTCTGAGACCTTTGCTGAAATAGTTTGTTTCTACCCGTTCGTGCCCTCATCCCACCCTCTATTAAAACATAAGTTCGTCTTGTTCTCAACTGTTTAATAAAAACTAATAGATGCTGGATCCTGATATATCACATAAATAGCCTTGAATCCATTTTTTGAAAATATCTGGAAACTTTTAAATAATGCTTTTTCCAATGTTCCCAGCAGCAGGCAACAAAAGAAGCGGGGTCTTGCACAGCATCCCCCCAACACTTTGCTTTTCTGTGGTATTTCCGTTTTCAAGGAGCAGCCTGTCCTACACCCTGCAACATTTCTACTCATTTGGCTTAATGTATATTCTGTGATTAAAGGAAGAAATCTGCCTTTAAATATTACAAATCAGCTCTGCCCAGTAAATCAGGGCAAAACCATACCATAAAGTTGGTGAAATAACATTTCACTCCAAGGGACAACACATATCAAACCTAATCACAAGACTAGTGTGATTTGTTGGTGACCCAAACTGTATTGATTTTTTTAATGAACTTGAAAATTTGAGTGCCTTTAGCTGAAATCAGCATCTATTAGAAGTTTCTATTTACTTCATATTGGTTCTTCTGAAAACTCGAACACAGGGACCATGGCACATAGCTCAGACAACATACTTCTTAGATTTCTTAGCGTTCCTAAGTCCAAACACGGACTCCCAATTGGCTAGATGATGTAAGATGATAGAGGAGGCTCTTGAAGTTCTAGTATCTTCTACTTCTCTCTGTGTGAAATGCCTCGAGGACTTTTGTCCTGACTTTCAGCCAAGTCATTTGAAAGGACCGCATGAGACAATGCAAAGCAAATGTATCCTTTCAACCACACAGGCTTAGGAAGGCTTGAATTAGAAGTTTAGTGCCTAACATATTGTGGATGCTAAAACTATTCCTAGGAGGCATTTATGCAGCTCTACTCTGGGATTTCTCAGAATATATTTACCTCCTGTATATGTAATATGTATAAATTTGAGACAAGAAGGAAGTCATCGCTGCCTCCTTTTAATATCTAAGGCAGTTTAGTAACGAAGCTTTGCACATAGGACCTGGGAAGACCTGCAGGATGACTTCGCTCCATGCCTCATTTTTGAGGCCAATATGCTATGTCTCTATGAACTTCTAAGAACAGCTCGGGCTTGAGGTTTCCGTGTCCAGGTCCAGTGACTTCTCGATCATCACATAATGTCATATTTAAGAATGATTTACTATAGGTGAAAGATAACAACAGCTCACAATTGGCAATTTCATCTCTTCAGTTTTCAAAATAAACCTTCAGTATTATTTCATGGCACCTTGGATCTTCCTACATCCATTAACAATCGAGACAACCCTTACAGACATTTCTAACAGGCCAACCTGATTTAGATAGTTTCTCGGTATGATTCCCTTCCCAAACAATTCTAGGCTGTGTCAGGCTGACTCTTACACTAACTCACAACAGGTGCTCCATTAACGACTCTCCACCTTAGTTCTTGAGTCCTAATTACTGGAGCTCAGTCATTAGGCCAGGTTGAGTGGCCAGCAAGCCACAGGGAGGCACCTGTCTTGTCTTCTATGGTACCAGGAGTACAGTTGTGCACCACCACGCCAGGCCTTGGAATTTGGTTTCTGGAGGACTGAATTGATTATTTTGATAATGGAGCTATTGCCCCGGTTCAAGAATAAGGTCTTCATTCTGTTGCTTTTTTGATAAATACTTAATTTTGTTAGCTAAGTCCTGTTAGAATGTGTTCATAAGATGTGATGTCCAATCTTGACAGTGAACTTGAACAAGATATGGCCATAACTAGGAGCCACACCTCTGTGTGTCTGTGAGGACATTTCCAAAAAGGACTAACTGTGGGAGAAAGAGCCTCCCACTTCAAAGAGGGAAGCACTTTCCAACAGGTAACCCAGATACAGTTAAGGTCTGAGAAAAAAGTGTCCCCTGCTTGCCTGCCTCTGCTTCTTCCAAGTCCGTATGTCTGTCCATCCTCCTTTACTGGCTCCACTGGCACCAAAGCCCAGCATCCTCTGCCTTCCTACATGGCCTGAATTCCAGTTACTCAAGACTTCCAGTACCAGATTCAGCACTCAGAGACTGCTGAGCTGCCAAGACATCCAGCTTCATGGGCTGAGCAGCTACAAGATTGTCAGTCCCCAGGGAATGCAAAGCATCATTAACCAACTACGGTGGGTGATATGCGCCAATCTAGTAAACTCCCTCTGGCTATAGGAATGTGTACTTCTTCATTCTATTGTTTTTATTCCCCAAAGAAAGTTTTGCCTAATACAGATGGTACCTGCCAGAGCACTGCAGGTAGAAGTTAGGAATTCCTCCTTTTTCTTTAGGTCTGAAAGCCTTCACTGCATCTCCCCCACAGAATCTCACGGCCTCAGCCATGTTCTCTGTATCCTGCAAACAAGGCACCACTTAGTACTGTCTTACTTCTCACACAAAGTGGTCACCTCAGTCAACAGCTGAAGCCTCCTGTGCCACAATATTCATGTCTGCTAGTTTAGGCTATCGGGAGGTACTGCACCGTGCATAGCTTCTGAGCAATTCAATCCTAATTCTCAAAACACTGGACAAAGACAAAGATGCTAGTGAGAACAAATCAAAGGACTGAGTTTAAAGACCCTTTATGAGAAGTGGGCTTAAATAATTGTAAGTTTCGGTTACATTGGAATAGAGAAGTCACAGATAGTAATGATGATGTCTATGATTTATTGAGGAATCATCATATCAAATCCTATGTGTGAATAGTTTTCATGTTCTATTTTACTTAGTTTATACAGCTCCAATCAAGATCTGTCTCTATTCGTCATCTATTTATCTAATCTGTCTCCATCTACCATTCATTTATATATGTCTCTAAATTGATTCTATCACTATCATATATACATTCGCATGTGTATATATGTGTGTGTATACAGGTATAAGGGTATGTATCTATAATCTATTTGTAACTATCTGTATATCTATCTGCCCATCTATATCTACTATTTATCAATGAATCCATGTATACTATCTGTCTATCATTTGTCTACCTACATCTCTATCTCCATCTGCATAAATCGATATTGCCTGCTGGGGATGCAGCTTAGCGATGGAAGCGCTTTCCTAGCAAATGCAAAACTTAAGGTCCAATCCCCAGCCTGGCAAAACAGAATGAACAAACGAAATTACTATTATCATCCAACAAAGGAAGAAACTAGGGGTTAGAGTTGTGGTGGCATTTCCATTTGTATTTTAAGAAATAAAACTTGCCTGAAGATCACAGAATGAAACAGCCACACTGGTCAGCCTTACAGACCATGCAGTAACACACACCTTTAATCCCAGTAGCCATACTAGTTGCCATAGAAACCGGGTGGCACATGCCTTTAATCCCAGTGGTGCACACCTTTAATGCCAACCCTAGAGCGGATTAAAAACAGGAGGAGACAGCTCCCAGTCATAGTCTCATTCTGAGATCCCTGGAGACAAGATCGCTGTTTTCGAACTGAGGTCGAGGTAAGAACCAGTGGCTGGCTGTTTTGCTTTTCTGACCTTCAAGTTGAACCCCAATTTCTCTATCTGGGTTTTTATTAACCATGCTCCAGTCAGAGTAATTTCAACTTGTTCAAAGTCCTGCAGCTGAGCTGAAGATCCAGTGCCAAGAGGTGTGGTCTCACGGCTGTTGACCATGATTGAACTATACTTTTTTTATCATTCCTGCCTCTTTAGTGTTGCCCGTTCCCTCTGGTTTCTTTCCCCATGGTCATCTTGGTCTTCTGAGCAAATGTGTTCTCTGTCCCCCAATTTTCAAACACTGTTTTGAATTCCCAAAGGACATTAGTTCCTCATCTACTGTGGTGGCCATCCCTACTCAAACATTGGTCATATCCCCATTGGGCAGACGGCCTTTGCCTGAATCCGTGTGGTGGTGTGTCCACTGCAGGGGTTCAATTAGTGTCTGTGGAAACTCCAAGAATTAGAGGGGCTTTAATGTTTAAAGCAAGAGCAAGTGTATCTTCTTAGCCTCAACAAATCTCCATGGGATGCCTGTTACGAGCTAGCAGGGGCACTGTTAGCTCGGCCATGAGCAGAATGCAGTCTTTAATTACAGGGAGAGCAAGTGTAGGCTCAATAAACTGTAATGAAGAGAGCTATCAGAGCCATGGGAAGGAAGGAGCAGAGAACTTCAGCTCGTCAAAGGTCAGCTGCTCCTGACAATGATATTGAATATCGAAGAGCCTTTATAGGACAGGCAATGTGTAGGTGAGTCTAGAAAATGTAGTGTGTGTTCTACAGATTAGGCTATGGTAGAGTAGGGGCATTAAGCAAAAATGATGAATGGGTAAGATAAAAAAATATAAGCTATGTTTGAAAATTACTGGAAAACCTGGTGTGTGTGTGTGTGTGTGTGTGTGTGTGTATCTGTATGTGGAAAGTTGAGAGAAGATTTATGCATGATGAGAAATAAATCTGCAGTGAAAAGGGACCAAATATAAGGGACACCATTAAATACTAGAGAGTTTGAATTCTATTTGATAAGTAAAAAGACTTGCAAATATCTAATAGACATGCTTGGGTCTGTGTATTCAAGGGTAATGGTGGGTTTATCATGGAACACTGAAGGGAATGAATATTTTTACCCATTGAGATCCATTTATCAACTATTATTTCCTATATCCTTATCTATAAACATCTATATTTAACATCTACTTTTCATCTGTCTTTTATCTATCTATCGTCTACTCTTTATCTTTTTCTATCAGTCTGTCTGTCTTCCTGCCTATCTGTCTATCATTTATTCCAGTGGTTTTTAACTGGGGACAGTATTGATCTTAGGGACATATGGCAACCTCTAGAGGACATCATCCTGAGTTGTCACAAGCTTGGTAGAGGAAGGAGTGGCCTCCTTGGATCTATTGGTAGAAGTCAATGATGTTGTTAATTTCCTACCATACCCAGAACATCCCTCAGCATCAAACAATCACCCAACCCCAGTAAGTGTGGGGAGAGCAAACCTCTCATCTACTCATACGCGGGAACCTGCCTCTGTGTTAGCCCATGTAGAACTAAAGTAAGGAACCTCTTCAGCTTAGACCACACCTTCTTCCACCCTAGAAATTCTCAAAGCTGATATAGCTCAAAAGCAGGATGAATGTGGTTTGCTTTTGGTTTTCTTCTGCTTAGTGGAGGCAGAGAAGGACTTAGTATTTGTCTCTTTTGACACCAGTGTTCTTCCTGAGGGCACTGAATATGGAGAGCAGGTTTCGTTCGTGGAAAGCTTTCTATATGTGAGGGGAAGAGGCGACTTTTGAAGAGCCCTCACTATTCTCCCGCACTCTTCCTTTCTAGTCCTGTGTTTGCAATGAGGGAAACTGAGGCAATGGTTAGAAGTTGCTTGGAGAATACTTTTTCAGCTCACACTCACACAGTAAATGACATACCTGACTTAAAGCAAATTCAGAAGCTCAGCCACCACGCTGTGTTTGTTGTGTGTATTAGTCTCTTCTGTTATCATTTTCCCAATCGTGTCTGAATTTATATTCCTTAAGACAGCCTGGGTGGCCAAGGAGAAGTATATGCTGCACCAAGCAGGTCTGCTTGTGAGTAAAACGAAAATGGTTTTACAGCAACCATAGGCAAAGTATATTATAAACACATGAAAGTATCTGACTCCAAAATACTGATTTATGGCTAGTACTGTGTTGTCTAGAGAAAGAACACTGAAGAGTGACTCATATCTGGTATTAACTGTGTTGCCTCTCTGAATCAACTGGTAGCTTCTCACTTTCTAAAATAAATGCTCAAGAAATCTGAATCACCATTTATTATATATTCTTAGAATTATAGGTGAGGGGCTGGAGAGATAGTTCAACAAGAGTCCCCATTTTTCTCATAAAGGACCAGAGTTTGGTACTCAGCACCTATGTTGGGCATCTCATAAACTCCTAGAACTCCAGCTGCAGAGGATCCAATGCCCCCTTACGGCCTCTGCAGGCACCTGGATACATTGACATATACTCATATGGACACACACCTACCTACAAATAGAAAGCAAAATAAGCCAGTTGTGGTGGCACATGCTGGTAGGATTTGCTGAAGAAGGCAGAAGCAAGAGGATCATGGTCTATCTGAAGAAAGAAAAAAGAAAGGAAGAAAAAAAAGGAAGGAAGGAAGGAAGGAAGGAAGGAAGGAAGGAAGGAAGGAAGGAAGAAAAATAAATCTTCAAGATTAGAAGTGAGCGCATCAAAGCCTGGGTCAAAACCGGTCTCGCTGAACATAGCGGACAAGGAGGACTACTGAGACCTCAAGAACAATGGCAACGGGTTTTTGATCCTACTGGACCTATTGGTTTCGTGGGAGCCTAGGCAGTTTCGTGGATGCTCACCATACTAGACCTGGATGGAGGTGGGTGGTCCTTGGACTTCCTACATGGCAGAGAACCCTGATTGCTTTTTGGGCTGACGAGGGAGGAGGACTTGATTGGGGGAGGGGGAAGGAAAGGGGAGGCGGCGGTGGGGAAGAGACAGAAATCTTTAATAAATAAATAAATAAATTAAAAAAAAAAGAAGTGCGCGCATCTTGTCCTTACTGCTCTCTTTCACACTGAGCTTTGTCTAGTCATCTGTAGCTAACACACTGAAGAACAACTGTTTAGGGGGTCATCAAAACAATAAGGAACTTTTATCCACTTCTGGCAACCCTTTCTCTTTGTAGGGTGGCTCTCTCTTGCTTTAGTTCTTCCCCAGCTCCCTGTAAAGGTTGGTGTTAAGAGCTTGTCTTGATCCCTGTGATGCTTAGCGTGATTTGTGTCATCCTCCTTCTAGTACATGCATAGGAATCCAGGTTCAGGTCAGCTTTTACTATAGGTACAAACTGAAGGTGAATTCTTCTAGTTTAAACCAGTAACCCATTTAGAAGTGGAACTCTTCCCAAACCTGATTTTTCTGTACAGGAAAGGGTAAACTAGACAAGGAAACTGGGTGTGGTAGTTCATGATTATAATCCCGGCACATGAATGACTTAGGTAGGAGAATTGCTAATTTGAGGTGAGCCTGGGTTACATAATGTAAAAAAGAGAGGGAAATTAACACAGCAAGAAGAATGGGGGGAAAAGCTAAGCCCAATTACCTGGACGTGAGTGATGCTGGTGCTTTCTCCTTAGCCATCTTGAGAGCAAAGACCAAAGACCCAATTACAAACAAGAAATTAATGAGGGGAAACCATGCAGATTTATTATAAGGAGCAATTCATTTTTCACAAGAGCCTTCAGAAATGAAGGCCTGAAGAAACAGAAAAAGCCGTCTTCATTTTTATGTTAGTTCGAGGAAAACTTTACTCCTTTTAGTCTTGAGGAAACATGAATGAACAAAAAGGCTCTGCTCTCCTGTGGGTGGGAAGCAAGGCCATTTTATTAAGATTTTTCTCCCTTCTGCATCCCAGTACTTTCTGAGATAAGAGCATTCCCTTGTGAGATATGGGGGCGGCTCCAGGATAGGCATCTTATGCTTGTTTTCATCTGGGCTTTAAAGCCTGATTCTAGGGAGAGCGAGTGAGAGGAATTCTAATTTTTTTTGTGGTGTGCTGCTACAGTTTTCCCAGTTTCCAAGTTGCTAGACTCTGGGCTAGGTCATCCTAACCTTGTCACCAGCTAGAGAAGATGTTGGATGAAGGACTTGTATTTGCCCTCCGTTTGTTCTCTAGAGACCACTGGAAATATACACATGTTGACTTTGAAGAAGAGACAATGGCCTCAGAAACTGAGACCCCAGGAACTCCGGTCATCCTTGCAAATGGTATTTATTGACTGAACCGTTGAGACACATAAATGGAACTGGGTTAGGGGCTGCAGAAAAGCTGTGAGTGGGGGGAGGAGAGGGAGCTTCGGATGTCAGAGGTCAGATAGAATCTGGAGAAAAGGCCAAGATAAGAAACTGAAAAACTGTGGATGATTCTACGCATGGGATTACTTATTAACATTTTTGAAGACCGCAGCAATGAGATTCATCCGTTTTTCTTTCCCTAAAGCACTCTTTCCTGCTCCAGTGAAAGGGAAAAGACAGCCCTGCCATCCCAGGAAAACCAGTTCAACTCATTTGTTATTCCATGGAAGCAGCTGATCCACAGGGAGAAACTGAAGAGGTGTTTTTGTTTAAAATTAATGGCTGGGGTCATCTCTTAAAAGCCTGTCATTTACATGAACAAAGGGGCAGTTGCTCCCTGCCAGCAGTGATGGGAAAATGGAAACACTGGCGTGGATGATCCACCCACAAATCTCCACTCCCGACTCACTCCATTTTGTCCTTTGACCTGCCTTTTTCATCGTTTCACCTCCTTTCTTCATGGAATTACTTCTGCCTAGTGATTTCAAGGACCCCTGTGACAGGGAGAGGTCATGTAAGACTGTTCTTCCAACCTCTGAGGAATAAATCACGTGGATTCTCCCAGCTGGGTGTGCAATCCGAGAAGGAGGGAAAGGTGGGGCAAGGCACTGAGTGGGTGTGGTCCACAGGAAGGGAATCCTATGGGTTGCCATGGCAATACTACCTGGAGACGCCAACTCCCACAGTGTGTGGGTACAACCAGCACCACCACCATCATCACCATGTTACACTGTAGACCAAACGATTCTCTCTGGCCGTTTTGGGAATCATCTTGGTTTTAGAATGTATCACCACCATGTAACGTTTCTTTTTGTTTGATGGGAAAAAGACTTCCTTTTGTTCAATTTTTCTAAAGTCTATGACTTCTGCTGACCATGTTGAGGCTTTCTTAATGCAGAAAGAACCGTTTGAGCCTTCCCTAATAGCTGAGGGAGTCACAACACAGTTGATGTTGCTCTGATCTGAAACCCCCACAAGATAGCAGCCTCTCTTTCTCTGGTTCTCCTCTTGGGTTTTGCTTTGCCTTCATTCTGCCTCAAGAAGCATATGCTAGCGTCTGAAGGCAACAGAATAGAACAGGCTGAGAGGATATTTATTTATTCCAGGTGGAAGGCTTTGTGTTGTGTTTCTGACATGTATTAGTGTCTGGGAAGTTTAAGACTGAGGCCCCTTAGGAAAGGCAGGTTAACAAGGGAGGAACACACAGACTTATTTAACAAAGTTATTGCATGACATGAAGGTCTCATCAAGGATTTAGAATCAGGAATATGGCTCATTTGGTAAAGTACTTGGCTTGTAAGCATGAGGACCAAAGTTTGAATCCTAGGACCCTCGTTTAAAAATAAAAAGCTGAACATGGTACATTCTCATAATTCCAAGCCTCAGTTGGTGGAGACAGGCAAAACCCTTGGGCTCACTAGTCAGCCAGTCTAGCCTATTTGGAAAGTTCAGGTTAGTGAGAGATCCTGTCTCATAAAATAAAGTAGCTAGCACCTGAGAATGAACAATATTGCCTAATGCTGGGATTTTGGGTGCCTAAGCTTGATGTAGACAACTGTCTTTTTAAGTAGGAGACCTTCTAAGTCCCTTCTGGTTTCAGTAAGAATTTAAGTAAAATCCCTTACTATAAGTAAGGATGCTGAGTTCATGACTGCTTAACTTGTCCATCCCATGTTTAGAACACGAAGACTCAAGGTGAAGAATGCTCTAATCTGTAGAAACGCATTCTTAAGATCTCTATAGACAGCCCCTTTAGCTGCTGTGCACCACTTCAGTTATGATTGCCTTTCCAGCGTGACATCAAAAAAAAAATATTCCATCATGTAGCCCCTAAATTGGTTTTTACTGGTAATGAGGGAACAATTTGAAAGTAAACAGTCTCTGGCAAAACTGAACATGGCTATTTATTGGAGAATTGATTAATTAATAATTATTCATTAACTAATGCTAAATGCCTCCTGTGTTGTCTTTGCCTCTCAGCCAAAAGATATTGGTGCTTTATTTCGGCGCCAAAGCTAATTGTTAATTATCGCCCCGAGACGCCGGAATTTGAATGACGTACAGAAGTTTGCTAGGAGCTTGCTTTCCCGAAAAGGGTTTCAAAGAGGAAAGGCAAACAAGCAAGCTAGCAAAGAGCAAATCTGCAGTTCCCTGAGCCGCCTGTTCAATCCTTGTGCTTTCTGCACAGCAGCTGGGGCCCAAGGGGAAGGTTTGGAACGCGACAGAAAACCGTACAGGGAAAGCATTCATCATCGAGGCGTTGGGGGAGTGTTTTCATGCGCTGAGCCTTAAGTAACCGGGAGATCGTTTTAATTGAATGCACCACCAGCCTGCATTTCACCAGGGTGTGGTTAATACCCCCCTCGCTGGCTTCAGTCTGCTTGCTTAACGTTTTGACGACGGTGGCCCAATTACACCTTAGATCTTGAGAAAGCATTAAACAAAGAATGACATTTTCAACTGGTTTTGGGTGGGGGGGGGAGGGATGAATTCCTTTCATATTTTAATTGTGCACAGGACTGCTAAAGACGGCACAGAGTTTCGGATTCATTGCTTGACATTAGACAAAAGTTGAGGTTGGTGGTAGATGGTAGGAGGTTTCAAAACTTTTCTCTGGGGTGCAGCATCTATGTTTGTTCCAAATGTCATCACACTAAGCCGTGCTTTCACTGTTAACGTTTGCAGAATTTCCAGAATCTGTAACGCTCTGTAAATGCAATGAACATCATAGTGGGACACGTGGCATTTAGGAAAATGAACAGTGAGCATTTAGTGACTATTTTGGTGTATGCCACTGGTGGTCTCTGAGAGCCTGCACTGGGAGCTCAGCTAGAATTACATGTGCTTAAATCTGAGAGAAAGACAAGAGGGTATTTGTTTAATTCTTTGATCCAAGACTAGGCCAGGTAACTGAACAGGGCTTGCCTGTGCTGTTCCGACAGATTTCCAGAAATACATAAGCCTTTTCTTGGTAGCCTAATTCGGTGCCGGATATGAAAATTTGGCGCTATGTCTTATTCAATTCCTTCTTGCTGTGTCAAAAATTTTGCTTTCTCCAAATGTTGAGAAGAGCTATAAAAAATGTATTTATGATGATCTCGATTCCTAAAGATAGATATTAAATTTCTCCTCAATTTCCTTCTCGCTAAGCTAATTAGCCTATTTTAACCCTTCCTTTGAAGCCCTCACAGAGCTGTTGGCAGTCAGGCAGGATTTATGTAGGAAATCCTCAGTTTTGGTGTGTAAATGATTTCAAGGATATTGATGGATATGTAGCCATGAGGCATTTAGAGGGCCATTCAGCAGTCCAGTAAGGCTTTAAAATTCCTGCTACTGGCAGATGTTAAAATCAACCAAGCCCTGGCTGGGACCGCATGAAGGTGATAGACTCTTAACCTCGTGAGAGCCTGTATTCCACACTACTCAGCTCCCCTTATCTCCACTTCCATAGGTGATGCCGGTCACTGTCCCAATTCAGGTTCCTTCAGAGATGATTTCTCCTGGGGAGTCGTGTGTTGGAGGAAACTGACGAAGATTTGCACCAAAGGACCTATTGCTGGAGGGGGTCAGATGGTGGTGGGTGAGCCTGTGATGGGCTCCCACCTAGGTCTGGTGTGGGTCTGAAGATACAAACTGAGGAAGTGGGATGCTATTCTACCATCCGGTTGAGACATACCACTTCACCTCTCTACACTACTCTTTGCTTTGTTTTCTAAGAACAGCACCACAGGCTGGAGAAAAGGCTCAGGGAATAAAATGCTTACCTTGCAAGTTTTGGAATGTGAGTTCAATCCCTCTGAGAGGCAGTAAAGGGTGGATATCTGGGACTTGCTGGCCAGTCAGTTCCAAGCTAGTGTCTCAAGACCAGTGAATCAACCAACTAACCAATCAACCAACCAACCAACCAACCAAACAAACAATAAATAAATAAATAAATGGAGCCTCAAGAATGACAGCCAACAGGGCCGGGTGGTGGTGGCGGCGCACGTCTTTAATCCCAGCACTCGGGAGGCAGAGGCAGGCGGATCTCTGTGAGTTTGAGGCCAGCCTGGTCTACAAGAGCTAGTTCCAGGACAGGAACCAAAAAGCTACGGAGAAACCCTGTCTCGAAAAAAAAAAAAAAAAAGAATGACAGCCAAGATGATCATCTAGCCTACACCTGTGTGTGTGTGCGACACACACACACAATAAAAAAGCATTATAGTTAGAGCTTCTATTTTTGTCATTACACTAAGCCACATGTACACTTGTAAGAAAGAGGAATTGCAGATAAAAAAAAAGAGGAAAAAAGATGACTAAGTCCTGTAATCCAGACAGCACTCTGCAGTGACTTGCTGCATTTCCTACCCTTTTGTTCTGAGCACTAGTGAAAAATGGTATCATGTTGTACAGCCTTATACGTACATTGTTAAATATAGTAAGATTTTGTGAGTGTATCTAAGATCAACAGATATCATTTCTTGTAATTTCAATCAGCAAGCAACATTTTATTTTATGATACAATTGGCTTAACCAAGTTGACCAAGTTCTAAGTATTATAATATTCCTTTTTAGAAGGTCTCATTCTTCAGTTTCTTTTCTTTTTCTAACTACATATGAAATTGTCTCTTTGTCATATCCACATCAAGACAGAAATACCCTAACATTTTTGGCAGGTTGAATGCTTATAAATATTTATTAATAATACTTTTTGTTGTTTTTGAAACATTTTTATTGTGTGTACGAGTGCAGGCACTCAGGTGCTACAGTTATGCATGTTGATGTCAGAGGACAGTTTTGGGGAGCTGGTTCTCTCCTCCTGCTATAAAGGGCTGAAGATCTAACTCAGGTTGTCAGGCATAAGTGGCAAGTACCCTTGAGCTAGCTATCTACCCACAGCAAAGCACCAAGCATCCTGCTCAATCCCTCGTCCTTTTATTCTTTGAGGCAGAGTCTCTCAATGAGCCCGAAGCTAGTGTTGCAGCCAGCAAGTCCTAGCCATCCTCCTGTCTCTGAACCTGACAATGTGGGGGTTACAGGTAAGCATGGAGCTCCACCAGGCTCTTTATGTGCATGCTAGGGGTTCAAATTCGAGTCTTCAAGCTTGTACAGCAAATGTTATCATCCACTGAGCCAGCTCCTTCACCCCTGGATAATATTTTGTGGTCAAGAAACCCTTTGTCAGCAGCAAGCAGCTGTCTCTCAGGTACACTTTAAGCACTCAAGGACCAGATTTCATTGACATCTGAAGCCGCATCTCTCTTGCAGCCCCAGCCTTCCTTCCCCACCTCGAATGCTCGCTTTCTAATTGAAGGCTGGGGTTTGTTCACCGCATATTGTCTTCGCCCTCCTGCCATCTGTAATCTATGCCTGACACACTCTGCTGCCCAGGATTATTTAATTCTGCTTTTTAAAAAATGACAGGAGTTTTGTGAGCCGGTTGGTAGGAAATCACCCTATTAAAAATATTGTCATGCAGAATGGTGTTTAGGAAAAAAAAAATCCCAGCAGTGAGTTTCCGTTTCGGAAGATAATGTTCTTTATTTAGCCCTGCTAGGCTGGTAGCAGCAGTTATCATTAGTATAAAATAGAGCTAACCAGAGCCCCAAGGAAAGAATGACCTCCCTAGAGAACACTGGGGTTCTTTTAAACGTTTAAAAAAATTAGGTAGCATTATTAGGGAGGGGGTGGTGAAGGTCAGAGGACAGCTTTGTGGAGTTGCTTCTCTGCCCACTTTTCCAGGAATTCTGGGAACAGAGCTCATGGTGCTGTGCTTGTATGACAAGTAAGCAGAGTCCCTGAGCAACCCAGAATGCTAGAGTCTCTAATCCGTATCTGAATAACCCATAGTGGCAGACAACAGGAAATACAAATGGAATGGATCAGGATCTCTGAAGTACTCAACTATATAAGCCACAACCGGGCGACAGCGTACCTCCCTTTTTACATACCATTCCTCTCAGCAGAGACTACATTAGTGGTTAAAACACGGCAGTGATGCGGAAGAGAGCAGGATGAAGATACCTGGCTGGTCAGGAAGTCAGGAAGATGGCATAGAGTGGGGGTGAGGAGCTTGCTTGCCAACCTAGTTCAGCGAGTGACCCTGTCTCAAAGGAGAAAGGTGGAGAGCGTGCATCAGGGCAACTGCAGAGACATCTTTGTCCATACTCCAACTGGGGAGATACTAGCCTCATGATCATGGAAACCAATTCTTTCTTTTAGAACAATTCTTTAGTTTATACTTTCCATCCCAAGTCCCTCACCATGAAACTGAGTTCTGGTCAAGATAGAATGAGTGACATACTATTTCCTGACTGGAACCATGACACCAACCACTGTTTGATGTGCTCTATTTATTTTTATTCGAGTAACATGGCACAACAATGGAAAGATTGGAAGATTATGTTGAAGATGAGGGTGTCACAAGGGCGAAGGATTATGGGTCTCTGGTTCAACCTTGAACCAGAGAAGGTTGATAATGGGGATTACATTTTGTTTTCCTCAAACTCATATGTTAAAGTCTCATCCTGGTGCCTCCCAAGGTTACCTCATTTGGTAATAGGGTTGTTGCAGTGGCAACCAACTTGATATGAGATCTTTAGTGTTCATTAGTCCTAACTTTATATAGCTGTTGTTCTTACCAAAAAGTGAGATTGAGAAACTAGAGAGGAGGCTCCATGGTTAAAGGCATGTACTGTTCGTGCTAAGAAACTGAGTTTGGTTCCCAGTAGTTATGTGAGATAGCTCACAGCTTCCTGTAACTCTGGTTCCAGGGGGATCCACGTTACCCTCTGTGGCATGTATACTCACATGCACATACTCCCACACAGGTACAAACAGACACATAATTAAAAATGGTAAAAATAAATCTTCTTTAAAAGGCAAATTGAATACAGAGCTAGCCATATAGAGAAAGCTGTGTGGGGAGACAGAGAGAGAAGATGTCTCTCTGTTTATCCAAACAGAGAGCTATATGACTATCCTTCACTCAGCCTCAGAAGAACCCAACCCTACTGACATCTTGATCTAGGGTTTAGCAGCCTTCAGAGACAATGGATTCCTATTGCTAAGTCATCTAGTTTATGGCTTACCATGGCAACCTTCTCACATAACCATATCTACTTAATGTGGGCACCCATTTTGACCTTCATGAGAATGATAAATATATGTGCTAATTACTTGATTCATTAGACATATTGTATTGTTCTGTTATAGAAAATAATATGCAAGAAGGATATTCTGGATGTCACTATTAACATCCTACACTTGTGTATGTCCTGCCATTCTCCAAGAAGCCAACGTTAAGTCCTGTCAGGAGTACGCTGAAGGGGAGCCACAATGTGATGAGTGTGGCAGAGTCTGGGAGTGAGACATGGGGGTGGACAGGAGCTGAGACAAGAGTAGGAGAGGGGATATGAGGGTGGGTCTGAGAGATTGGGGTCCAAGGCGGTGAATGGGGGAGCAGCCTGGTACTATGCAGTCACCGTAATTCTCGGGTCACACCCAGACAGTAGAAATCCTGGTGGAGTCAAGTGTCTTAGCTCAGCGGAAACTCTATGTGGCTTATAAAGTTGCCATTGATTCCTATGGTTTCGTCAAACATTTATAGCCACTGGTAATCAGGCAAGACCAAATTGTTTTCAGGCAAATTCAGTTGAAGTACTTTCCAGCAGGCAACCAAGAAGTCTGAGTAAGGACAGAGAGAGATGCATGTTCCATAATTTTGAATCCCAGCAAGGTGATGAAGGAAGCCACACCATGTAGTCCATGCAATATATCATATATTGCATCTATATATATCACATGTACTATAAACAGTATATCTTCTGTACCTAAGCAGAAGAGAGAGTGTTTGCAAATATCAGAACCAGAATGAAGGAGGAATACACCTAAGAAAGATGCCCAAGGCATGATGTGGCTGCCCAGCAGAATGGAGCATTATCTTGGCAGAAGGTCAGTAGCAAGGGAGATCTATATAACACAGAGACAGTGATCGGTTTCATACACATATTCATTATCACAGAAGCCATGTGTGTTCTCATCAGAGAGACAATCTACAAATATGGGAGAAGAGAAAAAATAAAACAAAATAAAAACAAGCAAAGAAACACTGTAGTCTAAGTGCTACAGTGTAGAATAAATTTGGAGGTATTACAGTAAATATAGAGTTTTAATACATTTGTGTGTTTGAGTTGTGCTCATGTGAGTGCAGATTTTTACATGGATATGTGAGCACTTTTGTGTATGTGAATATGGTAGTCAGAAGACAACCTTGGCTGTTCTTACTTGGGCACTTTCCACCTTGGGTTTTGAGTCAGGGTTTCTCTCAGGCCTGGAACTCATCACAATCTAGAAAGACTGGCCAATGAGCACCAGTGGTCTACCGGTCTCTACCTCCCCAGCACATGTCACTGTGACTAGTTTTGTTTTTTTTTCCATGGGCTCTGAGTAACGAAGCCTCATGTTTTTAAAGGCAAGCATTCTGTTGACTTAGGCAACTCTCCACCCAAGTTTTGTGTGTGTGTGTGTGTGTGTCAGAGATAGCAATAGTAATAAATATGGATGTAAATGTGAGGTTGTATATACAGCAGGGTCCACCTAGTGATCAAATAGTATTCCTAAATATTTCTAAATAATTTCCTGTATAATCTGCTAATAAGATTCAAAATTCTTTGGCACAGTGACTGATTCACAATACTTCCTGGAATGTCTTTCTGCACCCAAAAGCAAAGAAGAATTTGTAGTAAGATGAGGTCATTCCAAAAGGATTCAGTAGCTAGTTAAAAGGACTCTTACAAGACTAAATCTGAAAAAAGTAAAAGATCAAAATATTTGATGACTGGAAAGAATTACAGACCATTGAATGAAATATTAATCCATATGATATAAAGGAGTAAATTAAAAGATTATTGATGAATACGAAGCAATTATGTAGAGAATGTCATTAGGGTATTGAATTTATGGAGAAATCACCTTAATAATATGTCAAAAATTAATAGAATCAGTAAAGGTGCAGCAGACCCACTCACTGCCCACCATGTCATCTGTGTGTTGTAATGCTTCTGTAACAAAGTATGATGTCCAGGGAAACACTAACTGAGGTCAGTTCTATGAGATACTTGGTTATTATCCACAAAGAAATGAAGGAAGGCCATAAACTTCAAGGAAAGTCCTGGAAACTTATTCCAAATTGATGGAAATGTTTATAGGAGCATTCAAAATACAAGACTGGTGAAAACAACTCATAATTGCTAATGAGTTACTTTTGTACAGAAATAAAAGCCTGAATGAAAAAAATCTAGTAAGATGAGAAAAGACCCTTGTAAATTCCCCAGTTTTGAAGGTTGTACTGTGGATTTTGTCTCTGTTCGGAGTACATACACAGTAAGGTATTTCAGAAAATAGATGTCGTGTCTACATTTTTACTGCTTTGATAAGACACCATGACCAAGGCAACATATAGAGGAAAGAATTGATTGGGATTTACAGTTTCTGGAGGAGAGTCCATGATGATCAAGGCAAGGATTAGACCAGCAAGCAGGCAGGCAGTTATATTCTGGGGCAATAGCTGAGAATTTACAATTCTTATCCACAGGTAAGAGGTAGAGAAAGCTAACTGGAAACATGTGGGCTTTGGAAATTTCAAAGTCCACTTCCAGTGCCCCACCTCCTCCAAGACCTCAGCCCCTAAAGCTTCCCAAAGAGTTTCACTAACTGAGGACCAAGCTTTGAAATATATGAGCCTATAGGGGCCATTCACATTTAAATCAACACTGAAGTGCCGCATTGACTCATTTGTTTGAACAGTTGGTCTCTGGTCCCCCAATACTTGGGGGAGGTTATGGAAAGTTTAGGAGGTAGAGCCTTGCTGGAAAATGTCACTAGGTGTGAGTACCAAGAGGTTATAGACTCACATCAATACCTGTTCCTTTTATCCACTTCCTGTGTGTGGATAAGAACATGATCAGCCAGCTTTCTGTTTGCATTACCATGTCTGCCTGCTATCATGCTGTTGCCATGACTCCCCTGACATGGCAGACTCTTGCTCTGGAGCCATAAACCAGAACAAATCCCTTTCTTTCTTCAGTCGCTTTTGGTCATTTTCTTCCTGAAACAGAGGAGTAGCCAGCAGCAAAACACAGTGGTGGTCACTGCCCATGTGACACAGTCAGGGATCACCAGGGCAGTCACTGTCCATAACAAATTGTCTAGACCAAGTTGACCTGTGAGGACTCCTGTTGGGAAGCTGTCTTGATGGTAGTAACTGAGGTGAGAAGACCTGCCCGCTGTGGGCAGCAGCACTCACTGTGTTTGGGTCCTACAGTCTCTAAGTGTGGGGTTGGAGCTGAGCACACATAGGCATGCATTCATTCATTGGACTGTGCTCTTAACTGTGTATGTAAAATAACTAGCTACTTCAAGTTCCTGCCGCCTGGATTTCTGTGCTGTGATGGACAGTACCCTGGAACTACAGGTCAGATAAACCATGTCTCCTTTAAGTTGCTTTAATCATAGCAGCAGGAAATGAAAGTAAGACCAGCGCTGCGCTTGTTTCAGATAGGAAATTCACTTACGGAGCTCAGCCAAGTTCCCTATAGTACAGTCGCAACTTTCTATGTAAGTGTGAGATTGTTTCACAATAAAAGGGGGGAAAAAACTAAGTTATCAGATCCCGTCTATACGTGAACAGAGTTCTGAGATACTTGTATTACCAGTTCACTGTGCGACAGCATGAAGCCACTGCACTGCCTGCGTTATTGACTTACCTGGGGAACTATGAGAGATGAAGGCAAGTGTTTTCATCAAGAGACAGACAAACCTAGGTCTAAACTGCCTTTGTATTCAGTAGCTGCGCTCTCTGGCTGCTGACGGAACTAACTCCAACTCCATTTTCTCATCTATAGTTCTTTAAAGAAACCCCCAGTGCTAATGTTCCACGATTTTACCTGGGCAAAAGCAACGGATACAGTCGAGAGGTTCCTCACAGAAGGACTGAGAACACCTTTGCTTTCATTACATGTCTGCCCAGTTCATGAAGTTGAGAAGCTGATATGTCACCTGGCAGCTATGAGTGGTCTGAGGGCGGAAGTTGGGTTAAATTCGTCATTATGACAGAAATAATTATCTTCATCCGTGAGATAGAAGCCCAAATGCCTTTTAGGAAGTCAGCTTGAGAAATACTCCCCGGTGAAGAAGGATTGTAATAAGACGGGTCCCAGGCCCCCTTCTTGTGCTTTGATTTTCTGAACACTTGCAAAAAGTGCCCCGTGCTGACAATGTCTGATTAACAAAATTAAGAAGAGAATTGGCGGTAGACTTAATCCCTCTCCAGGGTTTTTCAGTGACTGGATTTCTAGGTTGGTTATCTTTTCAGGTCAGACTTCCATTCCTCCTTCTCATCGTTTGTCATTTGTGGCTGCGAAAATGCACTGGTTTTTGCCAGGAGGAGGTCGGGGCAGAACCCGTCCCCCTCACACGTGATTCTGCTACACTAACCATTTCGATCCTATTTTCTCTCAAGGCCACTGTAGACGATGTCTTGTCGCCTTCTCCTTCATTGCTTCATGTTTTGCTTCAAGACAAATATAAGCCATTGTATGCATAAAGGAAGTGGGGGTTGGGGGATGACTCTCTGGGTACAATATGTGCCTGGAGTTCAGATCCTCAGCACCCACATAAATGCCAGGTAAATGTGGTGACCTGCCTATAATCCCAGCATGCGGAAGTCAGTAGAGATCCCCAGAGCAAACTGTCTGGCTAGACTAGTCAAATTGGCAAGCTCTATGTTCTAGAGAAAATACCTCAACATATAAGGTAGAAACAGATCAGAAGACAGCCCTGTTGCCAACTTCTTACCTATACACATGCATGTGCACATAGCACACTCCTCAAATAAGTGTCTATACATTTGCAATATATACACAAATATAGAAAAAGTGGCCTGAAAGCTTTAATTCATAGTGCATGACTTAACTAGTTTTCGGGGGGGCATTTAAATTATTATTATTATTATTATTATCATTATTATTATTTCTCTGTGTATTCCTGGCTGCTCTGGAACTCACTCTCTAGACCAGGTTTGCCTTGAACTTAGAGATCTGCCTGCCTCTGCATCCTGAGTGCTGGGATTAAAGGCGTGCACCACCTTGGGGTCTTTTCATTGCTACTTGAGAGTTTCTTGCTACATACTTTGGGGATTAGGTCCAAGGAGGTCCTGAGAGTATGTATATGTGTGCAGGTATGTGTATGTGAGTATATGTGTTCATGAGTGCGTGTATGTATGTATGTGCATACATGTATGCATGTGTATGTGTATCTGTGTGTCCTTGTGTAGGTGTGTATAGCTGGCATATGTGTGTATGTGCTCATGTGTATGTGCATATATACATATGTATAAGTGTATATACTCACATTTGTGTGTGTCTATGTGACTAAATGTGGTATTTATTTAAAACAAAATTTTATCCAGTCATAAAAGGGAACAAAATTGCATTATTTACAGAAAAATGGTTTCAGCTCAACATTATCATATTAAATGAATTAAGTCAAACTCAGAAAGTCAAATATAATGCATATTCTCTCAGTTGTGGATCCTGGATTTATATATAAACATATAAACATATATGTGTATATGTATGCATGTATCACATGAATGTAGCAGTGAAATTGTGTAGTGAAATAAAGGAAGACTGATAGGAGAAAAAGGAGAGGAAAAGAATAGGTCAACATGAAGTGGAGTGTGCTCAAAATACAATGTATATTTGCATCAACATATCTTTACATGACCCATGTCTATGATCAATGGATATATGCCAATAGAACCAGCACAGATACAATTATAGTTGTATGTTGATCACATTGTATGAGCTTGGGTTTCCATTTCATACTTGGGAGCCAGTTCCCAACTGCCTCTTCCAAATGCAGGAATTCTTGAAAGGCAGCCACGTTTTAATGAGGCCAACATGATGTGGGAGAGAACACCTCATCTTTATCTCAGCCAACAGGAAGTGCATTGTGGACCCTGTGAAACCTGCATTTGGACTGCGGATCCTATAGCATCGGTGCAGATATTCTGGTTCATAAAACCACTGAATCTTTTAGTGAAACACATAGAATTAAGTTAATCTGATCTATGTCACCCACCCCTCGGTGCTTTGTAGTGATCTTGATTAAAGAAAGATCATGGAATAGCCATATCCCTACTTCATTTGCATTTACTTCAAAAGGAATGGCCCAAACGAAGCAAAATAGGCATTTAAGTATAAGAAAAAGATTTTCTTTTGCTTTCATTAAACACGAACATGAAACAACTTGCCAGAAATTTGCACAACATTATTTTAGGACTGGAAAGTGAATTTGGCATGAATAATTTCCAAACTGATCATGCTAATTGTGCTTCCTCTGAACAAAGAAATGCAATAATCTCTGTCCCCGATGCATCAATCCCCATTGGTGCTCTAAGTTATTCCTGCGTCGGAGTGTTGAGTGGCACATATTTTATCCACATGTGGTTTTCCACCCCACCTCTCAGAAGAGGAAAAGAGACTAGTTTGCATATGTCATCCTATGATATTTATTTTTCCTTTTATCATTATGCAGGTGAAACATACAGCAATTCAGAGCCAAGATCTGGATTCCTAACAGTATCCCTGGAACCAGGTTCCATGCCTCAGTGTCTGACATGAACTTTCTGCTCAACGACAGTTGAACAAACTGTTAAATGAATGCAGTATTAAACTGACTCCTAATGACTTGTTGCTATGCCCATAGAATAGTGCATCACTTCGCTCTCATCAGAGAAACTCCTGTTTTCAGTAGATGGTAATGAATGCTGAGTAACAAGGTACAGAAATTATGGGAATGGCCAATCAATGAATGATTAGTCCAGCTTGAGACCCAAACTATGGGAAGGAGCCCACCCCTGACACTGCCTGGTGGTCAGAACCCAGAGGCTGGACAGCTCAGAGACCTAGGATAGAACCAAACATGACTGGTCAGAAAAAGAAAATAGTCAATGAAATGATTATTAATGATATTCTGTTATACGCATAGATTTTTGCCTAGCCAAATCGTCATCCAAAAGGCTTCACACAGCCACAGATGGAAACAGATGCAGAGATCTCAGGAAATCCTGTGAAAGATGAAGAGGAAGAGGACGGATTGTGAGAGCCAGAGGGCCAAGGACAACACAAGAAAACCCACAAAATCAACTAACGTGGGCTCATAGGGACTCACAGAGACTAAACTGTCAATCAGAGAGCTTGCATGAGACTGACCTAGGCTTTTTTGCACATATATTACAGTCATATGGCTCTATCTTCTTGTGGGACTTCTAACAGTGGGAGAAGGGGCTGTCTCTGACTCTGTTGTCTGCTTTTGGGACCCTTTCCTCCTATTGGGCTACCTCATCCAGCTTCAATAGGAGAGGAGTTGCCTAGTCTTACTGCAGCTTGATATATTGATGGCTGGCTGATATACATGGGAGGCTTGCCCTTTTCCGAAGACAAAAAAAGAGAAGTGGATGGGGGGAAGTTTGAGGGGAGGGACTGGGAGGAGAGTAATAAGTGATGGGAAGCTGTGATTAGGTCAGGGAAAAGTAATTAATAATTAGTTAGTAAAAATAAATTTAAAAGAAGGAAAAAAAGAGCACAAAGTTGAATAGATAAGGAGGGAGATTGGATCTGAGAGGAGCTGGGTGATATGTGGAAATATGATTAAAATGCATTGAATGTAATTCTCAAAGAACTAATTTCAAAGGGAAAGGAAAAGAGAGAAAGAAAAGAAGGAAGAAAGGAAGGAAGAAAGAAGGATAAAGAAGAAAGGGAGGGAAGAAGGAAGGAGGAGGAGAAGGAGATACAGGTTATAAAGTAGGAGACTATAATTTCACAAGAGAGCAAGTATCCTGGTTAGCCTTAACTTTCAACTTGAAATACTCAGAGTCACCTGAGAAGGGAAATGTTGTCTGAGGTTTCTGTCCTACTGGTTTTCATAGTTGTTAAGTTCCAAAGAAATCACACAGAGATCTATCTACATCTGTTATAAACTGATTGGACTATTAGCTCAAGCTTCTTATTAACTCTTATAACTTATACTAGCCCATTATTCTTGCCTATGTTAGCCACATGCCTTGGTACCTTTTTCGGCAAAGCAGTCACATCTTGCATGCTCTGCAGCTGGGCCATGACTGCAGACCTCAGAATCCTCTTCCCAGAATTCTCCTGTTCTCATTGCCCCGCCTCTACTTCCTGCATGGTCGCCCCACCTATACTTCCTTTCTGGCTACTGGCCAATCAGCATTTTATTAAACAAGTACAAGGAACAGATGTTTACAGGGTAAAACCATTGTTCCACAGCAGGGCGACTCAAGTGGGGGGTTACACAGGTCACATTGGCTTGTGAGCATATCTGTAGGGTGTTACCTTGATTGTTAATTGATATAGCAGGTCCTAGCCCAATGTGGGCAGTACCATTCCCTGGGCAAGTGATCCTGGACTGTATGAGAATTCTGGCTATTCATGAACCTGTGAGTGAGTCATCAGAAAGAATTCCTCTCTGGTTTCTACTGTTCTTCTTGACGATGAGTCAGTTTCCTGGTTAGAGGCATTGTCTCATTGAATAGGAGGTCGACTTGTTTTCAGCTTCCTGCCTTCTGTTCCTGTAATGACTTTCCTAAATGATGCACTGCAACCTAGATGAATATGTCAGGTGAGTCCTTTCCTCCACTCAGGGGCTTTTGTCCAGAAGGTTTCACCATAGCAACGGAGATGAAACTAGGACAGCAAGATACTCTTATTCTGGTCTCAATAACAATATTTACTAAAAGCGGGAAGGTTAGATGAACACAGGCAAGCCAGTGGGGGCCAGTTGAGAAAGAACTTCACAGACTGTGGTTCCTGCAGGAGCAGTGGTCCTTGGTACCTGGTGTAGCCATATCTCTTCTTTAGCACACAACCTTCACATTTCCTTATCATTTCTTCCTAGTCTACAAAAACTGCCAATGGCTTGTGTGAATTTTTTATTGGTTGTAATCACTAGAAAAAATGCTTATGAATTTTAAATTGATAATATTTATGGTTTAACAAGGTAACCAAATTAAGGATTTGTGTTTTGTATTCAACAAAGTTTAGGTCTCATAATATAATAGGAGACATTCCAAATAAAATGCATTTGTGAGGCAAAGAAATGTACTAAATGGTTCAATAGGCATTCCAAAAAGCTCCTGAAATTTCAACAGAAATTAGCATCAACCTGTAACTGTTCTGCATGCCAATATACACACACTAATGGCAGAATGTGTTCTAAAAACAGGATGTTAAAATACAATGCTGGAGGGCCAGTGGGATGGCTCAGTGGGTAATCCAAGCCTGATGACCTGTGCTCAGTCCCTAGTACCCGCATGGTAGAAGGAAAGAGCTGACACCTGCAGATTGTCTCTTAGTCATGTGTGTGCCCACACACAAACACATATACACAAACTAAATAGATGTAATAAGATATTTTTAAATATAAGGGTATGTTTCAACAAACAGGAAACTTGTTTGGTTATTTAGTAACGGTACAGCAATCTTGAGCATAGGAAGTTTGTCTGCTTTGTTTTGTCTCAACTAAGAAACAGTTAACTGCTGCATTACATCTTCCTGGAGTGTGGGTTCTTCTGATGAGAATTCTAGATGGTTTGGATATGAAGGCTCCCCCTGCCCCCTAGTAAAGCTCACAAGTTGAGGTCATGGTACTTGTAATGGCTACTCCTTGTTGTCAACTTGACTACACCTGGAATTAATTCAAAGCCAAGTGGCTAGCTACACCTGTAGGGACTTTTCTTGGTTGGATTATTTGAAGCCGGAAGACCCACCCTAAATTCAGATCTTTCAAAGTAGAAAGATTGACCTTTAAATCTGGGCCACTCCTTCTAGTGGCAGCGCATCTAAAGGACACAGAAGAAGAAAATGTTTGTTTTCATTGACTGGCCCTCACTCTCTCTGACAAAGTCATTTCTTCACTTGTATTAGAGCCTTTTTTTAAAAAAAAATTTGACACAAACTAAAGACAAACTGAGACATCCAGCTATGTGGACTGAACCATATTGGGTTCTTGGACTTTCCGTTGACAGACAGCTATTGTTGGACTAGCTGGGTCACAGCCTGTATGTTATTCTAATAAATCCAATCCCCCCCCCCACACACACAAATTCAATCTATTAGTTCTGCTTCTCTAGAGAACCCTGACTTATACTCATTACTCAACTAATAGCACTATTTGCAGAGCTTCTCCAGGCTGGACAAAGCTGGAAGAATTAGGTCAAGATGGATCCTCGGGGATATCCTGTTCCTAGCCCCTTCTGGCCTCCTTTTTCTGCTGTCTGTCAGTCATGAGGAGAACACTTGCATGCCACACAGTCTCCCTGCCATGATCCTTTGCACAGGAGCAGGGGCTATCACAGCCTAGTCTGAACCTGCCAAAATCATGAACCAAAACTACACTGTTTTCCCTGAAGTTGTTCCTATCTGGCATTTGGCCACAGTGACAAGAAAGCCAGCTAACACACAGGACAAGAAAAGTCCACATTTGCTGTCATTCCCAGCAGCAGGAGGATGGTCCATCTCTGATGTCCAAGTTCTGCGGGCATGCAGGGTCCAGTGTGTGTTTTGATATTTAGTAGGAAGAATGAGGAGAGGGGTTTTCTATGACAACCCAGCTGAATGACAATGAGTAGGGGCCAGCAGGAGATAGTTAAAGAATAAAAGCAACCTGGAGTCCTTGTTTCTTCTTTACTTAGCTGTATTAGTTACTTTTCTATTGCTGTGATAAAACACCATGAGCAAGGCACCTTAGAGAAGGACGAGTTTCTTTGGGATTGACGGCTCTAGCCGGTTAAGAGTCCAACACCATTACAGCTGGAAGCATGGCAGCGGGCATAGCATTGCAGCAGCAACTGAGGGCTCACATCTCCATCTACAAACTGGAAGCAGGAAGAGCTAACTCAAAATGACCTTGAGTCCTTTGCAGCCTCAAAGTCTGCTTCAAGCGGCACACTTCCTCCAACAAGGTGGTACCTCTTAACCGCCCCCCCCCAAAGTCACCAACTGGGAACCAAATATTTGAATGTCCAGGATTTGTAGGAGACATTTCATTCAAACCACATTAGCCATGGGATGGGAAACCCCAATATCCTCTGGGTTTACTTATAAGCAAGCTTCCCACTAAATGATGGACAGAAATGTTTTGTTTCCCAAGGCTGAAAGGGCTAGAAGTGCCTCACTGCTGTCATCTCGAAAGCTAGGCAATGACTTTAAAGGAAGACCCCAGAGTCAGATCTCATCTTATCTCACTTACGTACGCACACATTTAATAACTCTTTCTTGTTTGTATGTGAGAAGAACACAGATGGTTGTTAGAGCTGCTCACTCTATTACTAAAGAGCCAAATACATTAGTATTCAGGTTCAGAGAGTCAAGGTATCTTGAAGAGAAAAGGGGTGTGGATACACCCTGGAGTGACCTTCTAGAGTCAATGAAGGAAATGTCCACCATTCTGCAAGCTTTTCCAAATGTGGTGGACCTCTCTGGACTGTGTTTATCATCCATCTGCTCTTTCTAACTGGCAATATATTTGTAAGCAATGCAACTCGGCAACTTTTCTTAAGACTCTGTAAGTGGCTACTTTAAAGAGGGCATTTTTTTCATTCTGCTGTGAGGAAAGAGGGATTCCCCAAGGTGTCTTTAAAACATGCTACTCCCTTATCGCAGGGGACAAAGAGAAACAGGCAAATCCTAGTGTTCATCTCTAAAACTGCTCCGCTTTAGTTCAACACAGAGTCCTAATCTTGCCAGCAGGACAGCACACATGATAAAGACCTTTATCGGCAGGAAGGAAGCAGTGAGCACTAAAGACTAATCAAAAAGAGTCTTTTCTGCAGGGAATACTGGTTTATAAGAGAACACTTAGTGTTGCTTAGCACTTATGCAATTAGCTACACAATGGCCGATTGTTGTGGACTAGTAAGGCTCACAAAATAAATAATGTCCTAAGTCTCCACTTGGTAAAAATGTGTGTGAGGCATATGAATTCTTTGTGTATGTAGGGCAAAGATCACTAGTGTGGCATCAGTAACTGGGTCTTACTTTTGGCATCAAGCAGGTGAGTTTTTCACACACCATTGGCATACCTTTGTCCCCATTGCTTCCCTGAAGTTGTTATTTTGAAATCATGACTTGCTATTCTCTGAATGTCCTTCCTGTTTCTGAGGTCCTTTGTTGGTAAGGTAAGGAAGTATACAGCCAACTCACAGTCCTTAGGCTAGTGTTTGAAGAAGCATTGTTTGGGCTGGGAAAATGCTCAGTTGGTGAAGTGCTGGGTATAGAAACATGAAGACATGCTTTTATTCTCCTAGAATCTAATTTTTTTTTTTTAAAATAGTCATTTGTGGCAATATGTCCCTGTATTCTCATCACAGGGGAAAACTCAGACATGGAGACCCCCTAGGACTTGCTGGGTAGCCAGTCTAGATGAATCTCTAAGGTCCAGGGTCAGTGAGACAGGCTCGGAACATAAGATGATAAGCAATTGAAGAACACACATTGACTTCTGGCTTTGACGTGTGTGTGCTCACATGTGCTCTCACAGAAACCTGTGTACACAGACACAAACACACAGCAAACGTTGGTCATCTGCATACTTCAGACGATAAAAAGAGGAGGTCAACTTCCTACTGGAATTTGTTATTCCTTTGGTTGTTAAAAGCCTTTGATGAGTCCCACAGCAGCTCTTCTCAGAGACTCTTATTTAAGTAATGCCAGGCAAAGCAGGAGTCCATGACAGTGGGTATTTTGAAATGGGAAGAAGGCACACAAAAGCCCAGAAGCTCGAGTGAGCTATACCACACCAAGTCTGGGATTCATAGTCACCTCCTCATATGCCAGTGAAGCTGGAGCTGCCAGAGGCAAAGGTATGCACCCTTGCTCTTCCACCATGTGTTCATTCTGGCAAGTGGTCCACGTGAGGCTGATTTAGACTCTGAGAGTTGATAAATGCTTTTATGGGGAAGATGGAGTCTAACCAACAGTTCTTACCTCCCTGTACCTTAGGGATGGGGATTGAATTACTTTTCTGACTCGATTCACTGTCCTTAAGAAGCTGATTTAGGGTCCTTTTAAGGCCTTCTGTCTGAATGTTTGTTTGAGGTGTTTAGAGTCAGGCAAGGACTGGAAGGAAGGACCTGGAGACAACAGTTAGTTTTCTCCTTGTGGAGGCATATATACTTCATTAAAGATAGAATGGCTTGGAGCCCATCTGTGGGTGAAAGGTCCCTGGGTCCATCAAAGATTTCACCAAACCTTCTATGTGGGCTAGTCCATTGCCCTCCGGTGTTTACCTATGGGACCCACACACCCTTTCCAATTGCATTCTTTAAGATAAAACCAGGGATCTGGGAAGATGAGTCTGTCAGACAAGTGTTTGCTTTACAAACATGAAAATTAGAGTCTGAGCTTTAGACAGGGACAGGTGACTTACTAAGGCTCGGCAGCTGGCCTGTCTCTTCATACTGGAAATCCCTAGACCTCTGAGAGAGACCGTGCTTCCAAAACAAATAAGCAAAGAAGCAAACCAAAACGAGACAGGTGGCTCCTGAGGAACAAGACCCAAGATTGATATCTGCCTTCCACATTCACGCACACGTATTCACAACCTCCAGCATACAAGCACCCTTCATTGGAAGACATACACACACATGACACACACAGAAAAAAAAAGATAGGAAGGAAGGAAAAAGAGAGAGGGGAGAGGGCAAGCAAGTACATCTCTAACCCAAGCCCCCAGATACTGGGCGATATGCTCAGATGAACAAAGAGCACATAGCCCTAGGTCCTAGATCATGAGAGAAAATACCAGCTTCACCTGCCACATAGTGGGAAACAAACTGCTAGACATGGCAAGCAATCTATGACTGCTGCATGCTGCAGACATCAGAGGGAAAACGTAAGGCTGGCATAGCTTGGAGTCAGTGTGGGCACAGCAGAGTGAGCGGTCAGGTCTGGTTTCAAACCCTAATTGTGTTGTAAAGAAACACAGTCAGTTCTGTCCTTTAGCCTTGGCCGCCATAACATGGCATCATTATTTGTTATGACCGCATTGTTCTCTAGGAAGATGAAAAGGGAATTTCTAATTCAGACATCATGCATTAATTGAAAGCTCTAGTGAAAAGCTTTTCATTATTATCTTTATTATCCTGATCTTCACTTAGTACTCTAATGGGTGGAATTGTGCAGCTCAGAAAATCTTGTGGTTTATGATGCTTTGAATCTTGTGGACTATGCTTCCCAGGGTTAGTTAATTCCCAGAGATAATAAGACTAGTCTGTAAATGAACATTTGATATGCAAACCAGACAAAGTTGAATTGCAATCACTAACCAATAGCCGTTCAGAGTCTTATTCAGAGCAAGCATGCCAGCTGTTATGGTGTGCTGTATCTTTAAGGGCTACCTTCATGCCAATTATGAACATGGCACAACCTAACATATGTATGAGAAGCCATAATTGGATCAATCATTTGTATACTAGCAAAAGAAGGTTAAAAGGGAAAATAAATATTAATTAAATACTCACCTCCCCAGACTTAATGTTCGACCTAGTTTGATATCCATTGGTGTGGGCCTCCCATAAAGTTTAAATTATCATACTAAAATACTCATTAAGGAACAGTTCTGTGCAGGAGAATTTTTTTGAGAAACACAAAACAGTTATAGAAATTCCAAAAAGACTATAGCCTTTGGACTAATCCTTGTTGGAATAACAGCTATATATTTACTATACTCTCAGAACGAAGTGGGAGGGTCACATCTTCCTTACACATGCGCTTAAGAAACTGCCCCAGGGGGCAAGGTTCAGCAAGATGGTGGCACAGGAGAGGATGGGCTTAGGGTTTTTACCTGGGTGTGAAACCTTTCAATGATGGGATCCACTTGGGTGATGGATCACCCAGAGTCTTCTCTCAGGCCCTGGAGATGGTGGAGGTGGTTTGTATAATGATTTGACTTATATAAGAGAAAGAATTAATTGTATCCTTCTTCACCAGGTGCCAAGTGCTACAGCTTCATTAGAAAGAAACAGGATTCCCCCTAGGAGAGCAGGTTTCAAGTTAATATATGTAATGTTCTACACAGTTTTATTAAACTAGAGGCAGGACAGCTCTGGAAGGAGGAATCAGCAGGCTGGAGATATAGCTTCCGGCTGTTCATGGCCAGCTGTGGGATGCAGGCAGGACCCTTCCTCTGTCCTCTCTTTGCCTTACTTCCCTAATCATGGATGTGGAGGAGCACATATCCCTCTTGGACATGCATCACAAAAGTGAATGAGAACACATTCGGAGGGATTTGATTCTTGGAGAGCTTCATCAGAACACGCATCCACATACACACAGGCACACTTTGTTTCTCTTTGTATGTTGCCAGTTTAGCAAACAGGGAAAGTGTTAAGTCAAGAAATGTGTAATTCTACTCCTCCCATTATCCTTAAGATCAAAGCCATTTTTCCCACACAGAGCTGCGTGGATGTTACTGTGAATGTTTCTGACAGCTTGTGATTGGAAAGGGGGCTTTGTGTTTCCCACAGCTGGTAAACTCACCCTCCACGTATTCCAGGGGAGTGACTCCATGCGGGCCTCAGGGAAGGCCTCAGACAGTTTTCAAATGGACCCCATCAAATCCCTGTTGTGTATCCTCTTCCCTGGAAATTGCTTTGGTGTTTAATTGTTGAAACCATGTGTGTTTTAAGGGAAATTGATTCCATATGTGTGTGTGCATTATTTAGGCTGGGCTCATCACATTGTTCTCTTATAAGTGCCATTCACTGTCCAGGAAGAATCCCCCAGTGCCTCTTCATACACCATCCCGTGCTTGTCAACAGCTTCTAAGCAGGAAGCTTTCTCAGTCTTGAAAAACCCACTATCCAGACTCTAGAGACCACTTTCTCCTCCATAGTAACTATTTCAGTTCAAAACAAACAAACCAACCAACGATCAAAATCTTAACTTCTTTGGGGGCTGTTTCAGTTGCTGAAGTTCCTGCCATGCAAGCTTGAGGACTTGAATCCAAATCTCCAACAGTCACAGAAGCAGCTGAGTGTACTGGCATCCATCTATAACCCCACCCCTCAGCAGGCAGGCAGATGGGCATATTCCCGGAACTCACCCAGTCAGCCTACCCAATAGCGGAGGACTAAGCTGAGTGAATGAGTCTGTCTCCCAAAATAAGATAGACATACCGTACTTCCCCATGTGTTTTGTACATATAATGACATACTCAAACACTCTTTAGCCTTTTCATAAGGGGGTCAGACAAGAAGATAGCTTGCTGAAGCTTCGCCAAAATGCCTCCCATGGAAACAGCAGCATGAAAACATAATTTAGCAAGTCTCTTTCATTGATTTCTCAAGATCTTAAATAAAAAGCGCCAAGGTGCCAAGTTTTCCTCGATTCATTCAGTCAGCACACATTGAATGAATGTCCACTGTGTGTCAAGGAACACTTTAAAGCTCTGGGAAAGTCACCATGACAAGACCATCAGTTCTCTTGAAGCACACACTCTCTAGGGCATCTCCCAAGGCTCATTATAATTATGACAACCAGCCTTCCTCACGTTACCCTGTGGACAACGCTGGTCTGCAGGAGCAGAAAATGTAAGCTCATCTCGTCTGAGGAGTTGTGCATGTGCTCAGGTTGGAAAGCATGATGCCACTCTGCAGCCGTCATAGATGCTGCTGCCGTCATACACTCTGCAGCCATCATACACGGTGCAGCCATCATACACGGTGCAGCTGTCATACACCCTGCAGCCGTCATACACCCTGCAGCCATCATACACGCTGCAGCCGTCATACACTCTGCAGCCGTCATACACTCTGCAGCCGTCATAGGATACAGTCTGTGTGTTTAGGCAGAGAGGGGAGAAGCAAACAAGAGCTGCCCAAACCAAGATCGAGTTCTAATAAGTGCAATGAAGAAACTAAGCAGAATAGCATAGGTAGATGAGGACTGGCTTTCCCTTTCAACCAAGGAAATGAGAGGCAGTAGCTGGAGAGAGGAGTAAAGGAGCTCCCAGGAAGATGGGAAGCCATGGGATGGTATTCCTTTTGCAAGTTAGTTTATGCAACTTAATCGTAGTTAAAGATTGTACTACAGAAGACTGAGTGGTAGCTGATAGAAAAATTAGAAAGGTTAGAACCAGTAGAAGTAGGACATGGACCACTTTTACATCTTACAAACTCAGAACACACACGTCAGGAGCAATGAGGTGATTTGCAGAGGAACAGGCTCCTGGGAGACTCAGAGAAGACCTCAGACAGTTGAATGCTTGCTTGGTCATTCCTTATTCAGACTTTGTTAGTTTGTGATGCGGTAATTAAGAAGTGTAACCAGGACTTGTGTGCCTGCACTTACAGAAGTCCTGTGCTTCAAGGACATTTGCTCATCTGTCCAGATTCTTCCCCAGTCCTGCCTGGCATCCCTGTGCATCCTACCTCGATATGCCCACATCCATCTTCTGCTTAAGGTTTGTGTGGTCATTTGAAAAGAATGGCCTCCATAGGCTCATATATTTGAATATTTGGTCACTAGAGAGTATAGCCGTTTGAACAGATTAGAAGGGTTAGGAAGAGTGGCCTTGTTGAAGTAGGTGTGGCCTTGTTAGAGGAAGTGTGTCACCAGAGGGTAGACTTTGAAATTTCAAAAGCCCATACCAGGTCTAGGCCCCCACTCCGCTGCATAAGGACAAGGATGCAGCTCTCAGCTGTTGTTCCAGTGCCTCCATATTCCTGCCATGTCCCTGCTATGTCTCTGCCATGTCCCTGTCCTGATGATAATGACAAACCCTCCGAAACTGTAAACAAGATCACAGTAAAATTATTTTAAATGAGTTGTCTTGACCATGGTGTTCCTTCACAGCAATAAAACAATAGCTAATACAATAAATTAATGATTTGACTGAGACAGTATGCTCAAATACAATGATTCTTTTCAAGAATGATTAAAATGGAGACATTGTGAAGTAAGCAGCTACTTCTAGTGTTGGGACCCTGGGGTCAGTAGGTGCTGAGCGAGGGAATCCCACATGTGCCGGGAAGATACTTGTGGAAGAGCAGCAGGTGTTCTTAATGGCCGAGCCACCTCTCCCACCCCTAATTTTAACTTCTGATTTCAGTCTAGCCTGGGATTCTTTTGTGAACCTAGATCATTTGAAAACATTCTCTTCCCCCCTCCCAGTCTTATTTTAGATAAAGATATTTTTGTTTAACCTGAAAATTATTCCATTGCCTGGAAAACCCTCAGGGAATTTCATAGAATCACCATAAAATAATTAAAATGTGTGTTTTAATTTAGAAATACATTCCAAAATTGCTTGTCAGGTCTTCTGTGTCAATGGCCCAGGGAAGGGGACTAGGGCTATCCAGAGCAGTGTGGCCCATGTCAGTTGTCTGGGCTCCACAGCCAGTGTCTCCACGTGCTCTTGGAAAAGACTGCCCTGGTGAGCCTCAGTTGTAGGGAGCCTTGAAACCGACTATTTAACTTTGTCAAAAAATAATTACAATAAACATAAATTTGCACGCGGTGTCTCAAGATAGATGTGATGCTCATCTGAGTGTTTAAGCATGAAGGAAAGGTGATCTTTGTCTGACTTCAAAGTTTCGTACCCATTGATGGGACACCACAGCCACTCAGTGCTCACACAGAGGTATATGAAGCAACTTAAGTGAGGTGATGTCTGAACTGAGTTTTACAAGATGAAGAGAATGCCACAAGGAGCATGAAGCAAAGAAAGAAAATCACTTAGATGCAATAGCAACAGCCAACAGAAAAAAAAAATCAGTGCTGACAATGATAGAATTCCATCTTGTGGGTCCCCTCTGTCAGAAGGAGTAGGAACACATGCTAATACAAATTTTGTCCATGCCATGTTTGCAGCGCAGGGCTTCACTTTGTCATGGTGCACTCATCCCAGCCAAGTGCAGAGTCAAAGGGAGATCCCAGCCTCCCACGTCCCTGAACATGGCTGCTGGGGAGTGACTTTTGATCTTTTCTCTTGCCAAGAGCTGAGTTTGAACAACTCAGTTCATCTTATCACTAGATCAGGAAAAGCCCCAGTCTAGCAAATACACAGGATGAGGCAGAGGGAGTGGCTCGCTCAGTAAAGCGCTTGCTGTGTAAGCAGGAGGAACTGAGTCCAACCTCAGGCACCTATGTAAAAAGCCTGACAGTACACGCATGCAACACCAGACCTGAACAGTAAACATGCAACACCAGACCTGGAGAGGCAGAGGCAGATGATCCCTGGGGCTCACAGGCCAGCCAGTGGAGCCAAGCTGGTGGGCTCCAGGTTTCACAACACAGCATGGAAGGGGATTAATCCTGATCCCCATATGAGCAACCCTCCAACCCTCCAACTCATACTCACATACATGTGCACATGCATGCACAAACATACAAACTCACAGGACACACACAGTGGAAAACTAATAAGCACTAAGTTCAAACATGATATATAAAAGACCCATTGAGAAAATGTGTGACTCCCATTTCTGGTTGTGATTTGGATCAAATTCCCATAATGAAATGGACCATATGTCCAAGTTTAGTGACAAATCCCAAGGCAGGAGTCTTAGTTACCTGGAAGTTAACAGAGCTGATTTTTAAACCTTTACATAACATGCATGGATAGCTCTAAAATCTGATAGACAGTAGATTTATCTGAATGATAAAATTGCAAGTGATTATAATTAACAGTGAATAATATCCACCATTAATAATTACAGTTATTACTAAATTAATTTTATCACTGCCCACCTCACACTTGCACTGAAATTTAAAATATAAGGTTCAATTTGAAGAGGCAAGTAATAATGATAATAACAGTAAAATCCTGTCTTGAAGGATCTCATTATACTGAAGAGTAGATATCCTGCTGCTCAAATAATAGCCACCATATGCATATTAATATACAGCCATCCACGGTCTCTAATTTAGGTGCAGTCTGATGCGAAGGTGCTAGAGCTGACTCCTACCACAAAATCCTAAAGGTTTTTCCTTGCTTTCAAAGCAATCGTTAAAACCTCATTTTGGTATAGACACAAGAGAATCTACTGCAATAAATCATTGTGATTTCCTCCTCACAAGGAAAGAGGAAAGGAGGAAAGAAATAAAGGAGAAAGGAAGGAGGGAGGAAAAGAAGGACGGAGGTAGAGAGGAAAGAGAGAGGGAGGGAAGGGAGGCAGGGGAGAGAGGGACACAAATGGATATGTTTATCAACAGGTTAAATGCTAAATAATGGCAGTGTGTTTGTTCTTTAGGCTACAGGATATCTATTGTGATGCTTAATTTTTTATTTTACATTTTTTTGGTGATGGTGGTGGTGGTATTTGTGTGTGCACATGTGTGTGTCCATGTCTGTGTCTGTGTCTGTGCGTGCCTCGTGTCCATACAGTATCATATGGGCTAGAGCAGGATGTCAGATCCCTTGGAGTCAGAGTTACAGGGTGCTGGGAACAGAACCTGGGTACTGTAGAAGAACAACAAACATCCTTAACTGCAAACTCCAAGCAAGGCCTCCATTTGCACATTTTAACATTTGCTTGAATGAGGCAGGACAACTTACTGAAGAAATTATATGGAAAGCATTGTAACATACTTTCTTCTTTTTCGGAAGAAAAACCAGAGTGGTGTATTTCCTATTCCTACAGACCCAAACAGTCTTTTGTCATTTTCCCACCTACAGCATTTGTATGTCACTTGAAAGAATTTATAAAAGCTAGGAGAAGGGGGTGAGCTGTAAGAGCCTGGAGCAATCTATTAACACTGTGTGCCAAACCAGAAATGTCCTTGCTGGAAGACTGAATAGATGTTATAAGCTAATAAACTGTGTGTTTGTAGCCAAAACTTTAATGGTCATCATTTGTAAAGACTACAGGACATGAAAACAGTTTGCTTTTAGTGAGTTACTTCTACCAAATATGAATCATATGCCCCTAGTTATTTTTTAAGATTATATTACTTGGAATGCGCTGTTCGTTTGTTTTTAGGAATGGGTATCAAGCCCAGGACTTTTCTCATGGTAGGCAAGTACTCTACCACTGAGTTATGTTCCCAACCCTCGTAAAAAAATTTTTGAGTCAGGATTTTACTGTTTCCCAAGTTAATCTACCGCTTGCTTGGTAGCCTAAATAAGCTTTAAGTCTGCAATCTTCCCAAGTCCATCTGCTGGGATTATAGACACACACCATGTCCATCTATTCGGGGAAGATTAGTGTCAATTCTAAACACATTCTTCATATGCTGTTCCTGTACAGCACTTGTTCTGTGTGGTCCAGAGAAGGACCTATGACAGCCACTCTTCTGCTTTCAAATGAGCGAGTTTGTTAAATGCCTATCAAGCCAAAGCTAAGGGCAAACAGCAAGCAGTAGATAGATAAACAGCAGAACATCCTCAAATCAGACACACAAAAACACCAGGCAGAGACAACTGGAAACCAATCAAAGGGGGTGATGTCATTAACTCACAGGCCTGCCATCATCCTATAGAAATCCACTGGGGAAGTTGAGGCAGCTGGAGTTCCCTGAGGAGAGACCCAGACAGAGCAGTGTTCCCTCAGGTGAGGCTCCCAAGTGAAAGGGCAAACTGCAGCAGAAAGATAACACAAATGCGGGCACATCCAGCAGAAATGACCAGGCAAGCCTTGAAAGCTGCAAGGAGGGTCCCTCTGACTGGAGAGTCAGGCAGAGCAGAGGCTTTATTTCCCGGTGAGCTTCTGCCCTATCTTTTCCACAGTAGGCACTTTTGCATCATGGGATAAACAATAGCAGCTTCCACGGGAAGCAGCCGGCCTTCTAGCTGTTCTCACGGGCACAGTTTAGTCTCAACAACCCCAAACATCACAGGACAATTTGCTATCATAATATAAGTTGTGGAAGCCCATATTCTCTCAGTAAGAAATTCACTGCAGTGTTGGTATTGGAGTTCATTGTTGTTGTTGTTTCAAACAGTCAAGTAAAAGTTGGTAGCTTTCTTTATTTTCCATGGCTGGGGATTGAACCCAGGGCCTCACACATACTGCAGAATTGCTCTCTGTCAGTGAGCACATCCCTAGGTATCAGAACTCCTTAAAGTCTCCAGGAAAAGAAAGTAGATTATAGAAATTTACTCATTCTTTTTATGTAAACTATTCTTAATATCCTTTGCTCTGAAGATTGAAGCAAATTGTGTGCATGTCAAAGCATTTTGTAAATAATGAAAAATGACACAAACATTTAAGTTTTCTAAGTTACCTCTTGTTTAAAGCTGGACAGTCATTGACTAACAGTCCCTTGCCAAAGAAGCACATGTCCTTCTCGGGGACTCCAAATCTATGATCTGTGGGTCATCTTGGTTTGATGATTGCTTTATTTTAAATATATATCCACCAAAGATATTAGAAGCTGCTTCAATGACTAGAACAGAACAGGAATTTGTAAAGGAATCATTGAGTGTCTTCCTAGAATTTCATCTCCATAAGAATACTGCCATACACCATGCCCAGCCATGAGCTTTCCTGTGCCCTGTGAACAGGTGACTATTCCCTCCTGCCTGCCTGCCCTCCCTCCTCCCCATCCTCCCTCCCTCCCTCTTTCTTCCCTTCCTCCGTATCCAGCTTTCTTCCTCCTGTCCTCCCTCCTTCCTTTCTCCCTACTTCCGCTAATTCTGATTTTCCTTCTTTTCTTTCTCTATAGCCTTCCTTTTTCCTTCTCTCTTTCCCATTTTCACTCCCTTTCCTTCTTCAATTTTTAACATAAATCAAACACAGCACACCACAGACTACTTTTTCTAACCTTTCAGCAGATAATATAATAGGCATATTTAAAAATAGGAACATAATGGTGTGGTTCATTAAGGTCCATTCTTTCTCACAGGTGCGTTAGCTAATTTTCATCACGGTGACCAAATATCAGAGAGAACCATGATGTAAGGAAAGAAAGACGTATTCTGTCCCGTGGTTTCAGAGCGTTTAGTCCATAATGGCAAGAAAGTATAGGGGGACAGAATAATACTTATCGTGGCAATGAATAGAAACAGGGAGGGGCTGTTGGGAGGTTTCCTCCTTAGCCTTCTTTGGTCTTATCTTACACACACACACACACACACACACACTGATAAAAATAAATCTTTATGAAAACAGGCAGATGGATTTAAAAGGTACTGTAATGTAATCGCGTGGCCCGTGATAGAGAGGTTGGAGCAAACAGGTCCATTTGTGAGAGCTAGTGTTGTAGGCTGCTGTTCGGACCCCATTTTTCTTGCTACTGCCACACTCTCTAGGGTTGTTGTGATTAAAATACTCATTAAAATTTGCTGCAGGGCTTTGTGCGCTTTTTTTTGTGGCTTTAATCCCGGTGCCCCAAATCTAAGCCTGAACATCTATTGCATAAATGCAGAAATGTGTTCTGGACAGATCATCTGAGTGATCTGGATAAATGGGTCACCTCGTCAGTGCTCCCGATGCTACAGGTAGGATCCTGTGACACAGAGAGAAAACTGTTCCAGGAACACGCAGCCAAACCATCGCAACTCAACAGGTCTCGTCAAGGAAATCGCTTTCTTTGCGTATCTTGCTTTCTCAATCATATGGCCAATAATTAAATGAAAATGACCTACATAGGAAAATGTTTGTTAGGGAAAACCTCATTGTGAGTTGCGGAGATGGTCAGTGGGCACAGCGCTTGCTGGGCAATGATGAGGACCCGAGCCTAGATCTCTATCACCCATGTTAAAAGCTCCATGTGACAAACAGGTCTGCAAACCCGTTCTGAGGAGGCAGAGACAGCGGGAGCCCTTGAATTTGCTAACTAACCAGCCTAGACTGTGGGTGAGCTCCAGATTCAGGGAGAGACCATGCTTCAAAAAAAAAAAAAAAAAAAACCAACAAAAACCAATGGCAACAAAACAAATGAACAATGACGAAGGAAGATACTGACCACTGGCCTCCACACGCCTGCACACGCATCAACACGTGCATATGCTCCCACACAAGCACAAATACGCACGTATATAGTAATACACATTTTTAAAGATTTATTATGTGTACATGCATGCAGTTCCCATGGGGGCCAGAAGAGGGTGTCAGATCATCTAGAGATGCTGTTCCACGTGACTGTGAACTGCTCAGGGAGGGTCCTAAGATACAATCTCCTCTCCTCTACAAGAGGACAGCCCATAAAGCCCCCACCAAAAGTAAATGATAAATAAATAAGTACGCAAATAAATAAAGTTTCTAAATAATCTCTGCTTCTCTGTATCCTTCTCTCACCAGTTTATGTCCTTTCCAACTCTCAGCCACCTCAGCTGTGTGGCAACGAAGTCATAAGCACAGTTTGTCAGGAGGGAAGTTGGTTATGAAAGTTTTCACACGAGGAGTGCTCTGGAGACTGTATCAGCACCACTAAAGCAGTAAGCATGGCTCTGTGCCTCGCAGTGCTTCACAGCAAGGTTTTCAAAGCTTGGTCATCAAAGATAAATCACTGTAATGGCACATACCCTTAGCAGGAAGCAACGAAATTGCTGCTTCACTCTGTGGTGTCTATGTCCTCACCCCAGAGCCTCACTGCCACTAAAATCAGAAAAAAAAAAAAAAGTCAGATAATCCAAGCTCAGGATAGTCTGCAAACCATTAGGTGCGTCACGCCCCAAGTGATCAAGGGCATCAGAAGCCCAGAATCTGTGAACCAGATACTAACCAGAGGACACACAATGACTTCATGCTGCATGGTGACCTTGGAATGAGAAGCACTGGAAAGGCCTGAGAAACTTCACACAAAGCACAGGCTTCAGTAACTCAGCTATCTCACAAACCCATACTAAATGAATTCTAACATAAGATGTCAACGTTGGAGGAAATAGGATGGGGTAACTGCAGCTTTTCTGCAAATTGACAGCCCTTCAAAAATGTCTAAAGTCTCTTCAAATAGTAAAGCCACCAGTGGCCTGTCATGCAACATGTGTTCTGGCTTTTTATTTTTATTTTTTAAAAAGAATACCAGCATTGAACACCTAAGCTGACCCAATGTCCCCATGTGTAAGGATAAGAGAAACCAGACTGTTGGCCAAGTTCACACTTTTATGTCTTTAAAACTACATATACACTTCAGCTCTACCCAAACAGCTGCTTTCCTAAACTCTGCCCCACAGAGGGCAAATGAAACAGGTTAAGAAGTTTGAGCTTTTTTTTTTTTTTTTTTTTTTTTTTTTTTTTTTTNTTTTTTTTTTTTTTTTTTTTTTTTTTTTTTTTTTAAATATAGCTCATATGCTGTTGTTAGTAGCTTACCCTTCAGGAGAGACTGATGCGCAACATTGTAATAAGGATATGTCAGGAAATTTGCTCATTAACTGCTTTGTTATTTGTTTTGTAGGGGGACTCATCCAAGTTCCTTAAATAGCAAGCTTCTGTAATGAAATCGCTGCTTTTTAACAAGCAATTTATGCCCTGAATATTGCTTTCTTAACAAGCTGTTCCTTGATTTAGACTTTCAATCCTGTTTCCCTTTTCAAATATTTGTTGTTTAAAGTAAGCAAGTTATTTGAGATGTTATATGACTGTATTAAAACTTCAAACAAATAGACATTCCTGCTGCAGGAAGGCCTTTAATTTTAATGACCGAGTTTCTGTTTTATACATAGTGAAAATCCGCACCCTAGTCTTGGGTCCCCACTTCTTAGTTAAATATCTCATTTGCGTTACATCTGCAACCTCAGCTCTGCAACTTCGGAAACAAGGAGCTAGAGGAGATGCACCATTAATGGCATCTGGGAAGAATGTGCTTATTAAAAGCCCAAGATTGGAACACATTTGCAAAATAGAAAATGTAGGGGACCAGTGAGGTATCTCAGTGGGTAAAAGTGCTGTCTGCCAGAACTGACAGCTTGAGTTTGTTCACCAGGTCCCATGTGATAGAAGGAGGGAACCAGCTCCCCCAAGTAGTCCTCTAACCTATATAGACAGATTATGGCACACATGTGTGTGTGCATGAGTTCGTGCACACAAGTGCACAGACACACACACATGCAATGTTTTTTAGAAAGGAACTAGAAAAGTTAAGGGGAAATTCTCTAGTTTAATTTTGTACCAATTTTAAATCACAAATGTGTATTATATCTCATTCGATATCCCCTGTGCACTTAATAAGATGTCCCATTCCATACTCGGATTCCGCTTTCAGATCGGGGATAGAACCCAGGGTCTTTAACATGCTAGGTAAGCACTCCACCACTGACTTGCATTGCCAGCTCTTTTGCTGATTTTAAAGAGTTATTTTTATTATTTTGAACTATGTATACATGTGAAGGGGGATATGTGTGTGTTGAGTGCACACGTTCTTGGAGGTCAAAGGTGTTGGACTCTTGGAGCCAGAGTTACAGTTATTTCTGAGCCATGGGTTACTGGGAGTTGGAGTTGGGTCCTCTGCAATAACAGTATGTCTTCTTAACTGCAGATCTGTCTCCCCAGCCACCACTGCCACGCCTAATTTCTAACCACATCTCCTTCCCTTTGCGGACAGGAAAGTATCTCTAGCATTTGAACCATTATGTGACTCCATTGGACTTCAGGGTTTGGAGTAAAATGTCACCCCAGGCAGGACTGACAGAAGGTCTCTTGAATCGTTATCTATTTGTTTTTAACATCTATCTCTTCCTGGAATTTCTCCTGTCATAAGCACAGCCCACCCACTGCTCACATTGCCAGCATATGTTCGCACAGCCTTTCAAGTGTCTGTAATATTTTCTGAGGCTCGTAGAATCAGGCCATGTATATGACAGCATTGTCCTGCTATAATGTTCAGATGTGTACCATGCCAGTTTTGCCTTTTTAAAGAAAACTGTTCCTGGCATTGGCTCTGTCTCTTTTATTGGTGCTTTTTGTCCTGGTCACTCAAACCTATCTCCTCAAAGAAGTGAGTCAAGCATGTTACAGTTGCTCCATTTGTTTCAGAGGAGAGGGGAGCTCTCAAGGAGGTCATTTAGCTTGTAGTAGAAATATCTGGACTCAGTTCAAGTCCATCTGATAGCCAAGCTCTTAACCATAGACTCCGTACTGTACTGGCTTAGCCCCTGGCCTCGTGCCTGTAAAGTAGGATGTCTCACCATGGTAGGCAGCAGGAGGTAAAACCCAGCCACTGCGGTGCCATAGGATGACATCTACCCCAAACCAACAGACTGACTAGAAAACATTATCACTTTTATTACTATTCCTGTTGTTAGTAACCCCTGTATTTCAGAGCTTCCAATTCCAGGTATTCTTAGACCTTCCAGGGTTTTACACCAAATCTGCTCTTGCCAAAATCACACCCCAGCTTTGTTTATCAATTCTCCATCACAGTCGTGAGCTACATTCTGTCCCCTTAGTCCAGTAAGTTTCAGTTCCACAGCCTTGAGCCAGCATCGCTCTAAATGTTCTCACAGAAGACAATCCCATAGAATCCATGATCGCGCTAAATCTCCTTTCCTTCTTCTTGCTTTCTGAAACTCATAGATTTTTTTTCTTTTCTTATTTGAATTCATTTCTCCTATCAGACATTGTCATCTATAGCCCTCTATGGTAGCTATTTTCCTTTGGCAGTTATATAATACATTGATTAAAAAGTAGCTAGAGAAAGAAAAAAAGAGTTTATCGTGGTTTACAGTTCCAAAGGGATAGATTCTATCCTGGTGGGGAAGGCAAGGCAATGGGGAGGAAAGCCATGGCAGAAGGAGCAGGAAGCTGGCTGATCACCTTTCATCCACACTCAGAAATCAGAACAGAGAACAGAAAGTGGAATCTGGCTATAAATCTCAAAGCCTCAATGAGTCACTTCTTCTAACAAGGTCTCATGCCCTAAGGATTGCATAACCTTCACAAATAGTGCTACCACTTGGTGACCAAGGGTTCAAACATATGAACATATGAAGGGCATTTCATAGTCAAATGTCTTCTTCTACTATCCTTTTTCTGACCACCCACTTTATCTTCCAAGGTAGTCAAACCTCATCTTACGACCTCTATACTCATGGGGCTTGAGAGAGGGATCAGTAATTAAGAACTCTTGCTATTCTTTTAGAGGAGAACTTTGTTTCCCATTACAGCATTCAGGTTGGATAGCTCAAAACTGCCTATAACTCTACCTCTAAGGGTCTGTCTTAATTAGTATCCTATTGTAGACAGTGCTTCTTGTCCCAACCTCCTGAGTCCAAAATAATCACAAAGAAGCTTATACTAATTTCAAAAGGCTCAGCCAATAGTTAAGGCTTATTACTAGCTAGCTCTTACAACTTAAATTAACCCATTTCTACTAATTTACGTTTTGCCACATGGCGTGTGGCTTTACCTGTACTGTGGCATGTATTATTCCTCCAGAGGCTGGCTGGTATCTCTCCTAGCTCTGCCCTTCTTCATCCAAGTCCTTAGTTTGATGGTGCTAACTTTATTCTTGTCTTGCTAATGGTCAATAAGTTTTATTATTAACCAATGATATAAATCCATATTCATAGCATATGAAAAGATTATCCCATAGCATTTTATATTTGTAAATAGATACCACAACCAAGGAGACTCTTATAAAAGACATAAGAATTAGAAGGTTATTTATAATCTCAGCAGGTTAGTACATTGTCATCATGGTGGGGAGTATACAATGGGAAGGTAGACATAGTGCTAGAAAAGTAGCCAAGAGCTTTACATCATGATCACAAGTAGCAGTCAAAGTGTGGGCTTTTGAAACCTCAAGGCCCATCCTTAGTGAAACACCCGCTCCAATAAGGCCATATTTCCCAACTGGAGACTAAGCAAGCAAATATGCAAAATATACAAATACATGAGCTTATAGAAGTTAACTTTATTCAAATCACCACAGGGTCCAACATTCTTTTCTAAACCTAATAGAAACCTGCATTCACCCCCCCCACCCCCCCCCCACACACAGAGAGAGAGAGAGAGAGAGAGAGAGAGAGAGAGAGAGAGAACATGATACACCACTCAGCAGTCACATGGGAAGAGAGGGAGATGACGAAACACAGAAAAGAGCATTACTATAAAGGAACACAAATTTCTCTCAGTTACATAAACGAGCAAAATAGAACATTAAGGAGGTTCCCTACAAAGTGTGGGCTTGATGAAAAATACATTAAGAATATAAAATAGCATAAACAATTTCCTTGGTGCCTATTTTTCTAGGAGAAAATATGCTTTGCAAATGGTTTATTGTCATAAGGTTCTACAATGAATTTCATAGAACAGAGAAAGACAGACTGGGGAATAAACTATGCTTGCAGACTAAAGCTATCAGAAATGTTTCTTCCTTTTTCTTATGTGCACTTCCCAATTTATGTACAACGAGTATAGATGGATTCTCAAGGAAAAAATAAACTTTATAAACTTTATTTAAGGATAATAAATATGTGCACTTTGTGAAATAATATTTCTTAATACTGATGTCAGATGAAAGTTGAGAGTGTGTCGTTAATCTTGGTTGAGAAGAATATTTTTTTGAAGAGCTAAATTAATTAAAAAACAAAGCAATTTACATTTGAAAGCTCTGCCTGGAGCTAGTGTCTCAGGAAAAGGTTCCATTTGTTCTCCACACTGTGTTCCAAATATCATTTATCAACTGTGATTTATACAGATTTAAGTAGCAGTCAGTCTGAGGTGTAGCTCTCATGTCAGTAGTGAAAGGTTAAGACTCTTTCTTAGTTGAAAAAAAGTGGTTGACATATGTCAGTTCCTAAGAAACAGCACAGGCACAATGTTGTATGATCGTTGATGTATGTGATCTTACGAACTGCAACTGGCCCAGAGTCATTGGACAGTGGATTTATGGAAGGGAGATTACTGTTAAAATAGATAGATAGATAGATAGATAGATAGATAGATAGATAGATAGATAGATGATAGACAAGAAGACAAGTAGGTAGGTAGGTAGGTAGGTAGGTAGACAGGCAGGTAGGCAGACAGACAGACAGGTAGATACATACATATATAGGTTAGTAGAAAGGATAGATAGATAGATAGATAGATAGATAGATAGATAGATAGATAGATAGAATGTCAGATAGATGGTTGATTGATATATACAAAAATACATATACATACATGCATACATAGACAGATAGATAGGTACATATATACATAGATAAGTAGAAAGGATAAGTAGGTAGATAGATTAGACAAATAGATGATAGATAGATAGATAGATAGATAGATAGATAGATAGATAGATAAATAGATAGGTGTGTGGATCTCTGTCTCTGTTCTCTTTTTTCTCTGTCGTGTATGTGTGTGTGTGTGTGTGTGTGTGTGTGTGTGTGTATGCATGTGCTTGCACTCATGGAAAGCATCTGGAGGCCAGAGGACATGGCTTTCATTCCACAGGTCCTATTCACATAGGTCTCTCACTAGCTTAGAATCAAAGAGAAGACTGACTGGCCAGTTATGAGATTACAACTGTGGGCACCACGCTTGACTCTTTTATATTTTGTTTTGTTTTTATAATTACGGTTTTTCATTCTCATAGCTACAAGTCAAGCACTTGATTGAGAAAATTACCTCTTCACCATTAACTTGTTTTGTTGTTACTTTTTTTTTTTTTTTTTTTTTTTTAGAAAAGCTTTCCGTTGACCCAGAAGTCTGTTTAAGCTTTGTTGACTATCAATAGTTTTGCAATGAGATACTGGTAAAAGATTTTTTTTTGAGCTGGACATTTTAAAGGACAATGTGCACTTGAAGTCACATATTTATCTGTTCTTTAATGATTCCAGAGAAAGTGCCTCTGCTAAAGTAAAATAAAAGTTATTGGTTCCTTGTTAATGTCAACTATCCTGATTAATTAAGAATCATTAACTGTGTTCTACACTATCACATTGACTCAAAGCAAAATCTTCAACAGGGATTGACATGTTATTACTTTGCCATTTAATAATGGTATATGTTTTAAAAGCACTTGAAACAAAACCTTCAACAGATCTTAGGAGAATTATATGGAACCAAAAAGCAGTCATCAAAGTTCACACTTGTGTGTCTCTATCTATGAAGTTTCTCAGAAATGAGAAAATTATAGAGATGAAGAGCAAATTACTCACCATTAGTGATTAGGGAGAGTGGGAGGCAGAGGACCTTTGTGGTTCTAGAAGGGTCTTGCATCTTGGTGGTGGTGTGGTAGTGATGGTGGTGGTAGTGAAAGAAACTTGTCCAAGATAGCACTGTGAAGACCTAGTATTAACAAACGTGTGTGTGTGCACACACACATGAACACTCCCATACATACATACACTATCAGACATAAACTCACACACATAGACAGTCAAATACAAGTATTCTCACAGATACACTTGACCCTAGGGCACACATGAAACTTACAGTTCTGCTGAAATCTGAGCATGGTCTGCAGATGGGACAAATGTCCATTTCCTGGTTTCCGTTTCGTCATACAGTTACATAAGATTAACATCACTAGATGAAGCTCAGGGAAGGAGACATAGAACTTCTGTGTTGGTTTGTGACTTCCTGAAAGTGCACGGTCGTTTCAAACTAAGAAGGAAACACCATAAAGAAAATACCAATTGACCAGAAAGGCTTGGTCAAGTTTACTTACACTTTCTATTCTCTTTCATAGTGTAACCAGATGCCAAAACTATTAAACTCCAAGAGCACATGTTGTTTGGGGGACACCCCCTCCTTGAGCGAGCAGCTTCCCACATCTCACTGCTGAATATTTCTGGAGCTCACAGAGATGGGATGCCTCCTGCTTGGAGATGACCTGCTAGCCTCCCGCAGCAGATCTGATGAAGGACTCTCATCCCTTTTTTACTCCATCCTGTGCTAAAGAACCTCCCTAGTTCTCACTTAGGAACAGAATGCAGGTATTCTAAAGATCCAGCTTGCTAAAGATAAAAGGCTCTCCTAGGGAGTTTTTCCAGGAGGCTCTGTAAAGAAGAATTAATCTGCCTCTCTCTACACGGCAATCACATCACAGATGGGAACTCGTGTGAGCGTTGAGGTCAACAGTCTTGCCTCTTTGCTCTCTGTTCTATCCTCAACAGAACTCACACACCAAAAACTGCTGTTGAAATAATCAAATCAGTGATTTTTTTACTTATATAATTGGCATTTGAATTTGTGGAATTGAATTGGTAAGTGAGAGAGGAACAAACCTAATTAATAAGTTAGTCTTGGGGCATTTTATTCTCTGCTCCTCCCTCCTCTCTCAGTCATTGAAAATAATTCTGTCTTTAGCTGCCCTGTTTCCTAAAGAGTCTGATTTTTTGTTTTTGTTTTTTGAACAGGCCTGTTTTGTCTGTGTGTGTGTGTGTGTGTGTGTGTGTGTGAGAGAGAGAGAGAGAGAGAGAGAGAGAGAGAGAGAGAGAGAGAAAGGGAGACAGACACAGAGACAGAAGCAAAGAGACAGAGATAGAAACAGAGAGGGAGGGAAACAGAGAAAGAGACAGAGACAGACAGACAGAAGGACAGACAGACAGATGTAGGGTGTCAGGGGGGTCACAAGTGTGAACCAGAGAGAGGAAAGGGTTAGTGACAGGAGGAAGTTAAGTTACAGTAGTTTCTAGAAAAGGTACCATAAGTGGGATGCGGGGACAAAAAGTTCACTTAGCTCTTTCAGTGGAACTTAGATAGAGACCACCAATTCAGGTTTGCTGGTTGCTTCTGAATTTGGGGTTTCCATTTGGTTATGGCAAACATTCAGTGTCTAATTGAGTGAGTCAACTATACTCCAGTTCAGCTTAGTTGCGAAGTCGGTGTCTAGGCACTCCTGAAACTCACCCCAAGCCTGCTTCACTCCAGATTTGCTTCTTGTCACATCTTTTCTTTCCTTAATTAATTTCTTTGAGAGCTGCTTGATTGTTTGCTGTTAAGACTGATAGGATATTGCAGGGTATTTTTCTTACAACTTTCAGAGCAGATTTTAATTATATTCTAGCATTTTTAGTCTTGATAATTAAAAATCTTTGCTTTCATCTAAAGGTATTTTACCATAAGCCTCTAAAATGAAAATTCCACCTAAAAAATTCCATCTTAATCAATTTAATTTCCTTCTCCTCTTTCATCTTTTGTTTTATAAGGTCAAATTTTCTCATATTTGAACATAAATGTGAGCCTCCTAAAATATGTTTTCCTATTTAATAACATAAGTACATGCATACTTATGTACTTATATGTGCAAAGATATGATTGAAAGGATTTAGAAAAAATATTAATTTGGAAGGGGAGGTCCAATTATGGAGAGAAACGAGGGAGGAATTTCATGTGTTAATCTCCACAAACTTCTTTGGTGGTTGAGTCTCAGCTATAATATGTCCACACACTTAACTAAATTATTGAATAATTTTAAATAATAAAGGCAAGGACAATGAAAAGTGTCATTTTGGATAAAGCAGAGAATTTATTCCCTCCACTGGTTTCAGTTTGAGTTACAGTGTGATCCCAGGGTGGTGGTGTGAGTCTGTAATCCCAGCTAAGAGTGTGAACCCAGGGTGGTGGTGTGAGTCTGTAATTCCAGCTAAGACTGTGAACCCAGGGTGATGGTGTGAGTCTGTAATCCCAGCTAAGAAAGTAGGAGCCCGAGAATCATATGTTCAAATTCAATCCAGACTATATATAGAGAGACCATGGCACAAAGAAAATAAAATGCCAGGATTTAGATTATTCTTATGTAAATCTTAATCTTTGACATCCCCGGATTAGCTGAACCGTATGATGGTGGCCACATCTCTAGCGATACGCCATTCTAGTTCATCAGCTCTGAATTTAACATGACCTTTTGGTTGATTACAGCATCCTCCCTATTACTTACCTTCCAAAGAAAAACAATATGTGTGTTGTGCTTTTGGAGCATCAGGGTGCTGTAGAAACTGTTTACACTATAGTTATTTACCAAGAAAAAAAGAAGAGACTGTGAGATCAGTCTGTCCAGGGAGTCCTTGAGCGCCTGTTTGCTGTTTGTCTGTATTTGAAAATCTCTGTGCATGTTGCTCTATAGTGTCCTGACATTCACTGTCACCAGTGAGAGATGTCACCAAGCTTTTGAAAAATTGGTTTCTTAAAAATGCAAAATTATTATTTTCTTTAGACATTGTCTTCATTCTACATCTCCAGACTCCTTCTAGGGAGAGAATAGCATTTATGCATGTACTTTTCTTCCTTATGTAAGGTGGGTCTTTGCAAACCAAAACCCAGGCTTTAATTAAACTTTAAAAAAAAATGTTTTATTTTTTTTAAATTTTCTGTAATACTAGGGATGGACCGTAGGACCTCGTGCATGGTAGGCAAATGCTATACCACTGAGGAGCTATATTCCTAGTCCTTACCCTATTTTTTAAGCTTATTTTTACACTGTTACTTATTTAGTTTGAACAGGGGTGGGGCGGGGGACGAAGTTACATTGGCACTACATAGTGGTCAGAGAACAGCTTAAGGGAGTTGATTTTCCCCTTTCAACGTGTGGGTTGGCCTTGGACTTGGCACCTACAGACATCTTGCCAGTCCCCTACTTTATTTTTGATGTTTTTCCTTTGGGTTGGTTGGTTTCTCTGTCATTGCTAATCAGTATTACCGAGACTCAGAATGTGATTCCCAAGGTAGGGTGCAGCTCTCAACTGCCTGCAACTCCAGTTCCAGGGAATTCCATGCCCCTACTGCCATGCATGGGTACCTACAGCATGTGGTGTGCATACTGACAAACAGGGACACACAAACATTAATGATAATGATGATGATGATGATGATGATGATAACAACAACAGCCACATAAATTCTTCTTTTCAAGAAGATCCATAAATACCAAAATCTCTGACAGAAGGCACTGGACAGTGCTCAGGTGCTGACTGATAGAATCTCCAGGAAAAAAATCAGGGAGAGTAGAGAGTGGTGATCCACAAGCAGTGAGCATTGGTTTTGGTATTCTTAAAGGATAAAGGAAACTTTAGAGACCAGAACAAAAGGAGAGGGCCAGGAGCTTGTTCTGTAAGGCTCAGTCCCAGTTCCACATTCTGCTCTCAGAGTGGGATGAGTGAACTGCAGAGGGTCAGAGCCACTGAGAGAATACCTGGGAATCTGTGCTCTACACTCAGTGACAGGGAGGGAAGAAGCCCCGACCTAGCAGATCAGCTGATGGACGGGGAGAGACAGAACAAAAAAAACCCAAACAATCATAAAATAAAAAACCAAAACAGAGACTTAAGATGTGTAGCCACCACATCCATCACTGGGCAGATCTGCGGTCAGACTGGAGTCTTGGGATCTGCATACCATGCGGTACCCCGCAAATCCTCTATTCTCAGCTTTGTTGGAGCAGGGCAAGAAGTCACACTGTAAAAATGACTGCTGCTCTTGAAACCCACTCCGGGACCAGGGAAAGTGTCAAGGGGCCATTCTCTGATACTTGTCAAGCAGAGTAGCTCAAGCTGGAGGGGAAAACTTGAGCCATTGTTACACTGTTCTCCAGGTGCTGCAGATCGGGTCTGAGAAGTAGGCTGGAGTGAGACACATAAACTCTGAGGAGGAGGCATGAACCATGGCAGGCGCCTAAAGACTCTGCAGTCTACTCCTTGGAGGTAGAAGAAGGAAGACCAGGAGTAATAAAATGCAATAAGTATTAACAACTTTACTGCATGGATAAACCACAGTTTATGGGGTGGGACTATCAAATCTCAAGGTCCACTTCATGCCACAAGGCCCCACCTCCAAACGCTTTCACAACCTCCTCAAACTATACCACTAGCTGAGGACCAAGGACCCAAAGACCAAGCCCATAGGGACATATCACATTCAAGCCATAATAGATCTACCAGGGTCTAAGGCATGTCAATCTTTTCCACTCCTAGAGACTAAGAGGCACCTCTAGCTGTGATATCCACTACACAGCCCATGAATCATACTCTCTGTTTTTAGGTCCAATTGTAGTCTGCATCTGTTCTCGGGAAAGATGTAGACTGTTTGCAATATCTAACTTTGATTTTGTAGATCACTTTATTCTGCACATTTCTCCCAACATTGCCTTTAAGATTGATTGTCTTGGTAGGACCTATAACTGGAACTGTCTCTTCCTCAGCTTTCCAGGGTGCTAGGGCTGGTTGAGGCGATGTGATTGTATCTCTGTACCCCTTGCTCTTTTCATCTGCTCTCCAGCAAGGGTTGTCTGATTGTCTATTCTATTCTTTATTATTATTTCCTTCCCCTGTATTTACTTTGGGATTTTTTTTCTGTTGTGTTAAAACTAATCACTCATCTCACTCTGATTATTATTATTTTTTGCATTCCTACCCTTAGGAACAACTATCTCAGCACAACTTGTACTATCTTTACTCCCCCCAAAATTCTTAAAGTTGAAGGGCAAGTTGTTCTTAACTAGCTATTATTGCGGTTTCATAGAGATCCTCCTGTGCTTTGACTGTGAAATGTCTCCAGGGCTTCCTGTGTTTGAACCTTGGTCCTCAGCCACTTGAGCAATTTTGGAAAGCTGTAGAATCTGTAGGAGGTGGAACCTCCCTGGGGGAAAAGAACCTTTGGAAGCAGACCTCCAGGACAAGAAGTTGGAAGGGCTGGGAATAGAGGGTAGATCTGGAAGGTGTTAGGAGTAGAAATGGGTAGTCAATATGATTAAAATACTACATTTTTTTAAAAAAATTGACAAATAGAAGGGCTAAATTTCTTATAAACCTGTGCATTATCTTAGGAGTGTCTTTTATGTCTATTAGCTTCCTCGGATTTTCAGTTTCTGTCTGGATAGAACATGATGGAAGGGTCAAGTGGGGGAGGCATAAGTATTTCCCTTCAGCCCCAAGTATTAGGGTGACCATTACCTCATGTTAATGTTTCTGTGGGGTTCTGAGTCTGATGCAGCATCCATGTGGTGTTTGTCTGTCTCTGTCTCTGTCTTTGTCTCTGCCTTTCAGGAATAATTCACACCATTCTAGATTTGGACATCTTTGTTTTCAAAGTGATAAGTTTATTTTTTTTTAAAAAAATTATGTTCATGTATTTTATAGGAGACTTATGATGTATTAAGAACAAAAATCAATGCCAATTTAAGCCTCCTCCAAAAAATAATGGAGAGAGACTTAGCTTATTTATTTATTTATTTATTTATTTATTTATTAATGATTTCTGTCTCTTCCCCACCGCCGCCTCCCATTTTCCTCCCCCTCCCCCAACTTAGCTCATTTTCTTTCTTGAAGTGGTACTAAGAAAATTATAATCCCTAGAATCCCAAGTGTTTGTTTTTCTATCTTTACATAGTTTTGACTAAACATACCAGAATGCGATGTGATATACTAATATAGTAGTTATGAATTTTGGCCCACATTCTCAGATCTGTAAAAGATAATATTTGCTACTAAAATCTTAACCTTATTTCTTACTGCCAGCCACCTCGTCACTGGGAAAAGGGGGGCAATTGGCTTCTTTTTATTCCCAAAGATGTCCCTACTACAATCTCTCCTCACATCCAAATATGAAAAGGCTCATTGTGGGCTCATACAGAGTTCTGAGACCTTATGAAGGCTCTAAAATTATTGATTACCCATCTATACTGAGCCCAAAACTATTTGAATATAGTTCTTCATTTGAGCAGGGGTGAAAAAGAGGAAATACAATGGCAAATATTGATATCTCCAACAGCAATGGACGGTTTTTGAACTCATACTCTTGAATGTATAGAAGGGACTGGAGAGGTAGCACTGACATACTGCAATGTGCTTTGAGGGCACATCAGTTTCCTCCCAAGAAGGCGTGTCTAAAAAAACCAGGTATAGTGGTACATACCTGTAATCCTGCCAAGGCAGAGGTAGGAGGTTTCTTTGGATAACCAGTCTAGCTGAATAAGTAACTTCCAGATACAGTAGAGACCCTATCTCAAAAGGCAAGGTGGAGAGCAATTGAGGAAGACAGTTGATACTGACTTCTGGCCTTCACACAAGTACTCTTGCTTGCACGTACACACACACGCACATACATACACACTCATACATGTGTATACTCATGCGCATGCAGAGGAAAAGACAGTAAAATATCAAGGAGAGCAAAGACTTAGTAAGAAAGTCCGGTGAATTTTGGAGCTCTTGTGCCTCTCTGTGTGGTGGGGAAAGTTTCTGGTTTTCCAGAATTCTTCCTGCCTGGTGGTGTTACAGACACCACGTGTGCCTCAGTAGCTGATTTCGTCCCTCAGATGGGCTTACCTGTGTCACAGTCAAGCGGTACTTCCTTCAAAAAAAAAAAAACAGAAAATTATTTATTTCTGAATTTTTCACTGCCGTTCACATCCAGAGGCATATTTTTATGATACTGTGTGGCTATTTTTTGAGATGATAGACCAATTTCTCTTAAAATTGTGCTTATTTTGTTTTGTTTTATCTTGTTTTTTTTTTAATTATTTTTCTAAAAAATACTATCTTTTTCTCATTTCACCTATCAATCCCAGTTCCCACTCTCTCCCTTCCTCTCATTCCTCCACCTTCTGCCCCCTCCCCCCAATCCACTCCTCAGAGAGGGTAAGGCTTCCCATGGGGAATCAACAAAGTCTAGCACATTGCTCTGAGGCAGGACCAAGACCCTCCCCACTATATCTAGGCTGAGGAAGATACTCCTCCAAAGAGAATGGGTTCCAAAAGGCCAGTACAAGTGATAGGAATAAATTGTGGTCTCACTGCCAGTGGTCCCACAGTCTGCCCCAGTCAAACAACTGTCACCAACATTTGGAGGGCCTAGTTTGGTTCTAAGCAGATTTCCTTGCTATCAGGCCATTTTCTTTTGCCAAGAACTGCATAAATTTCTCATTTAAAAGCATTACTGCTCCGGTTATAAGACTTTGGGTGTAATACAGTAGCACAATTGGCCAGAAAACAAGACAAGTTGATTATCCCAGCGTAGCAGGTAAATAAAGGTCACGACCTACGGTTCATTCTCTTAACTGCTGTGGGTTGCAAAGCTCACTCATTCTGGGACATTTTCACTGACAGTCTGAACATATTCAGATTACGCTCTTGAAGGGGTAGTTTACATACATTAATTCTAAGTCAAAACTTAGTTAAAATTCTACAATTTGGGGAGCTTCTATAAATATATATTTATTTATTCATCAACATAACAGTATTTCTCCATCGCCAAAGTGCTCCTGTTTTCCACATTCGATTCAACACCCTCCCCAAGTCCTGGCTATTGGTAGCTCCTTGAAGTGATACTTATATTTTTGTCCCCAACAGCTTTTTCCTTTCAGAATTTCTTACTAATGGAGTCAAACAGCAGGTAGCTTTTTAACCTGACTTTTTCTTGAAGCAGTGGAACACAGTACCTTGAGATTTGTCCAGTGTGGGAAGTAACAGAATTCATTTCTTTTTATGCTGATTGTGTTTTACTGGGTGGATGGACTGGAATTGATCTGTTACAGAGGTGAATAATTATCCTGGCATTATTTGTCGACAGGACTGTCCCTTCTCCACTGAATGACACCACTTGCTAAGATGCAATTAGTAATTTATGTGGAGTGCTGTTTGGAGACTCTTTATCCATTTGCTGATGATCATTTGGGTCATTTTCTGTTCTGGGCTGTCATCAAAGCTGACACAAATGTCTTCATTTGGGTATGGATTTCATTTATTGTGGATAAATACCTAGGGATAGGGTTGCTGGGTAACAAGATTAATTTCACAAGAAACTGCTAAAATCCTTTCCAATGCGGCTATAGAAGTTTGAATTCTCAGCAGCATAAGGGAATTCTTATTGTGATACATCTTCTTCAACATTTGAGCTATGGGGCTTTTTAGCACCAGCTATTCTAATAAGTACATAGTTATAAGTCATTGTCATTTAAATTTCCATTATCTTGACACCCGTGCTGATTATCTCTCTTGCCATCCATATATCTTCTTTGGTGAAGTGTTTATGCAAATTTCATGCCTACTTTTAAACCTAGATTATCACCTTTACTACTGCATTTGACAACATCTCTATAGTAATATTCTAGACACAAGCTTCCATTGCATTTTCCAAAACAGAAAAAATATTCTCCTAGGTTATAGCTTATAGTCTTCATTATAATAATATATCTAAAAGGCAGGAGCTTTTATTTTATGAAATCCAATGGATCTATTATTTTTTCATGGATTTTTCCCCTATGATCTAAGATATGTTTGACAATGTCTCAACGTTTACTTCTCTGGGTTTTATGTCCCTGGGCTTTACATTGATTCTACTCATCTCAAGTTTACATTTATAAACTGTACTTTCATTCCTTTTTCTCCTCTGTCTTTCTTCATGTGACAAACTATCATTCTGACGTCATTTGTTGGGAGGGCTAACATTTCTCCACTGAACACCACCACAGTCCAAAATCTATTGGCCGTATGTGTGTAGCACTCTTCTCTGACTCTGGACGCTCTGATCTGCTTGTCTCTTATTTCATCCATACAGTATTGCTTTCAGGTTGTCATGCATTTTTTGTAGTCATGTAACAGGAGTCCTCTAATTCTCTTCCTCTTTCTAAAAGAAAGTTATTTTAACTCTTCTATGTCATTCTTCTTCTCTATACATTCCAGAACTGTCTCAGCGATTTCTAACACATACACACACAGCTCCAAGAATATGTCTGGGAAAGTGGGACCCTATAGAGCTACCTGGAGGATGTGATATACTTACCACAGGAGTTTTAAGGCAAAAGCCCTGTCTTTGGGAGCTCAGTGGACCAGGCTATGCAACTTATCCTAATATACCAGTTACATATGGTTAATAGCAGAACACAAAGAAATATATTTAACTAGCATGGATACAATTGGGAAGAGGGATAGAAAAGAGGTCCAAGTCCACCTTTGGGATACTGACATGAGATTGATGTTTAAATGGAAGAAGAATTGAGGCAAACTGCAAAAAACATGCACGATTAGGCAGCCATTTGGGTCCAGGAGTCGCCTGGTTATCAAAGAGGTCTGAAAACATTATGGTGCTGTTGCTTAAAAGAGTAAACTGGTCCCCATCAGATGACTCCCGCTCCGGGACACAACCTCACCATCATAGATTTCTACCCTCTGTTCAGACTGGCCCATCAGATGAGGTTTGTGTTGCTTAAGGATAGATTCTCATACAAATGCTTATTGACCACTCTTGTTCCTGGAATCCGAGGTGATTAGGAGTTTCAAGAGCACAGGGTAAAAGGTCAAATATGAAGCCTGAGGGGTATAAAATGGAGTCTGTTAGAGTGATGGCCAGGGTTCTCATTCAGACTGAGGCTCTCTATTCATGAGTATGGTCTCTTTGGCATTGGCATGGGCTTGCTTATCTTTACTCACTAGTAGTTTTCTTGTGTGGTTTTGTGAGTGTGTGTGCGTGTTCTTTTTAGTGTGTATGAGAAGATGTGTGCAGGTGTGTGTGTGTGTGTAGGTCAGAGGTCAGCATCAGGTATCTTTCTCCACTTTCTCCACTCTGCTCAACCTTTCTTTTTAAGACAGAGTCTGCCACTGACCTGGAGCTCACCAGTTCAAAAGGCACAGCTGTCCAGAGAGCTGAGAAAGCTTTCTTCCTCACCTTCCCCGCAACAGGGTTATAGGTGGGTACTGCCATGCCCAGTTTATTGTGGAAGAGTGTAGAATTTGAACTCAACCCTCCACACTTGTGTGGCAACCGCTTTACCAAATGAATCATCTTCCCAGTCCATTTCATAGTTTTTAAAAGCCTTGGTTTTTAGACTACTTAAAAGTATGTTTGTGTATTTTCAATGACCGAATGCATTGTTGGCACATAGAAATGCAATTGACTTTTGTACCCGACATCATTATTTTCCACCTTATAGCTTAACACAGTCTTTTCTAAAATTTCTGCAGACTATTGCTACCTTTCAAAATTCACTAGATATTCAGGAGGATGCCTATATGATTTTCTTTGGGTTCTCCTTCTTATTTAGCTTCTCTAAGAACCTGAATTATAGGTTCAATGTCCTTTATTTATGGCTAGAAACCAAATATGAGTGAGAACATCCCATGTTCCTCTTTTTGGGTCTGGCTTACCTCACTCAGGATGGTGTTTTCTATTTCCATCCATTTGCCTGCAAACTTCGAGAAGTCCTTGTTTTTTACTGCTGAGTAGTACTCTAATATGTATATATTCCATACTTTCTTCATCCATTCTTCAATTGAAGGGCATCTAGGTTGTTTCCAGGTTCTGGCTATTACAAACAATGCTGCTATAAACATAGTAGAGCATATACTTTTGTTGTGTGATAAGGCCTCTCTTGGGTATATTCCCAAGAGTGGTATTGCTGGGTCCATGGGTAGGTTGATCCCAAATTTTCTGAGAAACCTCCACACTGCTTTCCAGGGAAAGGAGACAGAGACAGAGACCCACATTGGAGCACCGGACTGAAATCTCAAGGTCCAAATCAGGAGCAGAAGGAGAGAGAGCACAAGCAAGGAACTCAGGACCACGAGGGGTGCACCCATACACTGAGACAATGGGGATGTTCTATCAGGAACTCACCAAGGCCAGCTAGCCTGGGTCTGAAAAAGCCTGGGTCAAAACTGGTCTCGCTGAACATAGCGGACAAGGAGGACTACTGAGACCTCAAGAACAATGGCAACGGGTTTTTGATTCTACTGGACCTTTTGGTTTCGTGGGAGCCTAGGCAGTTTCGTGGATGCTCACCTTACTAGACCTGGATGGAGGTGGGTGGTCCTTGGACTTCCCACAGGGCAGAGAACCCTGATTGCTTTTTGGGCTGACGAGGGAGGGGGACTTGATTGGGGAGGGGGAGGGAAAGGGGAGGCGGCGGTGGGGAAGAGACAGAAATCTTTAATAAATAAATAAATTAATTAAAAAAAACAAAATTCACTAGATAACCTAGCGAATTAGAATAAGGGTTATGCAGGAGCTGGAGAAGTGGCTCCATTTAAGAATGCTTGCTATTCTTGCAGAGGCCCTAAGTTTAGTTCCTAGCATTCAAATTGGGCTGTTCACAACCTCTGGTAACTTTAACTTCAGGAGATCCAACATCTTCTTGTTGCCTCTACAGGCGCACGCGCGCGCACACACACACACACACACACACACACACAGAGAGAGAGAGAGAGAGAGAGAGAGAGAGAGAGAGGTACACACATAAATAACTTTATATATTTTAAAAAGGAATTAATCAGTCTACTGGTGAGATTATGTCTATACTCTTAGATTCTCTTAGCTTGGTATTGATAAACTCATTGTTTTGTCACCATTACTGTATCAGCCATGTGCGTGTGTTTGTGCACCTGTGTGTTGCCTTACGAGCCGTGTGTGTGTGTTTGTGTATGTGTGTATGCATGCTTGTGTGTTACATTATGAGCCATGTATGTGCGTTTGTGTGTGTATGCGTGCATGTGTGTTGCATTACGAGCCGTGTGTGTGTGTGTGCATGTGTGTTACATTAAGAGCCGATTAACAATTTTTTAGGGATACAGATGCATCTTAATGAACCATCTCGATGTTTCACCTGGCTCTGGAGGAGTTGCTAATGACAATGGACTCAGGGAGGTTAATTTATCTTGCAGAGTTTCAAATCTTCTCTTTTGCAGGATCAGCAAAGTGTCTAATGAATATTCACTTCATGTAAAGTAAAGAAAATTTCTACTAACTTTACTTAAGGTTAAAAGCCAATGTTATGCCACTAGACCACTGTGAATCTTATGTTTCCCTCTTAAACAGTATAATGAGTGAAAGTTTATAGGCAAAGGTTCTTCATACAAAAGCAGTTGAAATGAAGTAATAATGTCCTAAAATTACATAAATAATTTGTCAAAAGAATTAGCATATAAAACACAGAAATGTGCCACAAATATAGAACACAGTTAATTGTAGGCAATTTTCAAAGTTAAGAATGTTGTAGACATGTACACGCACACGTCCGAGTGTGTGTGTGTGTGTGTGCAAGTTTATGTGTACAATCATCACAAGCTTGTGGAGGCTAAGGTCAGCATCAGGTGCCATCCAGCTAATTTCTGGAGACAGCGATTTTCTGGGGGCTTAGGCCATCAAGTTGCCTAGCCTGGTGGGGCAGCAAACCCCACGGCCCCTCCTGCCTCTGTCTTTCCATAACTGACATTATAAACACACATCACCACACCCAGTTATATGGGTGCTGGAAACTGAATTTGGGTCCTAACCCTCAGGCACTTTGCTGACTTAGATTCTTTCTCTGGCCCCTAATTTCAAAACCATATGTGTTTTTGAGGGGGGGGGGAGGGATATCAAGATAGGGTTTCTCTGTAGCTTTGGAGCCTGTCCTGGAACTCGCTCAGTAGACCATGCTGTCCTCAAACTCACAGAGATCCACATGTCTCTGTCTCCTGAGTGCTGGGATTAAAGGTGTGAGCCACCACCGCCTGGCTAACAAAGGCAGTGCTAATGTCCCCATTTGAGATTCTTTTGTGCCATCAGTCAATAATTTTCTTAAATATTTTAAATAAATACTTACTCATAAAAATATATCCTATCTCTTTTATGGGAATTTTTTGTAAGGAGCGAGGCCTCTTGTTCTGGTCCCGCCTGGCTATCTTATACCAGAAATAATCACACAGAAATTGTATTAATTAAATCACTATCTGGCCCATTAGCTCTAGCCTCTTATTGGCTAACTCTCACATCTTGATTAGCCCATTTCTATTAAATCTGTGTATCACCACGTGACTGTGGCTTACTGACAAGATTCTAACCCATGTCCATCTCAGGCAGGAGATTCATGGCATCTGCCGCACTGCCCTTCTTCCCAGCATTCAGTTCAGTCTACTTCACCTATCTAAGTTCTGCCCTATCAAAAGGCCAAGGCAGTTTCTTTATTAAACCAATGAAAGCAACACATAGACAGAAGGACCTCCAACACCAGGAATTATTAAGAGCAAAATAAAATGACACGCATGTTTGAAAATACCCTAATGAGGGAACTGAAGAGATGGCTCAGTGATTAAGGGCACTGACTACTCTCCCAGAGGACCTGGGCTCAATTCTCAGCAGCCATGTGGTGGCTCACAGTCTTCTGTAACTCCAGTCCAGAGGATCTTAAACCCTTGCATAGACATACATGCAAGCAAAATGCCAATATACATGAAATAGAAATTTTAAAAATCTTTTTTAAAAAAGCCCTAATGAGACCCATTATTTTGCATGCTATTTTTAAGAGCAAAAAGAAGTTGATAAGTAATATGATTAGAAACAACTAGTGATATTTCCGTAAGGGTTAACTCTGAGTGGAGTCTGAAACCATTCTTACCACTGAATTTCCCATTCTCTGTTTCAAATTGTTTTTATTTGTCTCAAACAGTCTAATGTTTTCTTTGAAGTTTGATGCCTTCTTTATTCATGTAAAAAAGTAAAAGCAAGTGTGTTAAATGCTTGGGTCTGAATAAGAATTTGATGGCCAATTTTTCACATAAAATATTCTTCTAAGGAAGGAGTGGGTCTTGTTCACCTGGCAACAAATAATCAAACAAATAGTTCTATTTGAGATGATCATTGGTTTTCAACATACAATAGAATTTCTTTAATTCTCATTTTGTCAGACAGAACATTAACAAGCTGTATAGTCAACACTCAAGACATCATAATATCAATCATTTCTCTGCTCCATTAAGGCATTCTTAAACTACAGTAACATGTATTTGCTTTTATTTAAGCATTTGATTACCCTCTTGAGCATGTGACACTTCTTTGTGCTAGGGTTTTCAGGTTTATTCCCTTTTTGCACCATTGGTGCAAATGTCAATGTGATTATGATGCCAAGTAATAGTTTGGTGTTTCAGAGAAAAGAGTTTCAACCTTCTGTATGCTTTCTGATCTGTGGATTATACTTCCAAAAACAACTACTTCTAAAGATAAAACAAAACATTAAAAGACCCTATTTCAAATGATAAGTTGGAGAGCAATAACAAAAAATACCTGACATCACACTCTGGCCTCCTCTGTTGCATGTACCCTTCTGAAACACACACATGCATACACGCACATACACACACATTCACATGTTCATGCACACACACATGCACGTTCATTCTTGTGCATGCCCACTTACATGCACACACCCTCTACCTACAGTATTTTTTTATTATATTTTGAAAGCTTTGAGTATCTCTACTACTTCATTGCTGCCTCAGTTTTCTGAGATAATAAATTGCCAGTAAGGCAGGCCATGACTGTATGAGCAGAATGAGCCTTCTAGCATGCCAGGAGCCTGGATTCCTTGCTATTCTTCGATCTTATTTATTTCTCTGTCAGGTTTGTGATGGTAGGTCTGCTTTCTGAGCAAGCATCATCCATAACCTCAATTCTAAAGCTATTCCAACTCTGTCTAGCTCTCCATTTATCCTCCACCAAGTTCTCTGCACATTATTTGTGGCTTCAGGCTGGTGAATTTCTGCTGTGTTGTATGTCTTCGTGATAGATAGTGGTTCTTCTCTACATCTTAGAGTGCTGTCTTTTCCTTATATAAAGGTATATTTTATTAATCTGTTTGTGATTCAAACTTCTCAGTTAAAGGAATATGACCTTATCTAGCTACTGAAGTTAAATTTATAATTTATCTTACTTATGTATAAAGTTGATGTAGCTAAAAATTTAGGAGTTCATTTTTAAAATCCTTCCCCTTTTTCTAGAGAATTGTAAAACTTGCCATCACTGATGTTCCTCTGTCTATATTGCCTTCCTTATGACCTAATGCTACCTGGATGGGTAATGGAGAATTTGGTAGTCAAACATCTGATGATGCTGCCCTACCTGAGAGTGGGTCAAGAGCATAAATCATGTTCACTGCATCCTGTTTTCTCGTGATGCACATAGAAAAGCAAGGTGGTCTCTGACATGCTTTCTACTTTAACAAGTTCTTATTGTCTAGAGTAAGCGTCTCTGCTCTTCTCTACTGAGCAAAGCAGGGGGAAGGTGAAGAATAAATGACTAAAATGGCTTAATACAAGTTTCCAGTGTGTTTTTCCATAAACTCTGCTTACCAAGCAGTGTTAACCTGGACAAGTTGATGGAAAGTTTGCCTTTGATTGGCATGAGGAATTTGTATTTTAAATATGATGAATCCAAATGAGATAATCACCTTTGCTCTTGGATAATAACATTTGAGTAGAAGATTATAACCGTATTCTTATTAGGACTTTTGCATTGATTCCTTCAAGGATTCAAAAATGTGATTCAAAGCTACAGTGTGTGACTAAGCTAGGCATAATATTACATTCCTGTAGCCTCAATAACAGGGGTAGAGGCAGGAAAATCTTAAGTTCAAGTTCAGCTTGGTTATGCAACAAGATCCTGTCTCAATAAGTAATAAGTAAATTATATATACACTTACCAAATTATGACATGTAATCTTTATAGAAAAATCAAACAAACCAAGAAAATCATCTATTTAATATTTTACCCAAACACCTCTACTGTAATCATGCAGCTTGTTTCTCCTTGGGCTCTGGTAAATGGGCATGGCTTTATTTTTCTCTGAATACATATGAACTCCTTCTGATTACTGCTGTCTCCCCTTGAATCTCATCCTCCTCATTTCCGAATGAATAAAATTTCCTTGATGTTGCTCCAAGCCTTCAACCTTCTTTCAGGTAAAGATTAAATCTTAATATCCATTCACAGGCTGGTTTTCCTTTCATTTCCATTTTTAGTTGCTTATTTTTGTGTGATGTGGTTTGTATGGGGGTGGTGTCTTAGTTAGGGTTACTGTTGAAGTGAAGGGATACTGGCAACTCTTATAAAGAAAACATTGAATTGGGGCAGCTTTCTTACAGTTTCAGAGGTCCATCAGTCTATTATCATAACGATAAGGAGCACAGCAGTAGGAGCACGACAGCATGCAGGCAGATGTGCTGCTAGAGTTGAGAATGCTACATCTTGTAGGCAATAGGAAGTTGACACACTGAAGGAAGCTTGAGCAAATGAGACCTCAAGGCTCTCCCCCACAGTAACACACTTCCTCCAATGAGGTCATACCTCCTACTAGTGCCACACCCTTCAGGGACTATTTTCTTTTAAACTATCACAGGTGAGTAGTGTGCATGTCCACAAATGTGTGAAATGTCAGACAAGGCATTAGAAGTCTTCTATTGCTCTTAGCCTTGTTCCCTTGATACAGGTCTATTGCTGAGCCAAAAGGTTGCCAGTTTGGCTAGACTGATTGGCCAGGGAGCTTTCAGCATCCACCTGCCTCTGTTCTCCATGGCTGGGGTTACAGGCATATACAGTTATGCTCTGCCCTTTACATAGCTCCTGGGGATTTGAACTCAGGTCCTCATGTGTGTATAGCAAGTGCTGTCACCTACCAAGTCATTTCCTCAGGCTCTCTTAGCATTTTATCATCCCACCACTGAGAAGTCACTATAGAGACATTGACTATGATTTGGAGTAACAGTTCTCTGATGTGTGTTGTTGTCAGCTTACAGAGTGACCTTGACCTTCTTGTCCCTCCATAGGTTGCCCATGTTCCCTAGGAAAATCAAGTAGAACTTAAATCTAGAGATGCAGCATCCTTGTCCTGTAATTGTTGCTGCTTTAAATGGCATGCTGAGTTTGAGTTTATGGTGACCAAGAGATACATCATGAGAAGTGAAATGATAAGTATATTATTTTATTAAAATAGTATATATAGCATAGCATAAAGCACATGATTTATTACTAAATTGGCCTGACATAATAATGAGTTCCACCACTGATTAGCTTAGTGATGTTAAATCTTACTTCACTCTCTCTGACCTCCAGTGTAATTATCTGTAAAACATACATAATAATAGTTTTCAGGTTCAAGGATGATAAACTATGAGCTTTGTAGTACTTTTCATACTGAAAATTCCAGTTATTGGCAAATAACATTGCCTTTAACATTAATTAGAGTTCTGCTTTCGGAAGTTTGAGCGATTCATTTGAATTATATGGTAACAAACAAGCAATGATGAAAATTTAATATCTATGTGTTATTTTCTAAAAATCATGAAAGATGAAGTGTTGTATAAATTAACTTTATTATTTGTAGTGGGAACGAGGTAAATTCTATAACTCAGCTTGAAGTGTTCTCATTTCTTGGGGCTTCTCCACTCATATGATGGAGAAGGGAATGATTTGATCCATTGGAAATCTGTAAGCCATTATAGTGCTGCCCACTGGCACTTATAGGGGCAAATACTGCTCCTGAGACTGGTTCTTAGAACCTGGCCAATGGCTGGCATAGAATTCCTGTGGGATCCTCCTGCCATAAGGTCCCCTGCAGAAATCATACAAGTTATTCATTTCATTTTGCAGTGAAAAAAAAAGTGTATTTATGATTTTACAGCTGAGCTCAGTTTAGATGATCCCAATTTTGTTGGAAATATGCAGAGCATCATACTCAGGAGCCAAGCACACATACATTGTTTTCTCTCCATCAGCCCTTATTAGAGTATTGACTTTGGCCACATCAATATCATAGAGTTTCTTCACAGCCTATTTGTTCTGGTGCTTGTTGGCCTTGGCATCCACAATGAGCACAGATGTGGTGTCTTCTGTCTTCTTCCTGGCCGACCCAGTGGTCAGGGGAACTTGATGATGGTGTAGTGTTCAAGCTTCTTTCTTCTGGGCATTCTTGAGAGGGTTTTTGTACTTTCTCCTAAATCATGGGGTGTTGGGCCACCAGAAGGTGGGTGTTCTGCAGATCTTCTATTTATGACTATGAACACCTCTCAATACTGTTTTCTTGGCTTTCAAGACCTTTGCTTGAAAACGACAGGGGCTTTCTTCTTTGCTTTTGGCGCCATCTTGGTGAAAAGGCATGCTATTCATTTGAAAAGTTAGACTCTGGGTGCTAGGGAGATGGTTTCATTGGCAAAAGGCTTGCCGCAGCACAAACCTGAGTGCTTGAGTTTAGCTCTAGCACCTGTATGGTAAATGTCAAGTGTGGTGACACCTATCCTAATCTCAGATTAGGAGGATCCCTGGGTATCACTGGTATTACTGAGGGAGAGATTGTGTCTTTGGTACTTTCCTATTGCCATGAAGAAACACCATGGCTAAGGCAACTTATAAAAGAAAGCATTTAATTGGGAGTTTCCTTAGAGTTTCAGAAGGTGAGTCATGGCAGCAGGCAGACAGGCATGGCACTAGAGAGTAGCTGAGAGCTTGTTTCTGATCCAATAGGAGGAGGCAGAAGGGAAGTGGGAGGAAGGAAAGAAGGCATGCTACCTGGAATGCTGTGGGCTTTTGAAACCTTGAAGCACACACTCAGTGACACATCTCCCCAACAAGGCCACACCTTCTAATCCTTTCCAAAGAGTTCCATCTACTGGGAACCAAATGTTCAAGCATATAAGTCTATGGGGGGCATTCCCATTCACACCACCACAGATCCTGTCACAAAATGCAGGATAGGCAGTCCATGGTGAGGAATGATACCTAGGGTTGTCCTCTTGCCTCCATATGCATGCATACATATGTGTACATACAAGTAGACAAATATACATGTATGCATATACACACATACACACAAACTGAAGCTGGGCTTTGGGTATCTGTAAAGTCAATAGTCAGGGGGAAAATAAATGGTTTTACCAGATATAATCAACACAGCAGAGATTCCAATTTGATTTAGCTGAACATTGGTCATTGTTCATATCAGAAGGCTTCTGTACACAAAAGTGGTCAAATGAATGATACAGTTTATTATAAAGAGCATTCTAATTACAGACCCAATACCTGACTTCCAGCAGTGAAGGAAAAACCCACTTTCATGATTGATTTCTCCTTTATTTTGTCAATCTATAAGGCAGATATAAGGATAGGAAATAAAGAAGTATGTCTTGGTTGAGAAAAAATTTCATTGTCTTCTAATTTATTTATTTATTTATTATTCATTATTTATTCACCAGCAAATAAAAAATATTAATTTTAAAATTACTCAAAGAAGCCAGGATTAGAAAGGCAAATTAGATTTGGGGAAAATAGTATATTAATATATCCTCAAATAAAGCAAAATTGACTTTTATTTGTTGGTTTTGTTTTGGAACAGGGTCTCACTTGGCCTTGAAGTCATTATGAAGCCTGGCACCCCCCTACACACACTTCAGAGCCTCCTCAGTGCTGAGAATACAGGTGTGCAGCGCTATATTTAGCTCCAGAAATGGCTTTTTTGATTAGGAGACCTGTCTTCTATTCCAGAACACAATAAACTTTTGATAGAAATTGACTAAAGCTAGTTAGTTCTTAAGAACTTTAGCTAGCTCTATAGACCAGGCCTGCCTCTCTAGTGTTGGGATTAACGGTATATGCCACCATTGTCCACATATAGACATTTAAAAAAGTATTTTGTATAAAGATGTTTTCCCTCCGTGTATATCTATACACCAAATGTATCCAGTGCCCAAGGAGGCCAGAAGAGAATGTTGAATCCCCTAGAACTGGAATCCCAGACAGTTGCGAACCACCATGTAGTGCTGGGATCTGAACGTCTAAGAGCAGCCAGTGCTCTTAATTGCTGGTCCATCTCTCCAATGCTTCAAATGTATAGATATTTTTGATGCTGCTTCCATATCACTGCATAGGTCTCAGTGAGCTCTTGTGACACATGGGTAAATGAGGCATGGAGAGAGATAAGAAGTGATAGAATATCCATTCGGGGAACAAGTAGAGACAAGATTTGAGCCTAGGCTCTCTAACATATATTCTTTTCATAAATCTCCCTTCTTGGATTTTTAAATATTTATTCACTTTGTTTGGATACATGCCTGGTGTGAGGGGACTAATATGCCAAGGTGTACAGGTGGAGGTCAGAGGGCAAAGTGCAGGAGTCTGATCTCTCCTTCCGCTCTTTGTTCTGGGGATCAAATTCAAGCCACCTGGCTCGGCAAGGGTATCTGTACCCAAGGAGCCATCTTGTTGTCCTTCCAATGTTATTTTTAATATACTTCATAACAAATAATTCAGAGGGATTTATGCATGTAGATTTACTTTAAATCATTGGTTCCATGTTGATCGTATAAACTCATTTAAGTCATTAGTTAGTTTATTATTAAACTTTTAATTGGAATCAATCCAGTGTCACAAATAAGAACAATATGAGCAAAGTGATTTACACGCTGGCAGCCAGCCAGATGCCTGCAGGGTATCATTGCAGGCTGTCTGACTGGAAGTCATCATTGTCCGTGGCTAGGAAGGCTCCAAGTCATGATCAAAGTGATACGGGCTCTTAAAAAATTACATTTGAAGTCGAATTAAGTAGAACATTAACATATTAGGGCCGGCAGAGAGGACACTTGAGAAATGTGTCTCTACGTCATGAGAGACCAGGATTAAAGCAAAGGCGAGGCACAGTAAGATTTGAAGATTAGAGCTCGGCCTTAGATGAAAAGGAAAAAGTTAGAAGGTTATTAGGGTTATCAGGACAAGTGATTATAAGTGATGGCGTGCATGTGGGCAGGAGGTGTGAATTTGACGAAACTGAGGAATCTGAGGGTGAGGCTGGTTGGCGAAAAATGAGCAGAGGATAAAAGAGGCTTCTTGTATCCTGGCACTGAAGATTGGGAGTGTCACTCTCAAGAGCAGAGTAAGAACAATGGCGAATGAACAAGGGCATTGGGAGAGCAGGGATTTAGTCTGAGTTGTATTAAGAGGTCTTTAACATTTCTTTTTAATATATGTGTTCAGTAAGTACTAAGTACTTACATACAACCTATGTGTTCTATATATATATATGCATGTATATATATATATATATAGAGAGAGAGAGAGAGAGAGGAGGAAGAAGAGGAGGAGGAAGAGAAAGAAGAAGAAAGAAGGAAGAGAGAGAGGGAGGGGGAGGAGGGAGGGATATTTAGTTCAGAAAAATACATTTGCCAGTCATCAAAGTCTTGGAGAAATTAAAGTGATAAAATTTAGAAGTTTTTAATAAAAGGAATAGGTAGAGAATTTGTGATGGCTCACACCTGGATGGAAGAAAAAGAACCTTCCATGAGCCTGGAAAGATGCTGTAAAGAAAGCAAGATGTGAGCAGCCCTTCCCCTGAGGGTACCTGGTAAAAAGGAAGACCTGGTTTGAGGCTGAAGTGTCCCCACAAGCTTGTGCATGTTTGAATCTTGGCCCCAAGGTAGTGGAGCTGTTTGGGGAAGTTTGCAGTACCTTTGTGATGGAGAGCCTAGCTCCCCTGGGGAATGTACTTCGCTGGGCCCTTAAAGCTGTTTCTGGTGCTGGTCTGAGCTCTCTACTTCCTGGTCTTGGGTCTGAATCCACCTTTGCAACTGCAGACCAAGCCGCTGCAGCTATCCTGCCTTCCCCTCTATAGTGGATTGTTCCTGCCATGTTCCCTGAAGCAATGAGCCCAAACATTCTTCCCTCCTGTAGGTGGTTTCTGTTAGGTATTTAATTAAAGTGATAAGATAATGAATATACCTAGGTATGTATTGGGGAGAGGGGTGAACCCAGTAGCAGCTGGGAAGCCAAGTGAAGAGAGACCAGAAGTATGTGTTTGGCTTGATAACCTGGTTTCTTAGCATGCTTGGGGTGGTAAAACCAAAAGGTAAACCGCCAATGAGGGACAGACCAAAGAAAAACTAAAAAGTAAAAGAGGAATACCTTGGAATGTTCCAAACTGAGGTCTCTAGGCCTCAGGAAATTGGAAACAACTCCATCAGTGTTCAGCCGCTCTGCTCTATGGGCTTTTTATGCTTTAGAGACTCCGAGTTTGTTCTACATGGAGACATACACAGGAAGAGAGCAGATGCATTCATTAGGCTATCATCTGAAGTCAGAAGAAGATCTACAAAGGAAATAAACAGAGCAACGTGACGGAGGATGCTGTCATCATTTTAAATAAAATACACAATTTTTCATGAAACAGGAAGTTCAATATTGTAGAGATGTCAGTCCTGCCCCAAACAAATCTATACTTTCAGTGCAACCCTCAACAAAATCCTAAAAAATTTCTTTCGAAAAATTAAAGTAACAAAAGGAAATACGCGGTAGAACAAGAGGAAATGCCTTTATAATATGCCAACATATGATGACGGTATCATGGTTTGTTGTAGCCACCAGATATCAGATTAATAATCCAGAACCAGAACTTCATACTTAGAGGAGAAGCTGGGAGAGTTAAAGGTAATATTTTAGATTGATAAAGAAAGGAAAGCTTATCAGGGTCCCGAGATAATTTATGATTTGTTTAGATGAAGAAAAGTTAAACACAAATCAATCTTGCTGGCTTCTATATTCCACAGAAATAAATTCTATTTGAAACAAGGGTAATTTTAAAAAGAAGCTTGAGAAGATAAGTTTATGATAAAGAACAGAGGATGCATTCTTAAATAGACTTTAAAAAAAAGAGACAGAGACAAGGCAGTGGCAGCACTGACAAACCTGTTTTGCTCGGGGCCTTTTGCTTGTTTTTCTTCGTTGGAATGGTATGAGCGAGTGTTCTTTGCCAGGCTATAGGTGGGAGATCAGTCATGTATCTTGCACTTGGCATCTTAGAGAAGGTGAGTTGAGAGATTCAAGTGTGACCTGAACATAGTCATCCAGATGTCCTAAGGAACTGAAGAGGGTAAGTAGCTCTAGGAAAGAGGTTCATTACTGAATAGGCATAATTTTGGAGAGGATATCATCGTCACCATAAGACAAGTCAATTAGATGATCAATCAATTAGAAATCAATCAGGCCAAAGCAATTTGGTCAAAAATAATTGCACTGAAGTAAACTGAGTAGATTAAGAAATGAAGAAGATGATTTACCAAAAAATACTCTATCTCTCTTTATATCTACTTGGTGTTCTCCTTTTCCTACTCTCAATGCGTTTTTACAATATTTTTCAAGAGTGATGAGCTCAGAAGTAACACTTTAAAATTTGTGGCATCAAGTAAACGATAAAAATTTTGTCTCTTGCCAGATGATATCTGAAAACAGCATATTAGAACACTGAACACGACTTAATCAAGAAATAATTGAATGATAGTCCAAAAGGAGAAGCTTACAATTGAAAACCAGAACAAGCCAAGGCGGGGAGATGGGTCAGAAGGCAAAGGCACTGCAGCAAAGGGGAAAGGACCTGACTTATATGTTTTTAACTCCTTATACATTTCTGATATTATAATACAGCATTTCTCCCTGCATTTCCTCCAACCAACCCCTCCAAAATACCTGAGTCTGAATCCTCACTCCCTACAAAAAAGCTGGGCACAGAGAATGAGCATCTCTAAAGCCATCCCTCCTGCAGGAGATCGGAGGTGGAGATGGAAGAATTGCCAGGCTGCAAGGGAAATAGACTGGTGGATGTAACAGAAAGACCACAAAAAGACCCTGCCTCAAACAAGACTGGAGGGGAAGACCCACACCCAAGGTTGTCCCCTGAGCTCTGCACATTTAGACGGCACGTGTGTGCCCACATTCAGGTCCATGAATACACACGCACAGTTCAAACCTTACTTGTCCTGAAAAACAATCATATGCTATTAAGATAAAAATACAGCAGCAACTTATAAGCAGATGCTATAAGTACTTGTGATTAGGTGTTTGCCAAGACTCCCTGCCCAGTGTAACTTAGTGAACACATGAAGTTGTATTAGCTTTCATTGATGTGGGAGTGTCATATATCAATCTGTTGATTTCATTGGTTAAGTAATAAAGGAACTGCTTGGCCCTCATAGGTTAAAATATAGGTGGGAGGAGTAAAGAGAACAGAATGCTGGGAGGAAGAGAAAGTGAGCTCAGAGACACCATGCTCCACTCTCCCGGGTAGACTCCATAGCTCCTCTCTGAGACACACACGATGAAGCTCCAACCCAGGATGGATGTAGGCTAGAATCTTCCCAGTAAGCACACCTTGGGGTGCTACATACCTTATTAGAAATGGGCTAGTCCAGGTGCAAGAGTTAGCCGAGAAGAGGCTAGATATAATGGGCCAAGCAGTGTTTAAAAGAATACAGTGTCCGTGTAATTATTTCGGGTAAAGCTAGCCATGCGGGCGGCCGGGTGCCGGGAAAGTAGCCCGCCACTCCTATTACAACACTTCATTTGCCATCTAGTTCCCTCTTCGTGCCTTTCATCTCCACATGAGCAGTTTTTCCAGGGATCAGTTCCCTGCATATTTACAGTTTGACTCTTTGTCCCGCTGCTGCACAGGTGGGCAGGTCAAACCATCCCTGCTGTTTGGCTGCGCGGAGGAATCTGCAACTCAGTGTTGACAAATTCATTTCACTATCCCTTGAGCATTTTAAAATTAAGTCGAAGCCAACGCTGAGGAGAAACGCGGCAACATAATTCTGCACTGTCCACAAGGAGCTGACCTAGTTAATGTGGAGTTTCTATGCTCTGTAAATCCTGTTGTAGATAATCACGCCTCCCTTGGAAGGGGGTTGACTGAGAAATGCACACCCGTGCTCACTGTTCCCGGCCCACTAGTGAGGCCCAGCAGGCAGCTATGGCTCTGATTGGATTATTTTTCCAATCTCAACTAACTCAGCATTTCATTCTGTTAAACAGTAAAGGACCGAAAGCCCTGGGAGTTATGACCGTACATGAGGTGTTCCCTGTTCCACGGCAGCAGGCTAAGCACAGACATCCATGGCCTGACATAAATAGGAAGCACATGGTGGCCAGTGTGAGCTTCCAGACTGGGGTTCCTTGGACAGAAAAGGGTGTCCACACAGACAGACCTTACCGAGGCCAAAGGAGTCACATGACACAGGGCACAGTCGAAGCCTTCTGACAGCTGGTCGTCTGTGGGGAGTCGGTTTTGTTTACATCGCATGTCATACAAACATATTTTCTATAGAAAGCACAGTGAAAAGGAGGCTGGAGATCACTGGTTAGATCATGCACACCTTGCTTTTGAGAAACTAGCAAGGTTCCCCTTATATCCGACTTGAAACTCCATCAAATACCTCCTCTATGAGCCTTTTGGTAATATGAAAAACGACTAAAAAAACAAACCAAGTTGGGCATGATGATCAGTCTTGAATTCCAGCACTTGAAAGGCAGAGGTAGGTTAGACCACTGTGAGTTCAAGGCCAGCCTGGTCTACCTAGCAAGTTCCGGGTCAACCAGGGCTATATTGTAAAAGGCTATCTCAAAAATAAGAATATTTTTAAAAAGTAGACTTTCATTTTTAATAAAAAGCATTCCTAGTATAATCTATTAACATGAAATAATCTCATAATTAAGTTTATTTTTAGAACAGCGAATTAGCAGGTGTTTTCATCTGCAGAAGCACAAAGATGTAGAAGGGAAGTGGGGACCAGCAAGTCTTGAGGACAAGGTTGTCATTTCTCCAGACCTCAGGAGACAGTTTATTTGAAGCCTATTTCAGCACAGTTATGTCTGCCCAAAGAAACTGGTTTTCTGCTTTTACCTTGGTATTTCCATGGAAGAAAATAGCCACGGGTATCAGAGGCATTTGTTAGTCTGGTCCGCAAAGCTTTAGTGCTGTGTATAGGACCCCTGATAAAGCCTGCTTGGAGGAGCTCAAGGTTTACTTCCATTCATCAATGTCTAAAATAGCAAAAATATTCAGTTACTATTAACCCAACTGTCTGCAAATGTTACAGGGCTCGGATTATTTTCCCCTCCTCTGAAGCACCTTGTGCTCCCCTAGAGAGTTAAAAGAAAAGGCGATCAATTGTACTGTACTAAGCTATGTGTGTTGTCTCCATCTAACCTCTTCTCACATGTCCTCCTGCCGTGTACAATACTACCCCATTGGCTTCTCTCCCCTGGCTATCTTCTTCATCTAAACCTGTACCAGGCTTACTCTTCTAGCACCAAGCTACCATTACCCATTTATTTCATGACCCACAAATGTTCCCTGTAAAATATGAATCTAGTATGAAGCCCTGCATTCTGGAACTGGAGACCTTTTATTGAACAGCTGAGATCATTTCGATCTCTATGGGACGACTTTCCAAAGTCCTTGTGTTTTGTTCCCAGCTCTGATCACACAGTGGGACCAATCCATACAACTAGAACATAGTGCCACATCACACTGGAGCTGAAACGAATTCTCAAAATGTCTCGGTGCTAATCGGCACATCTTCCTTCCCTTTCTTGACTTAATTTCCAGTTGTCCTTCCAGACCTACTGCAGCCTGCCTCCCTGTGAATGGTCTCACAGTTCCCCACGTCTCTGCTGTCTTCCACAAGCTCTGAATTCCCCTAATGCTGTGCTTCATACCACAGAGCCTAACAATTGATTATGTGCCACATCCTGATTCCTCTATCTGATGCTCATTTCCCTCTAGAAATTCGCATGCAGTTCGCATGACCACAGTTCTGACTGCTATGTTTCTAGTGATTACTATAGCCCCTGGTGCTACACTGGAAATACCAGGCACGATCTGTATTTGTTGAATTATAATAGTCAGATGTCTTCTGATTTCCTAAATCTCCTTATTTTCTTCCCAGACATGACTTAAAATGAGAGAAAGCACACTCAGGTGATCATGAACTCTTGGAATGTGAAAGTTTGTGGAACGGAGTAGAAAAATAAGATTGGACAAGTATTGGGTGCTGAGGACTTTTTCCTTAGTCTTTTAGATGTATGTTGGTTCCAAGGTGGTGAGCTGGTAAGGAAACAATGACACAAAGTGATATTATTGGGTTGCTTGGTGTCGGCATCACTGCAGTTAGGAGTAGGACACACTTCTCAACCCACTGACCACCTAAGTCCCTAGAAGGTGCAAAGAGCATCCCTCCAATGGCCTGCAGGGAAATGTAGCTAGTTAAACCTTGGAATGAGAACGAACTCAGGCAGAGCCAGATACCAAGCCATGCAGGTTAGCCAGTGAGCACATGCATTTTGGACTTACTCCTTTGCTGTTGCCATCTTGAAGTTCTTTCTAGTTTTTTTTTTTGTTTGTTTGGTTTTTTTTTTTTTTTTTTTTTTCTTTTGAGACAGGGTTTCTCCGTAGCTTTTTGGTTCCTGTCCTGGAACTAGCTCTTGTAGTCCAGGCTGGCCTCGAACTCACAGTGATCCACCTGCCTCTGCCTCCTGAGTGCTGGGATTAAAGGCCTGCGCCACCACCGCCCGGCTAGTTTTTCAAAAGCAAAATGTTCTCATACTGCACCAAAGTCTGCAACTTTCTATAGGAATGGATGGGCTCTGTCAGTTATACTGTTAGTAGTTACATGAGATAGACCCCGTGGGAACAAACTCCTGCAATAACATACTTTCAGAAGGCCGCAGCTCAAATCTTGAGACCGAGCATACTCAGAAATAGACATGTCTGGCATCTTTTCAATGCAAGTTAAAGACGCCCAGTTAGTGCCGTCATCTTAACCCCTTCTTCAACATGTGCTCCACGGCCTTGAGCTAAACGTGTCCAGGAATACGTCTTCTATCTTTCCTTCTTGACTCAAGACCTTAAGTGGGACATGTTCAGTAACGTACCTCAGTAACTGAATATGCTTGGAACTGTGGCCACCCTCAAAGCGTTTTCCCATACCAATCCACATGAATTCTCTGAATAAAATCTCTATATTTCCTTTGTTCAAGGAGAGGGTTGCTTTCGAAGTAATGTAAAATAATTAAATAATGAAATTAAACTAATTAAGTGTAGCCTTATCTCTTGGTCCTGATTGTTTAAGCTTTAGTCAAGTTAAAGGGCAAACCCATTGCTTTTTAAAATTTTTTTTTCAAGAGCACCACATGTCAATCCATTAAAAGCCATTGCTTTTGATTATAAGATCCGCCAGATTCCAGAAGCTAGAAAAGAATGCCAGAACTTAAGACCTGGAAGGAGTAAGGAAAAGCACAATAAAGGAAAACTAAACCATAAGAAAATGGAGGCTGGAGACATGACTCACCAGGTAAAACAACACAGTGTCAAAGAGCTGAGTTCAGTTCCCAGCACCCACTTTAGATAGCTCACAGCTGCCTGTAACTCCAGCTCCAGGAGACCCAACACCCTCTTCTGATCTCCTAGGCACCACATTCATGTGCACACTCCACCCTACCACTCAAGCAATAAAAAGATAGTCAGATAATTCTTTCTTTAAGAAAAGAAAATGAACAAATAAAATCATTTTATTCACTAAAATTAAGAAAAAGAGTGAAATCCAAATTCCATTTTTTGAGGTCACAACCAAACACTAGAACCCAGTCACACTGGGTCATTTTTATAACATTGTACAACGATGTCCACAGACTCCAGGACAAACAGACAGAGGAGCCATGACTAAGCAATACAGATGGTCTGCTTTCAAGATGACTGGCTTCTTCTTGGCCTGAGACAAAAAGCTTGCCAACTTAAAACAAAGGCCCTATGGGCTTTTTCTCCTGATGGACTGGTTCCACAAGTTCAGGCTGAGTCAGGACATGCTTGTGAAACCTGGACAATCAGACATCCTGGTCTTCAAACTGATTAACCCTAAATTAGAGGAAGAAGACCCTTCAAGGACTTTAAAGGCCTCAATTCTCAGGGAGAACCTGGACTTGCTTCCCCTCTGCTTTGCTAAAGGTCTTTTTCTCTGCAGCTTGTATTTTCTATGCCCTTTTATTAGTAAAAGCCTGTCTTTCCTGGCAAAAGAGGAGATGAAATAAAGAGATAAAGGAGATATGGAAGGAAGAAAACGCACCCATTAATATCCTAACACTGCAGAGAGACTGACTGCTTGTGCCAAACTCATTAACATTCTGCACAGAAACTTACAACAGCACTTTGTACGTGTTAATTTAGTAATTGCAGTAGTCTGGAAAGAACTATTCTGCATAATTTACAGGATGAGGGAGCTAATGCACTGGAGGACTTCAGTAAGGTGATCCCAGTCACACAGTTACGAAATAAGCATGTGGTTCTTCCTTGGTCAAAATTAGTTGTTTTTTTTTCAGACTCGCAATAGACAATTTCAAAGTCTATCTATCCTCAAAGCCTCAGGAGGAGGAGAGCTGTGCCCACACCAGGCTTGGTACACGAGGAGTGTGTGGTAGCCCCTGAAATCAGTTACCGGTAAGCAAGGACTCCGGCCTCTCTGAGGGGGCATACATTTAGACAATTTTGTATTCCTAACCCAGTATCCTCATCTCTTAATCACCCTCTTGGGCTTTGTAGGCACCTTGCCTGATGTTCTTCGGAAAACCACCTGGCCTGGGGAGCATAGACACACATTCCCCTCTCACTACCTCTCCACCCAGTTTGATCCAGTACTTACTACTTTTCCCTAACACCCCTTCTATTCACACCCCACCCTGTCTCCTAGACTCAGGATCTATTAAAACTCCTTCTGTTGAGACTGTCACAGCAGTGAGATCACTCCCACTTCAGCTCTGGTCCCCCTGACTCCAACATGGCATTGCCTTTCATAAGACAGCAGAATGCAAACCCTTGCTCGGACCATCCCAGTAAGTGGTTAAAGGTTTAGCTCTGTGATTCCAGCTTGGGTAGAATGAGCTCCTTTGCATTTGGCAGCTAGCTCTCTCTGTAGCTCAGCTCCACTCCTGACAGAGGTCTGTTTCATTTTGTTTTCTTGTTGCCGACATTTAATGCATGTCACTAGATGAGACAAATGCACCCTGAATGCCAAGGGGAGGATGCTGGTGAGCTGGCTCTCTTTTCTGCATCAGCTCCTTTCCTGGTTCGGGATGCTGGTGTTTGTCATAAGATGTTCTAGAAATTACAGAGGAAATGAGTACAAGAATTCCCAGACCAGATGCTGAAGGTCTCATAACTAATTTGTTTGCAAGATACCTGCCATTGGCAGGTGATGCTGCCTTCCTCCAGCCTCCGTGAACATGTGTGATGAAATTTAATAAGAGCATCATTTATGTAGCCTGAGTGAGCACCTTTCACCGGCCTCTGTCATTGAGGAGGATGCTAGCACCAGCCCCAAGCTGGGGGCTTGTCATTGATGAATATGACCTTAGGTGGGCTGCAATTTCTTCCCTGATGTTTTGTGTTTCATGGGAGACAAATGAACGCAAGCTGAATTGCTCCGAAAGAAGTTCAACACACTTTTAAAGATATAGTTCTCAAAGATGATTTTTGATTCTCGGAAGAACCAAGCTGGTGTTTCATCCAGCAGAAGAATGGCAATACAGGCTCAGCATACCTAGCAGGAAAAGCAGCGATGGATCATGTCAGAATCATTTTTCACTACATCTCCTCTCACCTGTGTTGGGGGCTGCAATATCGTTAATTAGGGAGGGAGACCTTATTAATGCAATTTTATAAATGAGATGAATATGGCCCCATAGGGGACAGTAATAATTCATACTGTGCCCATAGCTTAGACATAGAGGTAGCATTTAGCCTATGAGAACCGAGCCCCACGGCTCAACACCATTTCACACACACACACACACACACATACACACACACACACACACACGGTGTTCATCCCACTGATACAGTAGAACTGCCCTGTGAGGAGCTGTGTGGTTATTCGCACAGTGAAATGAATAAAAGCTCATTCGTGTAACTGTGGCACCCTCTGCTCTTTCTCCCAAACATTAGGAAACAGAAGAGTTCCGAGTTCAAACTACTGTCTGCTCCTTAAAGAGAAACCTTGCCAGGACTCTGAGTTAGTCAATAAATTTGTGGCTATGGAAATGTCCCGGTCAGAAAACTGCTTGTTGCGCAAATATGAGGGGTTGAGTTTGCTCCCCAGAACCCCTGTAAAAAGCCAGGTAGTGTGTAGAGCATCCCAAGTTGCAGAGGTGAGCACAGAAGTATCCCTGAATCTAGCTGAATTGATCCAGAGAGAGACCCTGTCTCAAAAAATAAGGTAGCTGGGCTGGAGAGATGGTTCAGTGGTTAAGAGCACTGGTTACTCTTTCAGAGGACTAAGGTTCGATTCCCGGCACTGACATGGTAGCTCACAACTGTCTGTAACTCCAGTTCCAGGGATCTGAAGCTCTCATACAGACATACATGCAGGCAAGACACAAAGCACATAAAAATAAAATTATTTTAAAAAGTAAAGTGCATCCATTAAAAAATTAAGGTGGCAAGTTATTGAGGAACCTCCTGCTGCTGAATTTTGCTCTCTAGATGGGCATACATGCAACACATGTACACACACATACATCAACATACACACACATTCATGCGCACACACATGCAGGGGGAAGAGAGAAAGAGAACGTTAACTCCCATGACTCCCAATAAAGCCCCAGGAGAGGGGCTGGAGGAATGACTCTGATTAAAAACAATACTCCTAGAGAAGCTAAATAAGAAGGTGAACCCAAAGAAAAACATACAGGCATCCTCCTGAATATTAACCTCCATCAGGCAATGAAAGGAGACAGAGACCCACATTGGAGCACAGGACTGAAATCCCAAGGTCCAAATCAGGAGCAGAAGGAGAGAGAGCACAAGCAAGGAACTCAGGATCGAGAGGGGTGCACCCACACGCTGAGACAATAGGGATGTTCTATCGGGAACTCACCAAGGCCAGCTGGCCTGGGTCTGAAAAAGCCTGGGTTAAAACCGGTCTCGCTGAACATAGCGGACAATGAGGACTACTGAGACCTCAAGAACAATGGCAATGGGTTTTTGATCCTACTGCAACTATTGGCTTTGTGGGAGCCTAGGCAGTTTGGATGCTCACCTTACTAGACCTGGATGGAGGTGGGTGGTCCTTGGACTTCCCACAGGGCAGGGAACCCTGATTGCTCTTTGGGCTGATGAGGGGGGGGGGGACTTGATTGGGGGAGGGGGAGGGAAAGGGGAGGCGGTGGCGGGGAGGAGGCAGAAATCTTTAATAAATAAATAAATAAATAAATAAACAAACAAATACTCTGGCTGGGGGCTCGAGTACAGTTTACAGTAGCCATGTTGGGCTGGCTGTGTGCAGCCACCTGGAGTTCTAGATCCAGGGTGATCTGACCACATGAGTTCTGCTGGCACCTGCACTCCCGTGGCTGTTCCCACACAAAGCACACGCATATACTCATAACTAAAGACAACAAAAGTGGATCTTTTTAAAGACTCTCAGGAAATGAGGAGTCTTTTAAACTTGAGTTCATTTCAAAATCTATAATGAGAAATCATCATTATGAGAAGTTTCCAATGGACTCAGTTTCTAGGAATTTAATCTTGTGATAATGGGGAGTGTTTAAATGCAAACTCTGTCAATGGTTGTCTATACTTACAACAACAACAAAAATCTCTGCAAGCGTTTATCCATTTGCACACTGCTATGGCAGAATATGAGCAAATGAGAATAAGACACTGTTAAAATGCAGCAAATATTCATAACATGGTACAAAACGCTAAGGATTTATTTATAGGTTGAGCTTAAAATGTGAAACTATCTTCCTACCAGTAGCCTGGGAGAGAAATCATTATGATTTGAATAGATAGTCCTCCCAAGATGGTTAGGATGCAGGTAACTTTTTTCCTTATATATTATTTTGTTCACATTCTTTTTCATTTTATTTAATGTATGTTGTATTTAAGCACAGGAAATAATTAAAACTTCAATTAGCAGCTACACACTGAGCAGCTCCATGGGCCCTCCTCCAACAAGGACAGCCATACTCGCGTCTTGGATCCTAGGAAATAGTCTAAGATGGCAGATTCTACTGAAGTTTGAAGAACACAAGCTTCTGCCCTTCAAGCAGCCTCCAGGGCTCTGCCCCTGAGGCTGGCCCAGGGAACTCCTGGGGTATAGAGTTTCCTAGGCAATGAGTTAATGGAAAAGAATCACTGCGGGTCCACTGAGTCTCAGAGTTGGCGTCTAGAAACTTCCCCCTGTCATTTCTTTCCATGAAAACGCAAATCGGTCAATTTGATGACTAGTTGCCCAAGCCTCTCCCATCCAGAGTGTGCCTTCCCTTCCCTGCTGCCTTCTCTCCGCTGCCATTCTGAACTCTGTAGTCCAACTTCTGAGGTTTCCTCTTCCTGGTAAACTTCTTTTGCCCCTGTTTTGAAATTAAATTCCATTTGTTCTGCTCATGTTGGCACAAAAATTGTCTCAAGTTAGTCTAATAAGACCATCACTAAAACAATTTTCTTGAGTAGTGTAATTATCGAGTTGGTAATCAGGCTGCGCTAAATGAATAGTGCAGTTAGATTACATTCAGACAAGCACCACACACCCATTCCATTTTAATCACCCCTTGAATGCTATCCTGTTTGTGGGAAAAAGCATTTTGGATGGTAATAGCAAGACCATCATACACACTTGCATAAAGTTATGTCCTCTCGAAAGCTAGGACAAATCGGCATCCACCATGCTATCCATTCTATCACCTGTGGTGCGGGAAGCCAAGCATGTGGAAGGAGATTCCTCGGACACGTGTGGTCTGGGTTTCTCACATGACACCGTTCAGATGACTCCGTCTCTGCTGGAAGCTTTTCACACCCTCTCTTCTGCAAAGAGAGCATTGACTCAGCAACTTGTGCCAGACAGAGCTTTTGACTCTCAGTCCTTCCCTTTATTGCTCACTTCTGGGTTTCATTTGTGACCTGGTGACCTTCTCTGTGTCACCAAGGCAGCTGTGATTCTTTGGAAGCAGATGCTATGCATATCCTTCAGGGAACGGAACTGCCTTCTGCTCCATGGAGTATCTGCTGTCAACCTGCAGTCAGCAAGGGGAGCTTCACGTTACACAGCTGCCCCTTAGATTCAAGCACCAGCCAACGGCCTATGGAAAGGAATGGGACTTTGACCCATCTCAATGGAAGGAGCACACCTAAGTCTGATGGTCAGTCATTGAATATTTAGTTGTATTTATTCCACTTAATTGGTCCTGCCATCTCTATTTCATAGGTATAAAGCTTACATTTCTCATTCTACAGTATCCCAGCAGTGTGTCCATGTATAAACCTGACTTTTCCTCTAGGACAACCAGATACCTCTCCCCACACCATGAAGCCGGGGTGTGAAAAGGATTCAGTCAAATCCTTGTTCTTAGAGTCAAAATTTACACACAAATAGTCCCCCACAAACTTTCTTTATTGACAGTCTTGACAGTCGTCCTTGATAAGAAAGGAGCTTCCCACAGGAGGTAGTATGCCTGCTCTAACAGCAGATTCAGGAAGTGTAATCTACTGTCTTCTGCTCAGACTTAACAGGCTACTAATATTCTGTCTTTACCCTTTACCTTGGTTTCAACTAACATAAGAGCATAACCCAGGAAATTAACTGTTTATACAGGAAAAAGGCCTGAGTCGCCAAAGCTAGCTCCAAAGAGAAAAATTCTCACTTGGGCACCCTACTAGAGTCAAAAACAGGGTCCCCAGGAGAGATTCCTTTTAACTCAACCAGTTAGAAGCTAATGCAAATCAAGCCCACAAGTCACTACCAAAGCTGTGTTCCCAGTCTCAAAGAACCTTCACAGCCACACCCCCTCTGAGACATAAGGGGCCTCCTTTCCAGATCCACTGGTTTCTTGTGACTCTGTGAAAAGGAATGCTTGATACCATTGTTAATGCCTATGGAATTGTTAACTTGTCTGTATGCCCATATCAACTGAAAGCTTCCTGGAGATTAGCCCCTTTTTATCTTATTTCTTTATGCCTTATGCCCTCTCTTTACCCTTATGCCTTACCCTTATGTCTGATGCTTTGCCCTTATACCTTATGCCCATGCTTCTCTTCTTTTCCCTTCTTTCATCTTTCCCCAAGAAATAAAGATACATGCAGAAAGGAGTGTGCCTAAGTCAGTCAACCTGTTCTACCCTTCAGATCCATTTCCGAGTCAATCTTTGCTTGTCATAGAAGTCCTGTTCTAAACCCTGAGAGCGTGCCGAGGCTGGTTCTCTGTAGCTCCTGATACAACCCTTGTTGTTTCTAGTCTTATGTCAGTTGTCAGGGAAGGTATGTATATACCATATTATAAGGAAGACTAAGTTCTACAACTGTTTATCACTATCCTGATGTGGGAAGTCTTTCTGTATATGTGTTGTTTTTATTGGTTAATGAATAAAGAAACTGTCTTGGGCCTGCACAGGGCAGAATAGAAGTAGGTGGAGAAAACTAAACTGAATGTTGGGAAAAAGAACAGAGTCAGGAGATGCCATGTAGCTCCGCCAGAGACAGATGCTGGGGACTGAACTTTACCGGTGGCAATACACAGATTAATGGAGATGGGCCAGTTTAGGATGTAAGACTTAGCTGATAAGAAACTAGAGCTAATAGGCCAAGCAGTGATTTAATTAATACAGTTTCTGTGTGGTTATTTTGGGGCTGAGTCCTCAGGAACAAACAAGCAGACTCCTACAACACTATCCCCTACCAGGAACATCTGCCTCTTCATCTTTCTTTCTTGCTAGGGTTTGGACATAGGGCTGTGTGTGTGTGTGTGTGTGTGTGTGTGTGTGTGTGTGTAGGTGCACATGTGTGTGGAGATCAGAGGAAAACCTTAGATGTCAGTGTCATTTCTCAAGCAAACGCCACTGTTGGGAGCAGTGAGACCCCAGATCTGAATTTCTTGTAAACAACTTGTTTTCCTCTGCTCTGAGACAGCCTACAGCTGCTCTGAGCATGAGACCTTCAGGAGTTCCCGATGGCAGGAGAGTGGTTTCTGGTCGCTTTGGCTGGGGCATGGCTATCTCTATATAATCTGCCCCTGAACACAATAAAGGGGGCATTCTTGGGGCTTTGGTATCAGTGTGAAAAGGTCTGCCTGTCGGTCTGTCTCTGCGTCTGTATTCTCAACCTNGGGGGGGGGGGGGGGGGGGGGGGGGGCGCAGTGCGTGGTACGCCACCTTTCTATTTTAAAGACAGTCTCTCACTAGCTTCTATCTCACCAAGTAAGCTAGGCTAACTAGCCAGTGATCCTCCTCACCCACCTGTCTCTGCCCACCAGTGCTGGGATTACATGGTTACACAACCAGACCAGGTGCTAGAACCCAGTTGACGAGCTTCAGGCAAGGGGCTGGAGGTTGAGAATACAGACGCAGAGACAGACCTATAAGTGGGTTCGGAGGATAGAATCCAGATCTTCATCTTTGCAAGGCAAGTAAGTATTTCACTGACTGCAGTTTTTCCTATTTATTTAATCTATAAAATGAGATTAGTTATATGAATGTTCTTATGTTTTAGGGGATTGTGTATATGTATATTCACAAAAATGGTAAAATACATAAAAGTACCTTGTAAAATAGAAAGCATTATGACATGTAAATTTTTATCATCATGACTTAATCAGATCCAGAATATTTAATGAATTGAGACTGTGTCTGGAGAAGTTTTGATGTTTTATGTCATATCAAGGAAAAACAGGATTCTCTTACATAAAGTATTATCTATGTTTATGCATTGAACTCATTAAAATATCACAGTCCTACAAAGTAGGAAGCTCGCGTGGATGTGTGAGCCTTGCTTTTTCATCCTGGTTTCAATTTGCGGGCTTTCACTTTCCTCCTCAGCAATAGGAATTGCTCAGTTCTTGGTTGATTGATTCTAGGAATTTGCTGAATACAGCCAAACTATGACATATTTGCATTTTTAAGGCTTGAAACATTCGCTCAGTTTTTAAAATGAGTTTATTTTCAGGAAATGTATGACTTCTTGAACTAATGGCAAACTAAGTTAATAAAATTCATACCTGCTGCGGGTCATGATGATTAGAGATCAAAGGGGAAATAAATCAAAGGCTAAATTCCACACTCTCTAATTGCCCACATTCCCCATTCATTTTGGTAGGAATACTTTTGCTTGGGATTATAATGCAGACGCATAGAACAAATGGTTCACCCTTTTAACTTGTTTCCAGGCTTCTCATTCAAAACCATGGGCAATCTGCATCGTCTCCATCCTCCTCCATGGCTACCCAGCCCTCGGTGTCTTCTTGGCAGAAGTGCCAGTAAGCATTGTACATGCACGACGTTACAGTTTTCCCCTTCTCGGGAAACATGTCTAGCTGTTTTTCATTTTGTTTGATGATGACTTGTTAACAACAATTACGGTGTTAAATGAACTTGAAAAAAGGCTGTCATAAATGAGGCCCAAGGCTAAAATTCAGGCATAGTTCGACCCAGCCTTTTTCTATCCAGCTCTGGTACCAGCTAACTAGAGGAAAAACTCCCTTGCCCAGCGACCCCCTCATTGAGAATGCATCAGTGACTATTTTTAAAATAAGGCAAACTCAGGACCTGGATCAAGGTCAAGAAAAAGGGCTGGTTATGAAAACCTGAATACCAGTGTTCAGCTAGGTATCCACAGTAGAGGGTGAGAACTGACTCTCCAAAGTTGCCCTCTGACTTACGTGTGTGTATGCGTTCCCACTCACCACACACACGGAATAGCAAGAGCAGTAAAAATAATAATAACCGAAGTAAGTCACACTCTACAGACTATTAGAAATGATAAGATCTCCGATGATGCTATTGGACCAAGATAGATTTGACTTTGTCAAATCTAGGACACATTTTCTGTAAACTCAAGGCTGTCTAAGGCTAGGCTAATGAGAAATCGAGGGTGGACTAACAGATATTTATACAACTAAAGTGTATCTCAGATATGTTCTTCTCTGATGCCCAGATTAGAATCCCTTGTGTTTTGTGCCCTTTCTATTAGAAATTAGCCCTAAGAAGGCATAATTCTGAATATGTAAATAAACTTGTCGCTAATGCAGTGCCCTAGAAGTTTCTTAGGATCTGCAATGAGTAATAATAGCTTCCTAGCTGTTATTTAAGCCATATATTATGTTGAGGTTTTCTTAGCTGATGCTTTCATAAGGATGCAACATTGATAAATGGCTGAGCACAAAGTAATTAAGTACCCAAAGCCAGCCCACTTAGGAAAAATAAATGGCAAAGAGTAAGTGTACTCAGAGATGCCAAGTGAACTACAAAACACAAAAAGGTGTCTGGCCTATCCGGGAGTTATGAATATTTAGCAGAAATATTTCTGAAGTTTATACTGCAAAAGATGATAAATGGAGATTATGACTAGTTTAGAAAGTTTGTCATCAAAGGTGAATAGTCCCCAGAATTACAACGGACTTTGCAAACACGCTGCACAAATGCATTGTGGCAGGGGCTCTATATTCAAGACGCCACCCCCGACTCAAAGAATTGATAACTAGGATGGAAAATTAGAGGGAAGAATAATTATAATATATGGATGAAAATTTCAAATAACAATTTTAACTAACAAAATAATATTCCAAAATGCATCAATGGATATAAACAACTTGTAAGAAGAAAACTAAAGAATATGATTAAATATGAAGTTAAATGCCTGGGTTTTGACTCCACCAAGTTAAGTATAGACTTGTTTCTAGAAGGATAAAAGAGGGGAATAAAGCCTCTTAAACAAATGGATCATTAAGAAGCATTGCACATGACTTCTTTATCATGCTTACTCTCACTCTCTGGGAATAAACTTCTAGATAGGAACTGAAATACTCAGTGAAGAGACAAATGAGAAAATAATAGGTACCACAGGAGCTGAGAAGTGGTGCCATCATGGAGAATGGCAAGCAGACACTTCCTGTCTTAGGGATTCTATTGCTGTGAAATGAGACACACTTCCTCCAACAAGGCCACACCTCCTAATAGTGCCTATGAGCCTATGGGCATCAGTTACATCAAAATATCACATTCCACTCCCTAGCTCCCAAAGGCTTGTAACTATATCATAATGCAAAATACAGTTAGTCCAACTTCAAAAGTCCACATAGTCTATAAAAGTCCAAAATCTGTTCTGAATCCCAAGGTCCAAATTAGGAGCAGAAGGAGAGAGAGCATGAGCAAGGAACTCAGGACCGAGAGGGGTGCACCCACACACTGAGACATTGGGGATGATCTATCGGGAACTCACCAAGGCCAGCTGGACTGGGTCTGAAAAAGCATGGGATAAAACCAGACTTGCTGAACATAGCGGACAATGAGGACTGCTGAGAAGTCAAAAACAAGGACACTGGGTTTTGATCCTACTGCACGTACTGGCTTTGTAGGAGCCTAGGCAGTTTGGATGCTCACCTTACTAGACCTGGATGGAGGTGGGAGGTGCTTGGACTTCCCACAAGGCAGGGAACCCGGACTGCTGTTCTGGCTGATGAGGCAGGGGGACTTGATTGGGGGAGGGGGAGGGAAATGAGAGGCGGTGGCGGGGAGGAGGCAGAAATCTTAATAAATAAATAAATAAATAAATAAATCAAAATCTGTTCTGAAACTCATGGCAATCTCTTAACTGTAATCCCCTATAAAATATAAAGCAAAAAGCAGATCACATATTTCCAGCATATAAAGGCATAGGATTGACATTACCATTCCAAAATGGAGGAAATGGAAGATAGTAAGGAACTACTGGACCGAAAACCAGGTGATCAAACTTCAAACACTGCATCTCCATGTATGATGTCAAAGTTTTTCAGATCCCCAACTCCTTTCATCTTTGTTGACTGTAACACACTTCTTCCTCTTGGGCAGTTTCCACTCCCTGTTATCAGCTTTCCTTGGCAGGTTTACCATGGCTCTGGCATTTCCAAAATCTTGGGAACTCCAAGAAAATCCAGTCTTCACTATAACAGATTCATACAGTGGCCTCTCTAAGCCCCTATGTAGAGATACCACTGCCATCTGCCTGATCTCAGCAGCTTTCCTTGGTTACATAGGAAGATTCCATAAACCCTTCTTCTATTCTTGACTCTAAAGCTACAACCATGTGGACAGGCCGCCAAGTTCTGATAATTGCTGGAGCCAGAACACGATCCACTTGCTCAATTACATCTTTACCAGGGGTCTGTTTTCAATGATTTCCTTCCTTGCCTAAGTTTGGCTGTTTTTGACCTTCCTCTGTCTGACCTCAAACTCAGAGATCTGCCTGCCTCTGTCTTTGGAGTACTGGGATTAAAGGTGGGTGCTATCACATCCATCTCTAAACTTGGCTTGAATTTCTTTTCATGAGTTGGAAGCTTAGCTGGGAGGGATATTGCCCTGAGGACACTACTCCCTTTATTCCTTTTAACATCTGACTTTTCTTTAAGTTGTTCATCTTTTCGAACACAGGATTTAGCTTCCTCCCACTTCCTGTTGCTCCTTTTTCTCCTCAAAATGTACATTTTGTATTGTTCCTTACTCAGCTTGCCTCTTTTCATTATAACTCTGTATAAGAGCTATCACTAATAACCACAAAACAAGTCAGCATTTGGCAACATACTAAAATTCTCCTCTGAAACCTTTTGAGTCAGGCCCCCCACAGTTTAAATCACCCTCAGTACTCCTGTCTTCCATGTTTCTACTAGTATGACCCCTTAAGCCCCACTTTAAGCCTTCCACTGCTTTCCTAAGCTGTTTTAAGTATTTTTCCACTTTTCTAACCCGATATAGCGAAGTCTAAATTCCTCCAAACAAAAACATGGCCAGACCTATCACAACAATACCCCAGTCCCTGGTACCAACTTCTGTCTTAGTTAGGTTTTCTGTTGCCCTGAAGAGATATCATGACCATTGGCAACTGTTATAAAGAAAACATTCAATTGGGACTGGCTTACAGTTTCAGAGGTTTAGTCCATTGTCCTCACAGTGGAAAGCAAGGCAGCATGCAGGCAGAGTTGGTGCTGAACAGGTAGCAGAGAGGTCTCCATGTTTATTCACAGGTAACAAGAAGTGAACTGAGACACACTTCCTCCAACAATGTTACACCTCTCTAACTAGGCCAAACCTCCTAATAGTGTCACTCTCTATGAGCCTAGGGGGTCAACTACATTCAAATCAACACAGAGTTCAATATTTCTGAGAAAGATGATTGAACAGGGAAAGTTCCAGAAGAGTAGGGAGTGTGGTAGTTTGAATAGGGCTTGGCCATAGGGAGTAGCAACAAGGTGTGCCTTGTTAGAGAAGGTGAAGCCCTGTTGGAGGAAGTGTGTCACTGTGGAGGTGGGCTTTAAGGTCTTATAAGTTCAAGTCTGGCCAGTGGGACACAGACTCCTTCTGCTGCCTGAGGATCAAGATATAGAACTCTCTGCTCCTTCTCCAGCACTTGTCTTCTAGCATGCCAGCGTGTCCTGCCATGATAATGGAGGAAACTCTGAAACTGTAAGCTAGCTTCAAATAAAGGTTTTCTTTCATAAGCGTTTCCATGGTCATGGTGTCTCTTCACGGCAACAGAAATCCTAACTAAGACAGGGACCAAACAGGAACTGGGAAATATTTTAAAGGAAATCTGACCTTGATTATGTACTGTGGAAACATTGTCCTATAACATCACGATTGTTGATGTTTGAGATTAGAATAAGATGTGTTTGGATTTTTAAAAAAAAGAAACCAATGGAATCATGACTCATAATCATAGCCCTTGGGAGGTAGCAAGGGCAGCATCATGAATTCAAGGTCAACCTCAGCTATACTGAGGCCAAAGCCTTAGCTACAGAAGAGAGGTTGGCGGAAAAGAAGAAGGTGGAGGAGGAAGAAGAGGAAGGGGAGAGAAGGATGGAGGGAAAGAGGGAAGGAAGGACTAGGTGGATGAAGGAAGCCCCAGAGATGATGTGTAAATTGAAAGCCTCATGCGGTGGAAGGCAGGAAGCTTCATTCAACTCACAGGAAAGGTTAACGTTCATCAGGGCAGAAAAGTCACAGAGGCAGTGGCCTCAGGCTCCTGCTCATGTGCCTACAGCCAGAAAAGGACAACAAATGCAACCAATCAGCCCCATCTCTCCTTCTCATTGTGTCCAGGACACAGCCCACGAATTGGTCCCATCCACAATTAAGACGGGTCTTCCAACATCAGTGAACATAATTGAGATAATCTGCCACAGGCATGCCCAGAGGCTCCTCTTCTAGCTGGTTCTAAGTTCTGTCAAGGTGACAATTACTACCAACCATCCCACAATCCTTGTTGTAAGTTTTTCCCATGTAAGAACTAATAGTATAAACCGATGAGTTGATAGTCGTCAGTGGGGAAAAAAGAGCTCAGTACCTATTTATAGAGCATAGTGCTTCACGGATGGTAAAAGTGCTGAGTTAGTAAGGAAGGATGACACTTGGTTTTAGAGCTTGGATGGTTAGAAGGATGTTAGTACTACTGTGAGAGATCAAGAATTAGGAATGCTGTTCTCCTTTAGACAGAGTATTACCCAGCTGGAGTCAACAGAAAGGTTTCGGAGATCATGGATAGAGCACGGCTGTGTGGAAAGATGTGGAATATCTGTTCCTAAATTTGTATTTGGAGCCAAAACAGCAGTTTGTTTTCTGTATTATTAAAGCAATAATTTAAAAAATATAATAAAAGTACTCTTTGAGGAATGATGACAAAGTGGTACTCCCCTGTTTCCCCTTCCTACCTCTGTCTCTCATGGGGAACTGATAAAGTGCTCAGAGTGGGAAGATAACCTTGTCTGATTTCTTTGTATTTGGATGCAAACTGAGAACAGACTATGATTTAGTAGATTTAATCAACCTACTCTGCTAAATCAGATAATTAAACCTCCTCCACCAGACTTCCATTCTCATCCACTTTGTACCTAAATTACTCAATTTGTATAGCCACATTGATTAAATATCCAACTCCTCCGCTTTGTGTGGGGATACAACCATTTAAGTCTTAAACGTAGTTTCCAAAGAATTTAACGTGATTTAGGATTCCAGGAGCATGTAAAATGAACCTTCATTAGCAGGGATTTATTTTATTAAGATCATTTTTGCACATCTTTAATTCTGTTCTGGGAACTCTTGGTCAATCTTTGAAAAGCTATACATTTCTTTTCATAAGAGTTAGAGGGCCTAAACATCAAGGTATTTTTTCATCTACTGATATCCGAGGGAATGTCCATCAGATTACAATGGAAAGAATTTAAATCAAGCTTAGTTTTTAGTCACACAATAAAGAATTTACCTTCAGTATAAGAATTCTTTCCATGCTGGGAACCATATGGATTAGTCTAGTACCTTATTTAACCCTCCTCCACTGGCATGTGGTGTACTGCACCCGTCCTCTCTTTCTGTCCTGTGTGTTTCATTCCCTTCAGTCTGCTCTACTTTTCCTTTATCCTCATGACATATCTTCTAAATAATTTTAACATACTAATCAATTGGTGTGATATCATAGTTTTGAGGTGCTGGTATTTACATTATGAATTGTGTATTCATATGCTTTACTGCACATATTTTAAGTCTATTAGGTCTTTGCTTACTGATTTGAAAAAATTTTAGTATATTAAAAATTAATTTTTTCTCAGTATTTGTTGCAAATATTCTTCCCAATTCACTTCAGCTTCAAATTCCTTCAAGAGGTCATTTTGCAAACCATGCTCTGTGCTTTAAAGGGCCACAATATTTCCCTTGATCAATGTTACTATCAGTTTTGTGTTTATATTAGTCTTGCCCATATTTTAATATTCTGTGTAATTTTATTTTAAAATGTTTTGTTTGTGTTTTAGTATATTTTAGCTCACCTGGAATTTGTTTCAGAAAGTTTTACAGGACAGTACTAAGAACCTAGTATTCCAAATATTTTTTATGGAGTACATTTATTGACTCATCCACTAACTTAGCTGTTTTACAAATGTTTGTTGAATGCCGACCAGGTTCAAAGCATTGTGCTAGGCTATACCCAGTTACTAAAAATAACAGACATTTTTTCCTTACATAAGTTAATAGTGTGATAGTGAAGATGAATATTACATAAATGAATACATATTAGTGAATTTTAATTGGAATGGCAAAAATGAAGGAGAAAATAGAGACTAATGAAGAAACAACTTGTATTGGGGACAAGAGCTTTCCATTTAAAATTTTAAAATTTAGTGTGTATGTGTGTGCATGTGTGTGTGTGTGTGTGGTATGTGAATGTATGGTTGATGTGGAGAGGTCATAGGACAACTTCATGGAGTTAGTTCTCTCCTTCAACCTTTATGTAAGTTGTAACATTTGAACTCAGGTATCCAGGCTTATGCAGCAGCCTCCTTTACCCCTAAACCATCTTGCCTTTCATGTGCTAATTTCAAGCTGCCTTTAAATTGTGCTCTATTCTAAGTCGTTGACCTATATCTGCTTAAAGCAATAACATGCTGTTCTGTGTCATCTAAGTAACCACACTTTACAATTTGTTTTAATGTTTGAGCAAATTCTTCCTGACTATTCACATGCATTTAAAGGTTTATTTTCTGGTATTTAATGATCCTTGATTTTCATTTTCTCCTTCTTCCAGGTCTATACATACAGAGTTGATTTTCTACCCTGCTGCTGTTGAATAGATTTGTTAAATTTAAGTTGTTTGTAGAGACTTTTGATTTTTTTCCCTGTATAGAACCAATTCATTCACACACAATGACATTTTTATATCTTTCAGTCTGCTTTTGGTGTCCTCTTGCATTATTGCATTAGTCTGAATTTCTAACACAGTGCTGGACAAGAGTGATAAAAAGCAGGTATCCTTATGTCTTTCAACTGCCAGAGGAAAGTTAAACCTCTAACTTTCAATTTGGGTGAGTCTCTTTCTGTTTTCCAAAGATAGGACCTTCTAGGACTTATAGGGAGCCCTTTGGAACACAGGTAGTAGAGGGTTTATCTTAGCATGTGTTGATTCAGCTACACCATATTCAGGGCTACATAGCAACCTTCAAGGTAGGAAAGGTACCAATGATGCTTTCTGGCTAAGATACAATTATTTCCATCACCAGATTGTCCCCTGTGCATCTCCACTTCAGCCACATCTTCTCTGCCAATAAATTGTTTGGAAAAGGAACCAGCTACAGACTCAGACATGGTCACCTAGCTGAGAATCAGAGTGGAAGGGCACTCAAAGGAGAACAGGTTGTGGACTCAGCATGTTTTTAGGGGTAATAGCAGGGAAGGAAACAAAAAGGCACAAAGGGGAGAAACCATGAAATACTGACCTATTAAACATTGGGAGTACAAGGAGGAAGCATTTGTTCACCTTCATTCCAGTTTTCTTTTTTATTGGTCACCTAAATTCTGATACTTGGCCAAAGCAGGCAGGCATGAAAGACAATTCATATTCACAGTTGATGTCGATGAAAATAATCCCTAGGGCTTCAGCGCAATACATCCTGAATTAAAGTGCTTTGGACATTCAGGACTTGGATTCATCTGTCTCCTGGGATGCTATTAATGGGTTATGCATATTAGGCTATTTTCAGAGTCCTGCTCTTTTGCTCTGGAAAATAAATTAAGAAATCCAGTTGAGGTGCATCTGGAAGGCTTTAAGAACTGGGAGAGATTCTCATCTGGATAGCATGGTGTGGGGCTGATGTGTGAATTTGGGAGCAAGGGCTGCAGGATCTCCCAGGGCAGTTCCAAGACTTGAATTTCACAACACTATGACTATCTAACCAACAATTCCCTGGAGCATAGATTTCAAATTGGATATTACATGGAAAACATTTTTTTATGTAGTAGAAAAGCCCTGGAATGGGACTTTTAAAATATGGCTTCTTGTTCCAACTCTGTACCTAATTATATGAATAACTTAGGAAGTCATTTAACCTTTATGGGCCTCAGATTCATTATCTGTAAATGAGTGTCACCATGATGATGACCAATATCCCTTTAAATTACCACCATCGTCCATAGTGGGCTAGAAATATGGCTCAGCAGTTAGGAGTACTTGTTGCTCTTCCAGAGGACTCTGGTTCAATTCCCAGTACCTGGTTGGTTGTTTACAAACTTCTGGAATTCCAATGCCAGGGGATCTGACACCTTCTGGCCTCTGCAGGCACTGAACGCATGTAGTGCACAATACATACATATATACTTACATACAGTCTCAGTCTCGATCAATCTATCTATCTATCTATCTATCTATCTATCTATCTATCTACCTATTTATCTCAGTCTCAATCAATCAGTCTATCTATATATCTGTGTATCTATCTGTTTGCCATGTGTCTATCCATTTGTGTCATCTATCTATCTATCTATCTATCTATCTATCTATCTATCTATCTATCTATCTATCATCTCTCTCCATCAGTTGGTGTTCTTATGTATTGGTGTGTATTAAGGTTACCATCAGGTGTTGGACAAAATCCAGCAATATATGTGCAGCAATACAGAGTTGTGATTTTATCTGCTTCACAGAGTGCTAGAAGATGAAAGTATAAATATTTGCATATCACTTGTTAGAGATATTTATCAATTTCCACAGTCTGGCTTTATTTACTTGAGAGTGCACTTCTTGTACTTACTTGGTTAAGGAGAAAAAAGTTGAAAGCAGTCTCCATTTATTGAAGAAGAGGAAATTTATTGGATTATTGACTACCTTTCTCTTATCTGGCCTCACATGCTGAATCAGGGGCTCTGTGTACTCACATAAATTTTAAATCTTCCCATAGGTAGGTAATTCCTCACAGCACTGCCCTTATGTGATAGCTCACAGCAGACCATATAGGGCTGATCTTGACTCTGTGGCCTTGAACATAAAACCCAAGCTTGTACTTGTCTTAGACTTCCCCAGCTCTACTGTCCAGGCTGGAATTATCAACATGCATTATAGTTGGGAAAATAAATTTATATCCAAGAATATTAAAAACATTTGGCAATAGGATGGTCAGTAAGTGAGCTGAAGTATTTGAAGTGGACATCTAGTCAACGCCCAGTTGTATGAGCATTGACAACTGTATAGATTAATGTGCTCAATATCTCAATGATGGTATAGACTATCAACGCTAGGAAGTCCCCTGTGGCTCCTCTCCAGTCAACGGACTTTTCTCGGTGCCAAATTGTGTTTTGGCTCCTCTCTCAAAGATTAGTTTGCTAGAACTTCACAGAAATGTCATATTTGGTGTCTGTTTTCTTCCACTTAGCTAATACATTTGGGAGGAATCCCTATTGTTTCATGAGCCAGCAGTTCATTTTTTGTTTAAATTTTGTAAAGAGGCTAGAGTTTCATGTGGATATACTGTCCGTTTATTCCTTTTAATGTGAATGGATGTTGGGGTGTTTTCCTTTCCAGCCGTGACAAATAAAACTGCTATGAACATGCAGAATGACAAGTGAAAGAAATTAGCTTTCCTTCACTAAGCTTTTGATATTTCCTGTTCTGTATTTATATTTTCTAAAGAATGAAAGATCTGTGTCTAGAGAGATGGCCCAGGAGTGGGGTGCTTGGATTTTTCTTGCAGAGGATGTGAATTCAGCTCCGAACACCCAGATGGGAGTCTCACAATCACCTGTACGTAACTCCACTCCAAGAGATCCAATGCCCACCCTCTTCTGGTTGTTGCCACCACCTACATACAAGTGTGTGAGTGTGTGTGTGTGTGTGCGCACACACACACACTAATTAATTAAAAATAATTCTTCAAGAGTGAATGATCTAAAATGAACCTTAAGGGTCACTCAAGTGGAATCCAACTCCTCCAAACATTGTCCATTTCTTCATTGAGCTGCTTTACACATGATCAGACACCGTGTCTCACAAACATCATGTCTGTTGCTTTTGAGTTAGTCTCATCTCTTTATTAGGTAAAACTATTTTTATATTTATTAATAACTTCCAGGATGGAGGTCGATGCTGCAATGTGTTTGTATTTTATAAGTTATTTTGAGTAGTTATAGGTATTAATGTGGAATAGTTAATTTAATAGAAATAAGAAAAAAAGACTTTGGAGACAGATGTGCTACCCCAAGCACAAATCTGATATAAATCTCCAATAGTGCTTCCAGGTCTTGTATAGTTAGTTGAGAAATGGGTTGGTTCTGAATTTTTTATTCTGTGTCTTTTTCTTGTATGCTCAAGTCATGAATCTGCCAATATCTGTTTTACCATAAATATGCTTAAATATCCCCTTTGTACAATTTGAGCAGACCATTTTTGGGAACATCTGTAAATTCACCATTCAGATAATGTGCTCTCAGTGGGATATAGATAGAAGTTTAGCTCTAATAAAGTTCACTGTCAGAGCACAGATGAGAGCTTCTACACTCTAGATGCTATGTAGCAGGTGTATGTGTATATGTGTTATACTGAACTGCTTCTCATGTTTGTCTGCAGTGTGTATTTGTGTTTATATATGTGGTGTGCTTATGTCTATATGTGTGTTTCTGTGTGCTGTGTATTCATATATATATATATGTACCTACATGTGCTATGCCTATTTTTCTTTGCATGTATCTACAGTATATGAAATAAATGTGTTTTGTGGCTTTATGCATAAGTATATTGTGTATGTTTTATATGTGTATGTGGGATATGTGTATGCATATGCAGGTATGTGACATGTATACACATATGTAATACACACATTAATTTCTCTACACACTTCACACAACTATGTATAGATCAAAGAGAAATGATGAACACGGAATTGTATAGATTTAGATAAGAACAATGACTAGTTCTTTGACAAGACACCTTCTCTTGTTGCTAAGTAACCCTTACCAGAAAGGAAATCTCATTCACTCATAGAATGTTGTTTTTCTCTGATCTCTAGTAGAATTATCGAGTTCCCTTTCTTTCTATGCTTTGTATCATTACCCCTTTCATAATTATGCCTCAATTGGTTTGGATCTGCATATAACACTGTATATTATATCAGTACTGGTGATTAATTATTTCCTTTTATACCTGTATTTTCATATAATCTAAGCATGTGAACTGCATTTGGTGGTACAATTTAGCAATGTTAGCTACTTAGGAGGCTGCGGTAAGATAGCATAAATTTAAGCCCCGTCTGGACTACAGAATGAGGTCACAGTTGCCTTCTGCAACTTAGTGAGACCCTGTTCAAAATAAAGATGAATTAATGGGTTAGGGATGTAGCTCTGTGGCGGAGCACTTGCCTCGCAGAAGAAAGAAGGAGGGACATTAAGACTTCAGTAACAGTTTATCAAGGCCTAATTATTCTCAAAAAGTCTGAAACTACAGTCATAACTCTTTCCTTTTTTGAAGAAACAGTTACGTTATTTTTTTTTAAAAGAATTTATCTTCTTTAAGGTGAGGAGCTTGGCCCTGTCTCAACATGATGTGCTGTACTTTGTTCATGCCATGGGAGGCCTGCCCCTTTCTTAATGGAGACTGCAGAGAAGGAGTAAATGGGGAAGGGGTAGATGGGACTGGGTGGGCAAGAAATGGGGGAGAAGAGGAAGAAGAGACTATGGTCGGTTTGTAAAATAAATGAAAAAAAATTAATTAATAGATAAACATATCTCTTCCAAAAAAAGGCACATATGAAACTCGTTTCTCTTTAAATGTGATCCTAAAATAAGGTTCCAGAATTATCCTACTATATCAGAGAGATGTATCATCATCAGCAGATCAGAAACGAAGCTTAAAACTCTGCTTATATCCCCATATTTGAGGCAATGACTCCAGTGGACAGAAGAAATAAAAAGAAAGAAGGAAACTGAGCCGGTAAAACAACTCAGTGGTAAAGAACTTGTTTTGAAAGCCAGAGGACCTTAGTTCAGATCCCCAGAACCCACATAGAACATCAGATGGGACTAGCACCCTCATGCAGTCTGACAACTGGAAGATGGGAGGCAGAGACTGGCAGATGCCTGGAAATTACAAACCAGTGGACTCCATAGAGAAGGTCCAGATCAGTGAGCGGTTCTGACTCAAACAAAAGGTGGGAGGGACCAGAGGAACAGCACTTGAGTTTGTCCTATGACCTCCANATAATGAATACATGTACCCCCACACCCACACATAGGACACATAACACACACACATATATGTATATGCACACACTTTTTAAATAAGGAAGAAGAAGAAAAAAATCGTAGTTCTCATGTGCACCATCAACACCCAGATTTACATGGGTGCTGGAGACCAAACTCAGGTCCTCATGCTTGTGCAGCGATCCCATTATCTACAGAGCCACCTCCCCCGCCTTATAGCACTCTTCAACTAAGAAGTGACTTACATTGTTAGACGATTATAGTCATTTCTCCTGTCTTTCATATTGTCTTCTCTGTGTATAATGGCTAACAAGTCTGGGAAAGGAAATTGCTGTGGCGTTATTAATTAATCCTTCTACCTTAGTCTTTCTATTAGCAATGACCACACTGCATAGGAGGAGGTGACTGGCTGGGGCTATTCTTCAAGCTGTGGTCACGACTTTCCAAGGATTTTCAGACCATCATGTAAGGATGCAAACATAAGCCAATCTCCTTCATCAGACTCTCTTCCATACGTAACTGTGCCTTGTGGTTGGCCCCAGAGTCTTAAGTCACACCTGCCATATGAGTATATCTCAAAATAAATTTCAGACTTGACAAATTTCAGAAAACTAAGCAAAACAAGAGCTCTAGATGCAATCAGCATGAGGATTCCTGGTTCTGCAAATGTTGTCATAGTAACTGATCAATATAAACCTTGCTCATTCATTAAAACCTAAATAAATACTTTTGAGTTTTAATAGAATAAAAATTCAAAGATTAGAAAACATTTACAAGATTATGACCCACTGTACCATATTGGAGTAGAGGCCCAGTCCAGAAGAGCCATCTTCACTAAGTGCACCTACAATGTCTATATTTCAAATATGCATATTTCTAAAGCATTCTGAAGGCAGGGTTTCAACTTAAGGATTTTGAGGGTGACATAGTCTATAAGAATAGGGTAAATACCTTAGAAGCTGTTATTTTGTGGTAAATTCTTAACTTGCCTCCAGTTCATGCAATTTTGGTGGGATTCCCATTTTACCCTACAGAATCACAGTCTTCATGTTTATAAAAAAGGCAGAGCATCGATGTGTGTCACTGACTGAATCTTTCAGGTATATGTGAAATATTTGATAGTTTACTTTTATTCAAATGTATCTTTTTATTTTCTTTAGAAGAATGGGAGAGGATTCAACATGGATTTTTAAAATTCCTCTGATTCAAGATAAACTGTTACTAAGATATTCACTAACCCTGCCACCATTGTAAGGAAATATAGAGCCACACAAACACACTCATTTCCCCATAAGCTGAAATGTAGTGTACAAGTTGAGCAAGTGTATTGTTCTGTACAACATTTAGCATTCAACAGGATGTCCTATTCTGCTCATGAAGCTTTATATTCTTTAAAATAAAATAAAATGTAATAAAATAAAGCAAAGGTTAGTACATTGGAATAGGATAAAACGAACACATAGAAAGGAGTCCAAGAAGAGGCAAAAGAAACAGATATTAACACAAAGATTCATTTGTTTACATATGCAGCAACTCATAAAAACATTAAACTGAGGTCATGATATATATCCAAAGGACACAGTTTCAGTCCCCTTCCACAGGACTCCTTGAGCCCTGAGAGAGGGATTTCATAGAGCCTTCCCATTTAGGGCTGAGTTCTCCAAGGTCTCTCATTCTCTGAATAATGTCTGATAGTGGGTCTCTGTATTTGTTCCCATTTGCTGCAAGACAAAGTTTCTCTGATGATCGCTGAGCAAGGCACTGATCTATGGGTATAGCTGAATGTCACTAAGAGTCATTTTGTTTCTTTTTTTCTTTAAGAACAGTAGTATTTGGTTTAACTCTAGGTCCCTAAACTATCCAGTCTTAAGTTCTTGACACCCAAGCAGGATAGTGCATGGGTTCAATCTCCTGGAGTAGGTCTTAAGTCAAATCAAATATTGATTGGTTACTCTCACAAGCTTTGAGCCACCGTAGCACTAACATATCTTCCAGGAAGAAGAACATTGTAGATCAAAAAGATTGTGACTTGGTCAGTGTTAATGTTTCTCCGTTCATTGTGTGCAGAATACCTTCCTATACCAAAGACATTAGAACACAGTGGTGAAGGCTCTTTGTAAACACCAGCTCAAGTTCCCCATTTTCACAAAGTTGTATAGATAACCTTAGCAATGGGTTTTACTATCTGTTTGTTGAGTGCAACCTATAGCCTTGGCAACAGCCTGAATTGTTTGGGGGTTCCCATATGACACCTTTGGCCAACAACTCAGATGTTATCCAAACTTGGTACTGGAAGCTTCATTTGTTGATAATAATTGTCCAGTTGGGTACTGTGTCGCTGTTAGTTGGTGATTTCATTTAGATCCCCTATGTATATGTTTATATTTTACAAGGGTTCTACTGGATTAGATTTCTATACTACCTCTCAAATGTCCTTAATTTTAATAGTCTGTCCCTGTGTTTCCCTCAACCCCTCAACCCCCTTCCCTGCTCCCTTGGTTTTCCCATTCAAACCCATCAAGTCTATCTATATTCTCTCTTCTATCTTCCAAAGCAGATCTCTCTGTATGCCCTTAGTCCCTTACTCTATAACTAAATTCTGTGGCTCTGTGGATTATGGATTGTTTATTGGTGAGTTAACAGCTAATCCACTTATAAAATACCCACATTTGTGTTTTGGAGTTTAAGTTACCTCACTCAGGATGATTTTTTTCTAATTCCATCTATTTACACATAAATTTCATTATTTAAATGGCTGGATAATATTCCATTATGTAAATGTACCACATTTTCTTCATCTATTCACCAGCTGAAGGACATCTAGGGTATTTTCAGTTTCTAGCTTTTATGAATAGAACAGCAACGAACATAGTTAAACAGGTGTTTCTGAGGTAGGATGAAGCATCCTTTGAATATATGCCCAAGAATGGTTTAGGTGGATTTTGAGGTAGACCTATTCCCATCTTCCTGAAGAGCTGTCACACTGCTTTCCGCAGTGGCTATACAAGTTGCACTCCCACGGCTCTGGAGATGTGTTCTGCTTTTGTTCTACATCCTTATCAGCATGAGTTGGCACTAATTTTTACTGATCTTAGTCCTTCTGACTGATGTAAAATAAAATTTCAGTATACTTTTGATTTTCATTTCCCCGAAAGCTAAGAAAGTTGAACACTTCATTGTTTCTCAGCCATTTGTGTTTTTGGCTTTGAGAATTCTCTATTTAGATCTGTATACCATTATTTAAGTGGTTATTTGTTTTTTTTATTTTTGATATCTAGATTTTTTTTATCATTTAGATATTTTGGAGATTAGCCCTCCATTGGATGTATGGTTGGAAACAATCTTTTCCTATTTTATAACCTGCTCCTTTCTCCAACTGATGGTGTCCTTTGCCAGACAGAAGTTTTTCAGATACATGAGGTCCTATTTATTAATTGCTGCTAACATCTTTCTGTTAAGAAAGCCTTTTTGAGGTGCCAAAGAGTTCAAGGCTATTCACCACTTAATCTTCTATCAGGTGCAGTGTATCTGGCCTTATGTTGAACCTTTGATCCATTTGAAGTTGAGTTTTGTACAGGGTGATAAGTATGTATCTATTTGCATTCTTCTATATGCAGACATTCAGTTTGACAAGTTGCAATTGTTGAATATCCTGTCCCTTTTTTATTGTGTGTTCCTAGCTTGCTTAACAAAAATTAGGTGTCCATAAGATTGTGAACTTATGTTTGGCTGTTTAATTTGATGCTATTGACCAATGTGTAGGCTTTTGTGACAATACCAAGGTATTTTTGATGCCTTAGCTCTGTAATATAACTTGAAATAGGGAGCGGTGATACCTCTTGACATTCTTTTATTTACTCAGTAGTGTTTTTGTTTGAGTGTGTTTCCAGATAAAGCTGAAAATTGTCCACTCACATTCTATGAATAATTGTGTTGGAATTTTCATGGGGATTGCATTGGATCTACAAATTGTTTTGGGTAGGATAGCCATTTTTAAGATGTTAATCTTCCTAATCTGTGGGCATGGGAGATCTTTCTGTCCTCTGATATCTTCTTCAGTTTCTTCCTTCAATATCTTAAATTTTCTATCACACAAGTCTTTCACTTGTTTGGTTTAGAGTTACCTCAAGATAGTTTACATTTTTGAGACGACTGTGAATTATTTTGAATGTAATTAAAACTGTTCTTTCCCTGGTTTCTTTCTTGGTTTGTTTATCAATATAGGAGGGCTACTGATTTTTATGAATTAATTTTGTATGCAGCTATTTTTTCTGAAAGTACCTATCAGCTATAAGAGTTTCCAGTTAGAAATTTTGGAGTCATTTTGTAAACTATTGCATTATCTATAAATAAAGATACTTTGATGTTTTTCCCCTTTCTAATTGATTTCCTTCTGTTGTCTTTTTCCTCCAGCTAAGACTTCAAGTACTATAATGACTATGTATGAGATGAATGGACAATCTTGACTCCTTCCTGATTTTGATAGAAGTGTTTGAGTTTTTTTCAATTTTAGTTGATGCTGTATATATGGGCTTTTATTATGCATAGGTATGCCCCTTGTATCCATAATTTCTATAGGACTTTAATCATAAAGGGGTTTTGGATTTTGTCAAAGGCCTTTTTTACATCTAATAAGATGATCATGTGGTTTTTGTCTTTCAGTTTGCTTATATGGTGGATTATTTTTATCAATTTGTATATGTTGAACCACCGATGAATCTTTGGGCTGGAGCCTACTTGATTACGGTGGATGATTTTTTTGATTTGCTCTTGGATTTGGCTTGCAAATATTTGATTAAAAAATTTTGTATCTATGTTCATAAGGGAAATTGGTAGTAGTTCTCTTTCTTTGCTGGATCTTTTGCTATTAGTGTAGCAGAGTACCTCATAAAACTAATTGGGCAATGTTTCTGCTGTGTTTATTTTGTGGAATAATTTGAGGAATATTGGTATTGGTTCTTATTTGAAAGTCTAGCAGAATTCTGCAATAAAATCATCTGGAACAGGCCTCTTTTTTTTTTCTCTCCTTTGGTAGAAACTAATTACTGTTTCTATTCCACTAGGGGATATAGCTTATCTAATTTTGATTTAACTTTAGTAAGTGGTATATATCAAAGAAATCATTCATTTTAAGATGTTTTATAGTTTGTTGGAGTATAGATTTTTAAAGTATGTCCTTATGATTCTCTGGATTTCCTTCATGTCTGTTGTTATATCACCCATTTCATTTCTAATTGTGTTCATTTGGATCTTCTCTCTCTGCCTTTTACTTAATTTGGTTAAGGATTGGTTGAGCTTATTGATTCGCTCAAAGAAAAAAACTCTTCCTTTCATTGATTCTTCATATCTTATTTGTTGGCATTTCTATTTGATAGATTTCATCCAAGAGTTTGATTATGCCTTGCTATCTCATCCTTCATTTTGGTCTAGAGCTGTCAGATGTGCTGTTAAACTACTTGTATGAAATCTCTCCTTTTCTCTACCTCCTCTTCTGGCCTCTCCCGTGATCCCCACATTCCCAATTTACTCAGGAGATCTTGTCTTTTTCTACTTCCCATGTAGATTAGATCCATGTATGTCTCTTTTAGGGTACTCTTTGTTGTCTAGGTTCTCTGGGATTGTGAATTGTAGGCTGGTTTTCTTTGCTTTATGTCTAAAAGCCACCTATGAGTGAGTACATATTATATTTTTCTTTCGAGATTACCTCACTTAGTATAATGTTTTCAAAATCCATCCATTTGCAAATTTCAAGATGTTATTATTATTTATTTTTTGCTATGTAGTACTCCATTGTGAAAATATACTACATCTTCTTTATTCATTCTTTAGTTGAGGGACATTTAGGTTGTTTCCAGGTTCTTGTTATGAAAAATAATGCTGCTATAAACACAGTTGAGCATATATCCTTGTAGTATGATTGAGCACCCTTTGGGTATATACCCAAAAGTGATATTGCTGGGATGTTTCCAAATTTTCTGAACATTGACATACTGATTTCCAAAGTGGCTGTACCAGTTTGCACTCCCACCAGCAATGTAGGAGTGTTCCCTTTACCTCACATCCTCTCCAGCATAAGTTGTCATCAGTGTTTTTGATCTTAAGCCATTCTTACAGGTGTAAGATGGAGTCTCAGAGTTGTTTTGATTTGCATTTCTCTGCTGGCTAAGGATGTTAAACATTTCCTTAAGTGTCTTTCAGCCATTTTATATTCCTTTGTTGAGAGCTCTCTGTTTAGGTCTGTACCCCATATTTTAAATTGGATTATATGTTCTTTTGATGACTAATTTCTTGAATTCTTTGTATATCTTAGAGATCAACTCTCTATCTGATGTGGGGTTGGTGAGGATCTTTTCCTGTTCTGTAGGCTGCCATTTTGTCTTACTGACTGTGTTTTTTCCTTTATAGAAGCTTTAGTTTCAGAACGTCCCATTTATTACCTCTCACAGTGTCTGTGCTACTGGGGTTATATTTAAGAAGTTGTCTTTTGTGTTAATGTAATTCCCACTTTCTTTTCTATGACATCAGTGTGGTTGGTTCTATGTTGAGGTCTTTGATCCATTTAGACTTGAGTTTTATGCATGGCAATAGATATGAATCTATTTTCATTCTTCTACATGTTGATATCCAGTTATGCAGCACCATTTGTTAAATATGCTTTACTTTTTTCCATTTTGGATTTTTTGTTTCTTTGTCAAAAATCAGGTTTTTGTAGATATATGGATTGATATCTGGATTTTCGATCCAGTTCCATTGGTACTTCTGTCTGTTTTTATGCCAATACAAGGCTATTTTCAGTGCTGTAGCTCTGTAGAGTTTGAAGTCAGAGATTGTGATGCTCCAGAAGTTCCTTTATTGTACAGGATTTTTTTTTGGTTATCCTAGGTTTTTTGCTTTTCCAGATAAAGCTAAATATTGTTCTTTTGAGGCCTATGAAGAATTTTGCTTGAATTTTGATGGGCATTGCATTCAGTCTGTAGATTGCTTTTTGGTAAGATTGCCATTTTTACTATGTTAATTCTACCTACCCAAGACCATGGGAGATATTTCCATTTTCTGATGTCATCTTCAATTTTTTTCTTCAAAGGCTTAAAGTTCATGCTATACAGGCCTTTCACTTGTTTGATTAGAGATACCCCAAGATATTTTATGTTATTTGTGGCTATTGTGAAGGGTGATGTTTCTCTGATTTCTTTCTCAAGCCATTTATCATCTGTGTAAAAGAGGGATACTGATTTTATGAGTTAATCTTGTGTCCTGCTACATTACTAAAGGTGTTTATGAGTTATAGAAGTTCCTGGTAGAATTTTTGGGGTCACTTAGGTAGTCTATCACATCTTTAGCAAATAGTGAGAGTTTGACTTCTTTTCTGATTTGTATCCCCTTGATCTCCTTTTGTTGTCTTATTGCTCTTGCTAGAACCTCAAGAACTATACTGAATAGATACAGTCAGAGTGGATGACCTTGTCTTGTTCCTGATTTCAGTGGGATCACTTTGAGATTTTCTTCATTTAGTTTGATGTTGACTGCTGGCTTGCTGTATATTGCCTTTATTGTGTTTAGGTATGTTCCTTGTATCCCTACTCTCTCCGGACTTTTATCATGAAGGGATGTTGTGTTTTGTCAAAGGCTTTTTCAGCATCAAATGAGATGATCATATGATTTTCTTTTTTAGTTTGTTGATATAGTCCATTACATTGACAGATTTTCATATGTTGAACCATCCCTGCATCTCTGGGATGAAGCCTACTAGGTCATGGTAGAGGATTTTTCTGATATGTTCTTGGATTTGGTTTGCCAGTATTTTATTGAATATTTTTGCATCAATGTTCATGAGGGAGATTGGACTATAATTCTCTTTCTTAGTAATGTCTTTATGTAGTTTGGGTATCAGGGTAATTGTAGTCTCATAAAAAGAGTTTGTCCATGTTCCTTCTGTTTCTATTGTGTGGAATAATTTAAGGAGTATTGGTATTATTTATTAGTTCTTCTTTGAAAATCTTGTAGAATTCTGCACTGAAACCATCTGATTCTGGACTTTTTTTGTTTGGGAGACTTTTGATGACTCTATTTCTTTAGCAATTAAAGGTCTATTTAATTTGCTTACCTGGTCTTGATTTAATTTTGGTAAGAGATATTTATCCAGAAAATTGCCTATTTCTTTAAGTTTTCCAATTTTGTGGAGTATAGGTTTTCAATGTATGACCTGATGATTTTCTGGATTTCTTCCATGTCTGTTGTTATATCCCCCTTTTCATTCCTGATTTTGTTAATTTGGATATTCTCTCTCTCTCTCTCTCTCTCTCTCTCTCTCTCTCTCTCTCTCTCTGTCTCTGTCTCTCTCTGTCTCTCTAGTTCAGATAAAGGTTTGTCTATTTTGTTGTTTTTCTCAAAGAACCAACTCTTGGTCTCATTGATTCTTGCTATTGTTTTCTTTGTTTCTATTTTGTGGATTTCAACTCCTGATTTATTCCCTGCCTTCTCATTCTCCTGGGTGAGTTTGCTTCTTTTTGTTCTAAAGTTTTCAAATGTTCTTTTAACTCACTAGTGTGAAATTTTTCCAATTTCTTATGCAGGCATTTGGTGCTATGAACTTTCTTCTCTTAACACGGCTTTCATTGTGTCCCATAAATTTGTGTACGTTGTATGGTCATTTTTTAGGAAGTCTTTAATTTCTTCCTTTATTTATTCCTGACTCATTGGTGGTTCAAGTTTAATTTCCATGAGTCTGTGTGCTTTCTAAAATAAGTGTTGCTATTGAATTATAATTTTAAGCCATGGTGATCCAACAAGATACATGGAATTATTCCAATTTTTATTTTATCTGTTGAGGTTTACTTTGTTACCTAGTAAGTGGTTAGTTTTTGAGAAGGTCCCATTAGGTGTTGAGAAGAAGGTATATTCTTTTCTGTCTGATATAACATTCTACAGATGTCTATTAAGTCCATTCAAGCAATAAAATCTGTTATTTCCCTTATTTCTCTGTTCAGTTTCTATCTGATAGACTTGAATCTTTTGATTGATTTTAGTTTGAGGTCTATTTTGTTAGATATTACGATAGCTACACCAGCTTGTTCCTTAGGTTCATTTGATTGGAAAATTTTTCCCAACCCTTTACTCTGAGGTGATGTCTGTCTTTGAGGTTGAGGTGTATTTCTTGTATGCAGCAGAAGGATGGATTCTGTTTCTGTATTCAATCTGATTGCCTGTGTCTTTTTTTTATAGGTGAGTTGAGTCAATTTATATTATGGGATATTAATTAGCAGTGATTGCTAGTTTCTGTTATTTTAGTTTTTGTTGGTGGTGATGTTATTGTGTGCATTTTTCCCTTTGGGATTTTCTGCTGCAAGATCATCTATTGCCTGCGTTTTGGTGGGTAGAGCTAACTTTGGTGGGTTGAAGTTTTCATTCTAGCACTTTGTATAGGGCTGGGTTTGTATCTAGGTATTGGCTAAATATGGTTCTGTCATGGAATGTCTTGTTTAATCCATCTATGGTGATTGAAAGTTTTGCTGGGCATAGTAGTCTGTGCTGACATCTGTGGTCTCTTAATGTCTACATAATGCTTGACCAGGACCTTCTGGTTTTCATTGAGAAGTCAGGCGTATTTCTGATAGGTCTGTCTTTATATGTTACTTGACATTTTTCCTTTGCAGCTCTTAATATTTTTTCTTTATTCTTTATGTTTAGTGTTTTGATTATTATGTGGCAAGGGCATTTTATTTTTGGTGTTTTGTAAGCTTCTTGTGGAGTCATATTTATATCTTTAGGTTGGAAAAGTTTTCTTCTATGATTTGGTTGAAATATTTTCTGTGCTTTAGAGATGGACTTCTTCTCCTATCTCTATTATTCTTAGGTTTTTCTCTTTTCATAGTGTCTCATATTTCCTGGATAGTTTGTGTTTAGCTTCTGTTGGATTTACCATTTTCTTTGACTGATGAGTCTAATTCCTCTATTGTATCTTCAATGCTTGAGATTCTCTCTTCCATCTCTTGTGTCCTGCTGTTTATGCTTGCTCTTGTGGTTCCTGATCTTTTTTTCATATTTTCTGTTTCCAGAATTCCCTCGGTTTGTGTTTTCTTTATTGTCTCTATTCTGGTATTCACGTCTTTAATTATTTCTTTCCCTTGTTTGATTGCTTTTTGGTTTTCTTTTAAGGAAATTTGCTGGGTTTTTTTCCCATTTTTTGTTTGTCTTTTTCTCCATTTATTTGAAAGAAATTTTCATTTCTTCTTTAAGAGCCTCAAACACTTTCCTACAGTTATTTTTTTAGGTCATTTTCTTTTGTTTCATCTGTATTGGCGTGTTTAAGTCTTGTTGTTTTGGAGCCACTAGTTTTTGTTGGTGTCATGTTGCTCTTCGTGGTGCTGAGTGTGTTCTGACTTTTCTACTCATCTTTTCCTCTGAATGGTGTAATTGGGGTTGTGTCTCTGGTGATCCCTCTTCCAGGCACCAGTGGATCAAAGCTTAGATGGTTGTTCCTTGTGGTGGAGCTGGGACCATGGTTCCAGTCCAGCTGGAGGTCACTCGGTGTTCCTGGAGGTCACTCAGCACTCTCAGAGGTCACAATGCAATCCCTGCCATTGGTCAGACCTGCTCCCACGGAGGTTGCTTGCTTGGACCTGTTCCTACAGAAGTTTTGGTCCGCATCCACAGGTGTCCCTATTTCAGGCATGCATCCACAGAGGTTGCTGGCTAGGATGTGCTCCTGCTGAGGTCTCTGGCTTGGGCCTGCTCCCTCAGCTATCCCTGACTTGGGCCTGCTCCTGCAGAGGTGGCTGCCCTGGACCTGGTCCTGCCGAGGTCGCTCACTTGGGCCTGCTTCTGTAGAGGTTGCTGGCTACGGTCTGGTCCCACAGAAGTTGCTGACTCAGACCTACCCCCTTGGAGGTCACTGGCTTGGACCAGCTTCCACAGGAGCAGTCCTGCAGAAAATATCTCCAGTTTTTATGTAGGTATTTAGTGCTATGAACTTGGCTCCAAGAACCACCCTCATTGTGTCCATCAGGTTGGGTTTGCTGTGCATTCACTTTCATTTAATTGTAGAAAGTCTTTAATTTCTTTTCTAATCCTTAGCTTGACCCATTTTTTATTCAGTGAACAGTTGTTCAATTTCCATGATTTCATAAGCTTTCTGTTGTTTCTGCTATTGTTGATATCCAAATTTAATCTGTAGTGGTCTTATAAGAAACATGGAGTTATTTCAATTTTCTTGACTCTGTTGAGACTTGCTTTGTGTCTAAGTATGAGGTTAGTTTTGATGAAAGTTTCATGAGTCACTGAGAAGAAGGAATATTCTTTTGTGTTTGGGTGAAATGTTCTTTAAATATCAGTTATAAACATTTGGTTTAAAACACCATCTAGCTCCATCATTTCTGTTTAGTTTTTGTCTAGATGACCTGTCTATCAGTGAGTATGAGGTATTGAGGTCTCCCAGTATCCGTGATTGTATGAGGGTCAATCTATGATTTAAGCTCTAGTAGGGTTTCTTTTACAAAAGTGGGTACACTTATGTTTGGGGCATAGATGTTAAGATTGAAATGTCATCTTGGTGAAATTTTTTTCTTTGATGAGTATCTCTTGCCCTATCCCCTTTGATTAGTTTTGTTTTGAAGTCTACTTTGTCTACTAAAATGGCTATGCCAGCATGCTTCTTAGGTCTATTTGCTCAGAATATCTTCCATTCTTTTACTCTGAGATGATGTCTGTACTTGATGTTAAGGTGTGCTCCTTGAGTGCAAACAAAGAATGGATCTTATTTTTGCTTCCATTCTGTTAGTATGTATCATTTTATTAGGGAATTGAGACTACTGATGTTGAGAGATGTCAATGAGCAGTGTTTCTTGATTCCTGTCATTTTGTTCTTCTTCTTGTTGTTGTTGGTGGTGGTGATGGTATGTCTGTGTGTATATATTTCCCCTCTTTTGATTTGCTGAGCTAAGATTATTTATTGCTGTGTTTTCTTGGTTTAAGCTCTTTAGGTTGGAGTTTTCCTTCTAGTATTTTCTGTAGGGCTGCATTTGTAGATAGATATTGCTTAAATTTGGTTTTATTAAAGAATGTCTTATTTTCTCCATCTATTGTGAGTAAAAAATTTTGCTCGGTATAGTAGTCTGGGCTGGCACCTGTGGTCTCTTAGGGTTTGTAGACCTCCTAGCTTTGGGTGTCTCCATTGAGAAGTAAGGTGTTACTCTAATAGCTATGGCTTCATGTATTACTTAGTCATATTCATTTACAGCTTTTAATATTCTTTCTTTTTTCTCTACATCTGGCATTTTTATTTGTAGACTGTGGGAATTTTTTTCTGGTGCAGTCATTTTGCACCAGATAATTTTCTTTTATCTTTATAGGCACCTCCTTCTTTAAGTGAGGGAATTTTTTCCCATGATTTTGTTGAAAATAAAATCATTTCCTTTGACCTGGGTTTCTTCTCATTCTATTCCTATTATTCATAGATTTGGTCTTTTATTAATGCCCCAGATTTCCTGGATGTTTTGTGCTAAGAAGATTTTTAGATTTAATGTTTTCTTTTATAGAGGTATCCATTTCTTCTTTTGAGTCTTCAGTGCCTGTGATTCTCTCTTCCATCTCTTCTGTTTTGTTGATGTGACTTCCTTAGGGGTTCCCGTTCAAGTTCCTTTTTTTTTTTTTTTTTCATTTCCAGACTTCCTTCCCTTTGGGTTTTCTTTCTTTCTTTTTTTTTTTTTTTTTTTTTTGAGTCTATAAACCTTTATTAGATTTCACCTTTGCTCCCACTGTGGAAGGAGGCAAAGATGCCTAAAAATACAGAGAAAAACAAGGGCTTGCGAGGATTTTGGAGAATTGAGGAATTGCCACTTGTCTTCAGTGAAGGCCTTGGTTTTCATCAGAGGGTGATCATGGCTGTTATTGTGTCTCCAAGAACACAGGGGGGAAACTCCCGTGGGAAACTCCTGAGGGAAACTGACTTCCGAAGACTCCCGGCAGGGATCCAGTGAAACTCTCGCTGGACATCACCTGTGCTGGGTTCCCAGGAAACTCTCCGGGAAATGGAGAGAAGCCATGATACCAATGCTGGTACTGGGGGAAAGGTCAGTTCTGTTGGAGCTTGAGGGTACTCGGGAGGCAGCTGGTTACAGGCTGGGAAGTAGCTTTCTTGGGGTCTGTGGCCCAGGATCCTGTACAGGGCCTCTGCATAAGGAGAAAACAAGGGGTCAGCCCTTGGTCTCTCGTAACACAGACTCCTGTGCAGGTTCTTCAGAGTCAGCAGCAAGTTGAAACAGTTCTCCCACGTCTTCCCCGCTGGTAGAGTCGCTGGCAGAGAAGCCTGGTCTTTTTGTGGATCTTCCTGCCTAGGTGACCGACTTCCTGTTCAACTACTTCTCACTCCTGCAAGAAGATCCTGATTTGAGAGTCCGTCCACGGGCTATTGGAACGTTCTGTGGGCCTTCGTCCTTCCCGCTGCCCGTTCACGTTCCTACTGACTTCTTGGCTATTTCTCAAGATATTGTCAGCATTTGTTCTGCTCTGGTCCTGCATAGTCCTCCTGAGAGTGCTCTGCTCCACGGAGTCAGGAACCTGGGCTTCTCAGGGTGCTGTTGGGCGCTCAGAGTCTGGAGTGTGGAGGGAGACCTCTGCTCACTTTCCTGGCCTCTGCAGGTCAGAGTTTCTTTGGAGAGCTGGCTTTTTATAAAGCTCTTGTTACTGATTGAATCCGGCCCACCCATCTGGATTACAGGGCGGGTGGGCAGAGGATCACAACGAGCCTTTAATCCCATCTCAGGAGGCTGAGACAGGAGGCTTCCCCAGACCTCTACTACTCTACATATCGAGTCACGTGTTGAGGGCTCGCATACAACAGCAGAGCTGGAGTACGTAGGAGATTATAACATGCGTTTCAGGCACCAGGACAAGAAAAAGTCAACTGGCAAGCATGGGTATGAAGGATAGGTGCGTTTGTTTCTTTTAATTTTTTTTTTTTTTAGAGACAGGGTTGTCACGTGCACTGGGGTTGGCCACCAACTCCCCCAATAACATAGGATGACCTTGAGCCCCTGATATGCCTGCCCTCAGTGGTCTGGGATTTTGACCGTCTGCAAGCCCAGCTGCTATGCAAAGTTCCATGGACAGGAGTTAAGATGGAAGCCCCATATCAGAAGAGCCTCCCTAATTAGCCAACGTCCCAAGGAAGCCCTAGCTTTTCTGGTGTTGACAACCACGGCGTACAAGCATGGCTTAATACTCTTTGACCAAAGAATATAGCTATAGGTTCTGTACCAGTCAGAGTTCTCTGGAATAAGAGGTCTTGTAGAATGAATACCTATATCTTTCTGTCTCTCTGCCTCGCCCTCCCTCTCTCCCTCACACTTCTGGCCATCCTCATGTTGTCTGTGTGTCTGTCTCTCTTTCACTCTCCCTCTGTCTCTTTTTTTGCTCTCCATGTATGTGTATGAAGAGCTTTTACTACAGGGATATAGAGGTTAATGCCACAGTGGTTGCCTGTGATCAGAAGGTCCACAAATCCAGTAGATGTTACCCCCTAAGGATGAACATCTCAGCTGATCTTGAGTATTTGTCAAATTCTCAAAAGTACTATCACTAACGGAGTGGTTCTCAACGTTCCTAATAATTGAACACTGTAATAAAATTACCCCTTTTTTGTCAGGCCTCAGCCATACTATTAGTTTGCTGCTACTTCATAACTGCCCTTTTGCTACAATTATGAATCCTAATGCAAACATTTAGTATTTATGATTGACTTAGGAGACAACAGCGATAGAGTTGGTTGTTCTACCCCTATTATGGAGTCAGGACCCACAGATTGAGAATTCCCGTGCTGAAGCCTCTCCAGGAATTGTTGACAAAATCTGTATCTGTACCACCAGGTCTCACATCTACTTAGCACCAAATAGACACACAGAGGCCTACATTAATTATAAACTGCTGGGCCTATTTCCTCAGGCTTCTTATTAACACTTTTTAAAAATATTTATTTATTATGTATACAATATTCTGTCTGTATGCCTGAAGGCCAGAAGATGGCACCAGACCTCATTACAGATGGTTGTGAGCCACCATGTGGTTGCTGGGAATTGAACTCAGGACCTTTGGAGGAGCAGGCAATGCTCCTAAGCTCTGAGCCATCTCTCCAGCCCCCCTATTAACTCTTGTAAATTATATTAACCCATTATTCTTGTCTATGTTAGCCACAAGGCTTGGGACCTTATTCAACGAGGCAGTCACATCATGCTTCCTCTGTGACTGGGTAGCGACTGTAGTCTTAAACTTCCCTCTTTCCAGAATTCTCATGGCCCTGCCTCTACTTGCTGCCTGGATCTTGGTTAATCAGCATTTTATTAAAATACAATTGACAGGAAACAGACCATTGTCCCACAGCACTCCAAACACACACACTTTTTCACCAAGAATTCTGAATCAAATCCCCTTTGTTCACCTTTTCTCCTGACCATTATCCAAAATATCTTGTAACAAGCATTCTAAACAAAGGCAAACATGCATAATAAATTATGTGGGAATGTAGGCATAGTTTTCTAATCTATTCCTTTGTAGTGAGGAGACGAGCAGGCCTGCTTTTCGTCCCACCCGACTCCCACATGGTTAAATTTACACCTGAAATAACAACACACAATTTTATTCTTTTAAACACTTTCTAGCCCATTAGCTCTAGCCTCTTACTGGCTAACTCTCACATCTTGATTAACCCATATCTATTAGTGTATATTGCACCACAGGTAGTGGCTACAGGGAAGATTCTAGCCTATGTCCATCTTGGGTCGGAGCTTCATCACTTCTGCCCACCTCCCTTCTTCCCAGCATTCTGCTCTGTCTACTCCACCCACCTATGTTCTGACCTATCAGGCCAAGCAGTTTTCTATATTAACTAACCAATGAAAGCAACAAATAGATAGAGGAGCCACCTACATCATTTCCCCTTTTTCTGTTTAAGCAAAAAAGAAAGGCTTTCACTTTAATATAGTAAAATTACATATACCAAAAAAGTTATCAAGCAAGAATTAAAGTTACTATATTTATATCTACTTTATGTTTTATCATAACTAAGGAAAACTATAAATATCTATTTATTCTTCAACTCCATCAAAGACTCCAGAAGGATATAATAGTACCTAAGCAAACAAGAAATAAACAACTTCCAAAACTCTGGAAATGACAGAGACATCTCGCTGCCTGGACAGTCACCCAAAAGTCCTCTGTATCGTTGGGGCAACCATCTTTGGTCTTCAGGCCCATAGTATCCATCGCACATTTCCATGAAGCAGGACATTTGAAAGACAGTTCAGTCACTATCTGCCGTGTCCTGCAGAATGTCTTGCAGACGCTTTCATGAATCAGGAACCCCAAAAGATCATCTCACCTTTAGGCAAGTTCAGCAGTCCTCTCTCTACGGGTTCTCTGTGTCCAGTTTATGCAACAGTCCAGGCAAGAGCAGTTTCTTGCCCAAATGGCTATCAAACTCCATAAGGAGCCTCTTCAATGCCCATCTTCCTCTTGAAGTAAATTGGTGCTACCAGAGCAGATGTATCTCATTGTCATAAAAAGCCCTAAGTTATTAAAACATTAAATGCCATATTCTGTAGTCTTTGAAATATATGAAAAATGCCTATCTAACTGAAATATATCTCTATATACCCAGAATATCTAACTAACATGACTACAAGCTTGACTATTATCGATGATTATCTATTAACAACCTATATTTCCTAATTATACATTACATTTTTAAATGAACTACACAATCACAATACCTTAATCAATATCAGAAATACATATACATATAACATAATTGGCCTTAAAATCCATACCAATGAAAACTTTTTATATCTATACCACATCCCCCTTTAAATGTAAAAGAACATTTATAAACAATATTTGTGAATATGGGTGCAGTTATTTCTCTCCAAACTGCTTCATGGTGAATGGCGGCGCTGTTAATCAGATCTTTCATGGTGTAACCTGTGTGTCAGGTTCATCTCAATTGGCATTTGAGTGAAGTAAATGTTTGAGGGCGTTCACAGTAACCATTCAGGAGGGCATGGTATATCATACCATATTGGGATAGAAGCAATCCACAGGGTCTCATCCTTTGTGAAAACAAAAGAAGAACTTTTCCAAAGCATCGTAACCTTAGATCCAAATGTTGAAGTCAAGGTATTTTCAAAATATCTATCTTGGATTAGTTCAGCAGCATTTATAAATAAATATCTTTTAGCAGCTGTTGCTCCTTCCTCAGCATTCAAACAATTCAAAGAGAGCATAATAGCATACAGCATCAAGATTCTCTGTGTATTTTCCATATTTGTGTGGCTTTATGTTATTTTGTTTATTTTATTTCTTTTATTTTTACTTTTACTTTTTGGGACAGGTTCTCTGTATATCTTTGTCCTGGAATAACTATGTAGACCAGGCTGTTTTTGAACTCACAGAGATCAGTCTGCCTCAGCCTCCCAAGTGCTGGGATTAAAGGTGTGTGCTAGAACACCTTGAACTCACAGAGATCTGTCTGTCTCTGCCTCCTAGGCATTGGAATTAAAGGTGTGTTTAACCACACCTTGAAGTCACAAAGGTCAATCTACCTCTGCCTCCCAAGTATTTGGATTAAAGGTGTGTACTACCACACCCAACTACTTTCTTTCTTTATTTCTTTTTACTTTAAGAACTTTAACTTTAGCCTGCATATATTTTTTTTATTGAAAAAAAATTTCTGCCTCCTCCCCACCTCCCATTTCCTTCTCTGTCTCCCTTTTCCCTCCCCCTCCTCCCACTCTTCTCCCCCCTCCCTCTCCAGTCTGAAGAACAGTCAGGATTCCCTGCCCTGTGGAAAGTCCAAAGTCCTCCCCCCTCCATCCTGGTCTAGGAAGGTGAACATCCAAACTGGGTAGCCTCCCACAAAGCCAGAACATGAAGTAGGATCAAAACCCAGTGACATTGTCCTTGGCTTCTCAGCAGCCCTCATTGTCTGCCATATTCAGAGAGTCCGGTTTTATCCCATGCTTTTTCAGTCATAGTCCAGCTGGCCTTGGTGAGCTCCCAATAGATCAGCCCCACTGTCTCCGTGGGTGGGTGCACCCCTTGTGGTCCTGACTTCTTTGCTCATATTCTCCCTCCTTCTGCTCCTCCTTGGGACA
>NW_026067951.1:7838762-7894037 GCF_014885135.2 Alexandromys fortis
ATTTTCACATAATTCACTTTTGAGTCGATTTTTTTTTAATTCTTCTGGAGTAGGGTGTATAATTCTTCTTATTTCGGGATCCCTGGATTCTGGTGAAGTCATGTTGCCTTTCAGGTTGTTGGAGGAAGTCTTGCATTGGCGCCTTCCCATCTCCTCCTTCAAATGGAGCCAGGAGAGGCCTGGTGTCTTGGTCCAGTCTTTGCTGTGACTGAGTCTCTGGGTGTATCTCTTCAGTGTGGAAGCAGGGACCGTCCCGTCCAGCTGGAAGTCCTCAGCACCCAAACATGGACGACTGGTAGTCCAATGACCCGCGGACAAAAAGGAGGAACTTGGGGGTAGGGCAGGGACGAGTAGAACACAGGACACCCTGCCTCACAAGTTGAAGGTGCGTGTGCTCCCTTTCAGGGGTCCTTGAGGCCTGACATGTAGGCAGGCACTCACCGCTCTGGGTTGGAAGTCTTAGTTTAGGAGCAGAAATCTGTTCCTGAGCAAAGGACCTTGCAGAAAACGCAGGCTTGGTGGGGGGTCGTGTGTAAGAAAGACAGCCCTGCAGAAGGAGCTGAGGGAGGGGGGTTTGTGCTCTCTTCCGGGACAATCGCCCCTGGATAGCACATACTCACCCGTCCAGATGGAACTCCTCAGCATCTAAACAGGGCTGCCTGGCAGCCCAATGATCCGGGGACAAAAGGAAGAACGGGGCAGGCAGGGTGGGATCCAGGAGAGCACAGGAGCCCGCCTGGGCTCCCTTACAGGGGACCTTGAGGCTCACTGCTCTGGGTGGGTAGCCTTAGTGTAGGAGCTTAAAACTGTTGTTGAGCACTGGTCGTAGCATACAGCAGGGCAGGGTTGGGGGGGTGCTGGGGTGCTGGGTCGTGCTTAAGAAAGACAGCCCTGCTGAAGGAGCTGGGGGAGGGGAGTTTGTGCTCTCTTCAGGGACAATCGCCCCTGGATAGCACACACTCATCCGTCCAGATGGAACTCTTCAGCACCTAAACAGGGCCGCCTGGTAGCCCAGTGATCCAGGGACAGAAGGCAGTATGGGACAATTTATTGAGTCTATTTTCACTTTCTTATTTTGAATTGTTTTATTTATTTATTTCTATTCTTTGCTTGTATTTACATAGATTTCTTTAAGGGATTTATTCATTTCCCCTTTAAGAATTGTTATCATATTCATAAATGTTGTATTAAGGCCTTTCTCTTGTATTTCAGTTATGTTGGAGAACACAGGGCCTATTGTGGTAGGTTCTGGGTTCCAACAGAGCCATACTTTCCTGGATGTTGTCAATTGTTTTTGTGCACTGGCATCTGGGCATCTGGGTTTGGGAAGATTGTAAGTCTAGGTACTGATATTGCTCTTGTCTTTGTTGGATGGGTGTTTTGTCCCTTGGTTTCTCTTGCCCTCCCTATTGTTAGGAGGGTGTGGTGGCTTTTGATACTTGGTAGGAAATAGTAGGTATAGACACAGGGAGCTTGGTGTGGGACAATTGTCTATATTCTGTCAATTATGTTTTAAATAAATGCTGATTGACCAGTAGCCAGGAAGGAAATATAGACGGGACAACCAGACAAAAAGTAGAGACAGATCAATGAGAACAGGAGAATTCTTGGAAGAGGGAAGCTCTTTCTGCAGTCCTGTCCAGACACAGAAGAATCAAGATGTTACTATGCTGCTGAAAAAGGTACTGAGCCATGTGGCTAACACAGATAAAAATAATGGGCTAATGTAAGTTATAAGTGTTAATAAGAAGCCTGAGCCAATGGGCCAATCAGTTTATAATTAATGTAGACCTCTGTGTGATTTCTTTGGGACTTAACGACTCTGAGAACTTGGCAGGACAGAAACCTCAGACAACAGGAGCTCCTGGTAAAATGTGTTTCTAGGCATGGGGAGCTGACCCTTAGGAATGGGGGTGGCCTACAAGGGGAGATAGGAGGGCATCCGAGGAAAGTAAGAAAGTAGTACGTTCTGCTAGGATCTGCTTAGTCCTCTGGTAATGGGGGCAGAGGTTAAGGAGAGGTCACTAACAGGCAATCTGTTACAGAACTGGAGAAGAGACTGAGGGATTGTATATGCAGGAAAGCAGGGAGAGTGGATATCTGAAGCCTACTTTTCTGGCCTACTTGCTTCTCTGTCAGGCTTGGCTAGTGACTTCCTAGAGAATATTTGCGGGAGTTTGGGGCTGGGATAACAGGATAAGTGGAGAGGAAGGCTAGAGAGGAAGATCTGTGTTATCCCCTGGAGATGGGGGCAAAGAAGAGGGGAGGTCACAGCAGGTGGTGTGCTACAGATCTGAGGCAGGGACTGGAGGATTGTGTTTGGAGGAGAGGAAGGAGGTGAAGTTCTGCAGCCAGCTTGCCCACTTTTTTGGCTGGAGTCTATTTGATAATTCGTGATGCTGCTGCATGACAATGATTGCAAGACAAAGGACAAGATAAATTCTTGTCCTAAATAGCTCTTACAGATTCTGGGAAAATGTAAGCATTTTATCCACTGTAAGTTTTTGTTCATATATGCTAGATATTCATAAAACTTTCAAAAACATTCAAAAACTTTCCTCACAAGCAAATCATTTTGATTCTATGTTTATAAAGGGGAAGAGAAGTACTTTATAATTTCTGAATTAAAAAAAAAAGAACAAAGAGCCAAACAATGCACTTCAAGTGTTTTTATGAATAGAACAGCATTCTCCCCCCAGACATAATTAGGTTAAAAAAAACATATACTCATCTAATTTCTTTGAATTGTTCCTGCTAACAATCTTCTAAATTGAAGCTCCTTACACCTAAACTTGTTTTATTACATTAATTTCTAGTTTTTTTCAGTGTTAAAAATTATATCCATTTGATCCAAAGTTGGAATCCAAAGCTTTCCAGAAAATATAACTCATAAAACTCTGAGTGACTGAGCCCTCTCTACAGCCTGAAAGAGTCCCTGGCAAAACCGACAGTGATACTGTGGGAGTGGCCTGCGTGTAAGTTAGCATTGCCACTGTGTTAGAGCCGGACCCGAAATGGCATTTATTAGTGACCAAAAGTAGAAATTCCGAAGACTGAGATTAGAATACAATGGGAAGCAATATCTAATTTTCCTTAGGAGAATGTAAAAACAATTCGACTCAGCTACAAGTCTTTAAAGACCTGAAACAACAACAACAAAAAAATCCATATGATTCTCTTATACTGAAAACTACAGGCACCTAATAACTTTATACTTCATTAGAACTATGTAGTGACATTCAATTGTATTTTAATAAATGAAGACTCTCTGAAGATCTGAGAGTAAACCAGTCCCACTGGTCAGCCTGTAGGTTATGATAATACACACCTTTAATCCCAGTAGCCACACTAGTTGCCATAGGAATCGGGTAGTGCATGCCTTTAATCACAGTGATACATGCCTTTACCCAGCCCTAGAGAGGATTCTAAAATAGGAGAAAACAGCTCTCAGTCACTGCATCATTCTGAGATTCCTGGAGGCAGGATTACCACTTTCAGACTGAGGTCAAGGTAAGAGCCAGTGGCTGACTGTTTTGCTTCTCAGATCTTCAGGTTGAACCCCAATTTCTGACCCTGAGCTTTTATTAATTGTGCTTCAGAACTACATAGAACCCAATGTCCTTCATCCCAAAAGTGAAGTTTCAGAGTAGTCTATTGACATCATATTATCCCAACCATTTATTTTTTTCTTAAGTCTAACTCACACAGTATAAGCAGGCATCTATTGCTACATAAAATTAGCATACAAACGACAACAACAGAAAAAAAACCTAGTTACTAAAAAGAATGAAGAGGTTTGTGCTACTGGGTAAGAATGTCTTCAAATGGCACAAGAAGGATGAGTTCTTCTGCCTTTCTTTTCATCAAAGTTGTTTATTGTAAGATAATTTACAAACATCTTGCTGTCTTTATAATTCAGCGGATCAAGTTTCTCACAAAGGCAGCAATCATTCAAAATCAGCTTTTTTTCTCTTCCTTACATCTTGTATAAGGCTGCAACTTGATTTTCATTCATCCACAGCAGTGACCCCAGAAACTGTCTCAATCACCTCTGGTGATAGCCTGATGGGCTTGACTGTGTGTCAACGTCACTTTGTCAATCATATCAGAAGCCTTCATCCTGGCTCTCTGCTCACTGGTGGTGAACTCCTTCGGGGAGTAGTAGATGATGTTGGCCAGACTGTATTCCTGGTAATTCTGTAGCACATCAGCATTGATGTCATCATAAACACTCATGCTCCCAGCAAGTACAGTGGTACTGAGAGCGAAGATGGGCTTATCTACTGTCTTATGGGAGATAACGGACTTGAACTGATTAAAAGTGATAAAACCTTTATCAAACTCATATCTATAATTTAAAAATTCAAGAGCAATAATCGATGTATTTCCAAAAGTAGGGTCTTTCGTCCATGTCTTTGAATAGCATCAAAAATGGATCAGAGTGAGTCCTACAAAATATGCACCTAATTTTTTCACCAATTCCAACTAGTATAACCTCTTCCCAGTAGCTGTGAGGCTTCCCACCTCATTTTCCATCTGTTTAGCCAATGAGGAATGAAATAGCACCACAAAACCTTTCATCTGAGGACACACCAGTAAGGGGGTGTTTCCTCTCGTCCTCAGGTCCCTTCACATCAGCCTTCTCATTTAAAGTCGAGAGCGTGTTCCCACTCAGCCTGGGCATACTTTATAGCTGTCTCCATCTTCATAGACTTGGCAATTTCTGGATGTCTTTGATTGACTTTGGTCTCTTGGAAATGCCTTTCAAAATTACCGTTTTGAACTTGGATCCATTGTGGCTGCATGGCATAGGCCCACAGCCACACAACTCTCTCCACAAGAATGTGGTGAAATCTTGAAGGACAGCAGGATTCAGCTGGGACAATGCAAATGTTGAAGTTACTACATCTTCTAACACCAGAACCATCTGGAAGGCAAAGATTTCTTCACTACACTGTCTGTTCCCTGAGCTCTGGAGGCTCAAGGCTGGTGTCAGCTGGGTTTATGGATGAGATTACTTAACTATGGGTTTTTTGGTAACTTGGACTTCCTCATGACATAGTGGCCTGGGACTGTTGGACAGGTGGATTTCTTAATTTTTATTCTTTTTTTCCCTTTTACTTGATTGGGTTAAGACATGATTAAGGCATTTGAAAATCTCACTTCTGGATGTGCCTATGAGGACATTCATTTTCTAAGATGGTTAAATTATGAGGCTCCTGTCTTTCTAAGATGATTAAATGATGAGAGCAGTCTGTCTGTTGATGGATTTAAAGTTTTATGAAACCATGAATTGGGTTGCTATGGTGTGCCTATGAAGGTCCATCTGGCCCTGGCCTCCTCCTATTATTCTTCTTAGCTTTGTGGCTGGCATGAGGTTCCTTTATGTCCCTCTTCCACAATGTTTCTCCTTTGCTCCATAGAATAGCCGATGGAGCCAGTGAGCACACATTTAGGCCTCAGAAACCATGACCCCAAGTGAGTCTTCTCTCCTTTACACTGTTTCTCTTATGTATTTGACAAGGAAGAAAATCACAACTAACAATGTGAAGAATAAATACTCTATAAGCTACATAATCTCCCCTGATCTATCCTGGGTGCAAGATGAATTCACTTCTACAACATTTGAGATTTTTAAAAAATGTATTATTGAGGCTCTCCTATGGCTGAGGGTGGGCAACTGAGCTCTGTCCTCAAAGGGAAGAGTATCAACAGAATTAAAAACATAACTAGTTTATCTAAATAATTGCCTTTTCTCACTCATTCTTGTAGACAGAAGTTTCTGTCTAGACCTGAAGGTGTTCAGTTCCAAAGAAACACACAGATGCTTATCTTAATTATAAACTGCTTGGCCTATTAGCTCAGGCTTATTATTAACTAGCTCTTATAACAAATTAACCCATAATTCTTGTCTATATTTAACCATATGGCTTGGTACCTTTTCTCAGTGAAACATTCTCATCCTGATTCCTCTATGTCTGGGTGGTGACTGTGTCTCTGTTTTGCCTCTTCCAAAAATTCTCTTTGTCTGATCATCCTGCCTATGCTTCCTGCCTGGCTACTGGCTAATCAGCATTTTATTAAACTAATACGAGTGACAAATCTTCAGTTTACAAAAGCCTTATCCCCACCCCCAAGATCCCAATTTTTGCCCGGCAATCTTGTCTACTTCCCATAACCAGGAGGATAGCTATATGTTTTTCTTTGGGATCACCTTAGGGGGGTAAGGGGAGATGGGGAGAGAAAAGTGAGAAGGGGAGGTTGGGGGGAACTTGGGAAACGGGATGATTGGGATAAAGGAAGGTTGGATAGGGGAGCAGGGAAGCACATATCTTAATTAAGGGAGCCATCTTAGGGTTGGCAAGAGACTTGGACCTAGAGGGGCTCCCAGGTGCCCAGGGCGATGTCCCCAGTTAGTTCCTGGGGCAGCTGAGGACAGGGAACCTGAAATGACCCTATCCTATAGCCATACTGATGAATATCATGCATATCACCATAGAACCTTCATCTGGAGATGGATGGAGATAGAGACAGAGACCCACACTGGAGCACCGGACTGAACTCCCAAGGTCCCAATGAGGAGCAGAAGGAGGGAAAATATGAGCAAAGAAGTCAGGACCACAAGGGGTGCACCCACCCACGGAGACAGTGGGGCTGATCTATTGGGAACTCACCAAGGCCAGCTGGACTGTGACTGAAAAAGCATGGGATAAAACCGGATACTCTGAACATGGCGGACAATGAGGGCTGCTGAGAAGCCAAGGACAATGACACTGGGTTTTGATCCTACTTCATGTTCTGGCTTTGTGGGAGACTAACCAGTTTGGATGTACACCTTCCTAGACCAGGATGGAGCGGGGAGGACTTTAGACTTTCCACAGGGCAGGGAACCCTGACTGCCCTTCAGACTGGAGAGGGAGGGGGAGAGGAGTGGGAGGAGGGGGAGGGAAAAGGGAGACAGGGAGGGAAATGGTAGGCGGGGAGGAGGCAGAAATTTTTTTTTCAATAAAAAATTATATTAAAAAAAAGCCTTATCCCACAGCACATTCTCGTCTCAGTGGATGGCAGAGTAGAATATTAAGATGGTCTCACTTTTCTAGGATGGTGTCATCCAGTTGGTCTTCATTCTGAATTAATGTTCCCACACCACTTGAATAAGTCTTTTGCAAATACAGTACCTGAGCCAGTAAGAGGGTTCAGGAGTTGGTAGAAGAGGTGATTAACAAAATCATATTCACCTCTTCAAATTAGTAAGAAAATATTTTCTAGAAAGTTTCGTTTCAGTCTCAAAATACACACCAAATAGACAAGTTTTATTCTATACAAGTGTGTGCTTCAACAAAAGTCAAATGAGCTTCCCTCTCAGGAAATCCTATGAGAAATATTGAACATCCTGGAACTTCCAAACATTTCTAATGTCTTTCCCTAGTACCATTTCACAACTTCCATTTCTTTCCCTAAGTAGTTGACATTGTTTTCCTCTTTTGTTGTAAAAAACTAACTCTTCCATTTTCTATGATGGATTTCAATAAGAATTTGATAACAAAGCAAAATATGATACAAAACACATTTATACAACACATCATGCCCGGCTCCTCTGGGGCTGAAAGAGAGCAAAGTAAGTTATGAGCCATGGAAAACAGTCCTTTAAAACAGTTCTTTCAAAGGACCTTATAAAGGTAGTATTTTCCAGAATTCACTTTTCAAATAAGAACTTTGACTTTGTTCAAAAATACTTGAATTTATTTAAAAATAAAGGGTATATTTTCCAAGATGATGTCAGAGCCGAGTAGAGAAGCTGTATATATGCTATCTGTTCAGCTGCAATTCTCATTACTGTCAGCTGAATTAAATTAACATTTTCTAAGGAAGAAAGAGCGATTTGGAGGAAATATCAAAAATGATGAAACTTCTTTTGACTTGTAAATCAAATAGCCTTCTTAAGATTATTTAAAGCATGAAGTCTGTAGTAAAGCCAAAGTATATGTAATTGCTCTCCATTTTTCATTTCATTTAAAAATGAGTTTTTACTGTGTTTGACTGATGGAAGCAATCATGTGACAGAGATGCACAGACAGGAAAATATATACATATTAAAGGGACATACACTTTTGTGAAGCAAGGAGCCTTGTTATTATTTATGTGTTTTCAATGGCCCTACATATCTTTGTAGACTTAACTCTGAAAAGTGTTCTATGCCTTGAGGAACTATCCACAGATGACCCCTCTTCCTCTGAGCATGTACAGTATCCTCCCATAGCTCCCAAGTGCCAAGATACGATGGTCCAAGGAGTAAGAGAAACGTTCCCATATTTGCGGTCCCCATTGTCACCTTCTGCCTTAGCACTTCACCTTCTCCCCACTGAAAGGCGCAAACTTTCATCATATTTAGCTCGTAACCGCCCCCCCCATCTCTCTTGTATATATCTAAGCAAACCTGATCACAGTAATAAATTGATGGACTTTTTGAAATCATACTTGTTTATATTTACAGAAACAACTGCTGGCAGTTGCCAGGCACTGCACCAGTGCTGCCATCCACACTGGATAGAGACTTCCTTCTGTAGTGAGCCACGGTTAATACAGAGACTCATGGCTATTCAAAATGCTGAAAACAAATAAGTGTTGAGTATTTGGCACAAAATAAGACAACTATGTTACCCGCTCCTTGGCAAGGATCATCACAAAAACAAGAAGTGACGAGATAGTAAGAGGATAGAATGAAGCCTTACAAAAAGCTGTTTTCTAGATATGACATGGCCAATATTCTCATGAACACACAGCAGCTGTCGCTACTTGTGTACACACACACACACACATACACACACACACACACAAAAGACATGAAAGGATGATGAGGAGGGATACTTGACCAAAAGAAGGGGATCGGTAAGAGTAGAAGAGGGGTAAGAAGGTAACAATGGTGAATGCTTTCACAATGAGGTCTGCACATATGGAATTGATGGAAATTAAATTTAAGAAGCATTTGTCGTAGAAATGAATTAAATTATTCATGAGCAATGTGCACAACTGATTGTTACCATAGTCACAATAATAGTTAAGTCTTTGTATCGATCACTGCAAACAGATCAGATGTTGTGATTTGTATCTGTTTTTTTTTTTTTTGTAAAAAAATTAGAATTCTCACATACCCATGGAAAGATATATATACACGCATATACGCGTGTGAGAACAAAAGGTCTGTCATTAAAATCATTTGCAGCTCCATCTCCCAGCTAGGTGAGTCCTCTCAGCCTATTGGTATGTATCCCATACCAAATTTGATTTGTCTGCGCAATGGTAATCGGAATAACATCCTATTTTACTCTGTTTCATAACTTGCCTTATTCCCTTTGTACATTGTATTTTCTTTTTATATAAAAATCCTTCCTCTTTTTCCAGTGGCTGTTTAGCACGTCCTTATAGTGAAGTAGTCTGATTTATTTAACCAATGTTCCCTTTCCAAACATTTAAATGGATCTTAGTCATCTTTGTTGCTGTTTCCTGTAACATACAAATCTGTAATAAACATTCTCGAAGCCATATTCCTTCATACAATAATGGTTTGATTACTGTGCTTGTTCTGTTATTCTAAGTTTAAAAAGTCAGAGCAGACATTAAAGAACCATAGTTTGAGGAATATTTCTATATAACAAGAACCAAAGACCTTATGAAATGAGGGGAAGATGGCGTAAGGAGTGTTTGTTTGTTTTACTGTTACTAAGGCTAGCCCAGCATCCCTGAAACACACTGAGTACCGAAACCAATCTATTCCAACGGCTCATATGGCCAGGCTTGGCAGAAAGAATACATCTTTTGAAGAAGCTATGCCTGGGGAATACAGTGATCTCAGGAGGCTCCGCAGAAGCTGAGTTCCCGTCTGCCTTTTTTGGCAATAAAATCAAATCCTAGCTGCCACCGTCATTAACTCACACCTGATATGTCTTCTATGTCCAGTCCTCTCTGAACATCTGTCAGACTGTTCCTTTTTACACACTCAAGGATGTTATGTAATCTGTGAAGATATACCCATGTGTTTCATATTTAAAATGTAAATTTCATAATTGGGTCAAAAATTCTCCAATCTTTCTGAACCAAACAAAACACATTTATCTGATTAACATAATCACAAAATTATGTTTTGTTTGCAGAAACATTCACGGATACAGTCAAATGAGTTTGGTTTCCTTTTCTTCTGCTGATGGTATCTTTCTAATGAAGAATGTTCGAGGAAGCAAAAAAGCGGAATTGGCAAACACACGTTAATTATTATTCCACCAGAAACTGAGTTTATTCTAGAGATGCTCCGAGGTTCTCAGGATTCGCTCACCAGCACCTGCAGACCATCATTTTCTGGACCATGTCTACTTCCTGTTTCCGTTGAAATAATCGTGGTTTCGTCTTATGGTTGGCTGTGTTTCACAGTTGGCAAAACGCTGCAATATGTAAAGGTCTCTCAACTGTCGTGAACTGGAAAACCTGCAAACCTGGATTTTACTAACTCCCTGATCCACCCCCTCCCCCGCACCCCGAGAATGATTGTCAGTAAAACTGTGAACGCTTGGGACAGCAGAACAATTGAACATAAACTTTAAAAAGTGTATCGTATTTCCTTGTTTCCGCCTTCTCCTTTTCTTTCTAAATCCAGAGGGATGGGGGTAAGCCCGCAAAATGCAAGGATGATGTTCTCTTTGGCTGAAGAAAACACAGCTGAGTAGAAACTGACGTGTACTGTGGCGATACTTTGAAACTGCTATTATTGTAGCTTCTCAAGAGAAAAGTGTGTTTCCGAATAAAGTAGTCATTATAGTTAAAATGGACAAATATATGTATCTCTGCCAATACCAAAATCAATAGTAACTATAAAATCAGTTGACTTAGGCCTGTAACAAGCTGGGAAGAGAACTCAACTGGTAAGGTACCTGCCATATAAACATGGGGATCTGGATTGGATCCCCAGAACCTGTGTTAAAAAGCTAGGCGTGGTGACACCAGCTTGTAATGCAAGCTAGTTGGTGAGTTCCAGGGCAGTGAGAGACCTTGTCTCAAAAAACATATATGGATTCCCTGCCCTGTGGGAATCCATATTTTTTTTTTGAGACAAGGTCTCTCACTGCCCTGGGAACCCTGATTGCTCTTTGGGCTGACGAGGGAGGGGGACTTGATTGGGGGATGGGGAGGGAAATGGGAGGCAGCAGTGGGGAAGAGACAGAAATCTTTAATAAATAAATAAAAAAAGAAAAAAAAAGAACTGAAAAAATATATGGACAGCATATTGAGAAACTATGTATGAGGTTGATCTCTGGTCTCCACATACACTCACACGTGAATACACATTCAGACTCATGCACACACATATATACCTGCACACTTATGTGTTAACATGTGTATGAACATGCATACACACACGAAATAGTTTTTTAACTGGTGTATTTCTGCTTAACTTCCAATCCACTTACCACTGCTCTCTCCAATCCTCCTTATTATTACATAAAGGTTCCAGTTTTAGGAAAGGGGAGTAATGGAGTACCGTCCAGCAATCGCCAGGGAAACAACCACCTTAAGAACAACTGGGCTGGTATCTTTAAGAAAAAAAAACATGAAGAACTGGAAAGATGGCTTAGTGGTTAAGAGCCCTGGCTGCTCTTCCAGAGGTCCTGGGTTTGTTCCCCAGCATCCACATGGCAGCTCATAAAGGGCTGTAACTCTAGACCTGTGGGATCTGATGACCTCCTCTGGTATGCAAGTGTAGATGCAGACAAAGCACCCATATACATAAAATACAATCAAACAATCTTAGAAAGAAAGAAGGAGGGGGAAGGAGGGAGAAGAAAAGAAGAAAGGAAGGAGAAAGAAAGTGCAATTGAGCAAAGCAGCCAAGAATGCCTAAAAGTTCCGTTGTGTCTTAGAAGACTGGACTTGGAGACAACACATCTTATTCTGGATGAGATGGGGCTATGGGGTGTGAAGAGCAGGTGGACACAGAGAACAATAGAACTTGGGATCTATGTGAACATCCCCATTTCCAGGTACCCGCTGTTGGTGATTGTGATAAGTACTATTGATTTTTCAACTTGATGTAATCTTGAATCACCGTAGACATAGGCCTTCAAGCATGTCTGGGGGGGCATTTCCAGACAGCATCAATTGAGGTGGGAATGTCTGAGCAGGGGTGGATTTCCAGACAGCATCAATTGAGGTGGGGATGTCTGGGATGGGGTGGATTTCCAGACAGCATCAGTTGAGGTGGGAATGTCTGAGGGGGGGTGGATTTCCAGACAGCATTAGTTGAGGTGGGAAGATTTGCTCTAAAAGTGGATGTCACCTTTCCATTGGCTGAAGTCCTAGGCTGAATAAAAGGAGGATGTAGTCTGAGCAAGATCATTCCTCCTTTTGCTTCCCAACTGAAGGTATAGCCCCACCAGCTGTAGACTGACTTTCTTTCCTGACCCCAGCCCCAAATAATGACATGGAAACTTTTTATTAATTATGAAAGCTTGGCTTTTAGCTCAGGTTTGTCCCAACTAACTCTTACAGCTGAAATTAACCCATTTATATTTATATAAAACTCCATTCTGTCACATGGTATTAGCTCTCATCTTATACCTCCTATTTCCCCTCCATCTGGCTAGCGACTACCCTTCTTCCCCAAGTCCTTGCGGCCTTGTTCCCATGCCTCCCACCACCAAAACGAACTATACGTTCAAATTGCACCAAAGTACTTCTGACCTCAGTTAAGTTGCTCTCACTGGGCATTTTGTCATAGCAAAGCATAAAATAGCTAATAAAGGGGTAATAAGGCACTTTTCCAGTAGGGAGTGTTTGGTTTATAGATTGCCTCATTAATCTTTGAGACCAAAACTAAAACGGAAACCATCTAATTGTAAAACCATCCTCATTTTCTGCTTGATTTCCATTTTACAAAATAGTTGAATTTAGTCTCTCTCTCTCCCTCCCTCCTTCCCTCCCTCCCTCCCCACCCCTGTGTGAGTGCATGTGTAAGTGTGTGATTTATGAGCACATAAGTAGATGAGTTAATGTGCTTATGTCTCCTTATGTATAGAGATCAGTGGAAGATGATGCCTCCTGCCTAATTACTCTGCCTGTTAGTTTAATTCTTTGAGGATTTTCTACAATGTGTTTTGATCATATTCACGCACCCCCAACCCCCCCCCCACCCCCCGTCCTGTAATTTTGAGAAGGAGTTCTCACGGAGTCTGGAGCTATACTGTCACTCAGAAAACTAAGTGATCCTCCTGTCTTCATCCACTGGGGTTAGAGGTAGCCTGCTTACCTGACCACACTTAGGTTTTTAGGGGGGAACTGAGATCCAAACTCAGGTGCTTATGTTGGCACGGCAAGTGTTCCTACCCACTGATCCGACTAGCCCCTAGAAACTTTTTTAACTCTACAATCTGAAAAATTGATCCAAGTGCTAAACGGGCCGCAGGTTCAGAAATTTTATGGTTAATCCGGGAACTGACTGACCTTGCAGATGGCCCTGTGAAAATAGCTTCATCACAGACCGATTTCGTAGTCTGATCTTCTAAACTGCTGGGTCATCCATGGCCGTGCCGATCCTATATGTGCAATATGGCAACAAAACATGTTTCACACACACACACACACACACACACACACACACACACACATCCCTTCTTGGACTTTTTAACATGCAGCAGCAGCACTTGGGAAACTCTTGCCCAGGGTCCTGGCTCCACCCCAGCTTCATGCTCCTTCTTTCCTTTTTTTTTACCATGAAGAAGGAAGCCTAATCATCTTTTACCAAATGTTTTCCATAGCCAGAGGACTCATTGATGGGAAATGATAAATCCCTAGCAACGTAGACTTCTAACAGATGGCAGTAAAGGGGTTTGAAAATACTTCAGAACCTGTCTCATTTCCATTCCCCAAATGTTCTCCTGCTCAGGCCCTGCCCCCACCCTCTCCGCGGCAACTCCTTTCATTGTTTCCAATGGACCCATTTAGTTATAATTTATACTTCCGTCTGCTCCAAAACCAGGTCCAAATTACCCACGGAACAGGAGCAACTCCAGAAAGGAAACGCGCATTTCAAATATGTCCCTTGATCCTATTGGCTGGATATTCCACTAAAGACAAAGAGAAGGGGCAGGCATTCTCTGTACTCAGTTCTCCTTGAGACTAGAGCTGCTTGCTGGAGGGAGACTGCTTCTGCTGTAAGGGAGACGCTCACCTCACTCAGAGGAAAGAGGATTTTATTTTAGTCTGGGATGTAAATAAAAAAATAACTATATAGCTTAGCATTAAGTAATAGAAAAACAGACACCCCAAACCTCTACAAGAATCCTCACCATATAATGCATGATTAGCAGGATATTTTTGATCCGTTAAGTTTAATTCTATCATTGTACTATTTAAGTGACTTCCAGTCTCATAATAGAAGTATAATTTTAGATATAGATGTAATACATATGGCATAAAAAGTACATATGATATGTTTTATGTATTTTTTATAAAATGTATCTGTGGTTTACCTCTACTTTCTCCTTAAAGCCTAACCATATCCTTGTATTGGCAACTCACATCTTGACTGTATTTCACAGATGCAGTAACTTAGAGAGGACAGAGACGTCCAGTCCTCCGACTCAGTCTCTCATATCTGGAGCTGATGCTTAGGACAGATCCCCAAAGCAAGGTGAACAACACCTAAGGAGCAATATCTCAAATTTCCATTTGGCCTCTATGCACGTACCTATACATATATACACACATGCACACACACACACACACACACACACACACACACACACACACACATACGACTAGTGAAGGTGTCACTTTGATGATTTTCCTTGGCAAAATGTGGGACTGACTCCCACTGACTTTGCAGGGGGAGATAGGATCATAAGTATTATTCCTCATCACCATCTGACCTCATCATTGTGACATTCTCTCTGCCAGCCAAGTAGGTAGCTGTCACATAATGGCTATCCCCAGAGATCACAAGACGAACTTGGAGAACCCTATTCTATGCCAATCAGAAGAGTAAACACTCCCCCATGAAGGCAGTTACTCCTTGATGTGGGAGTGTCATATATCAATCTGTTGATTTCATTGGTTAAGTAATAATAAACCAACTGCTTGGCCTCATAGCTTAGAACATAGGTGGGCGGAATAAACAGAATAGGATGCTGGGCAGAAGAGGAAGTGAGGTCAGACTCTGCTCTGCACCATGCTCAGCTCTCCCGGGCAGATGCACGCAATGAAGCTCCTCCGAGTAGGCTAGAATCTTCCCGGTAAGCGCACCTTGGGGTGCTTACACACATTATTAGAAATGGGTTAGAACAATATGTAAGAGCTAGCCAATAAGAATCTGGAACTAGCCGGGCCAAGCAGTTCTTAAATGAATACAGTTTGTGTGTTGTTATTTCGGGCATAAGCTAGCCAAGCGGCCGGGGTGTTGGGGACGCAGCCCTGCCGTTCATATTTCAACAACTCCTGAAAGTAATTTAACAAGAAATCATCTCTAAATATTTCTCTGATAAAACCTGCAATTTTGCAATGTAGCGAGTGTGGCTCATATGTTTGAAGGCGTAGATACCATGGAGTGGTACTGTTTGAAAAGGACTGGAAGGATTGGAGCTATGGCCTTGTTGGAATAGTTATTGCCTTGCCTGGGGACCAGGATGTAGCTCTTAGCTACTGCTCCAGTGCCAAAATTGCCTCTATGCTCCCACCATACCCCTGCCATGATGATAATAGACTAACCCTCTAAAGCTGTAAGCCAGCCCCCAATTAAATGCTTTCTTTTATAAGAGTTGTTTTGGTCATGGTGTCTCCTTCTAGCAACAGAGCAGTGATTAAGACAATAAATTGATGTGTGGACTGATTCAAAATGGAATGAAAAAGTGTTGCCTTACCTACCTAAGCTTCCAAGTGTGAAGAGGAACTAAAGGAAAGTTGAAGCAGCAAAGGAAACCATCAATGACTAAATGCTTATGAAATGTAGCTCAAAGAGGGACACAAGTTTCAGTCCAAACAGGTAGCAGAACTTGGAAGCTTTGGCCAAATGGTTCTGGTTTTAGAGTCAAGTAGAACATAGATACACGAAAGGGGTTATGGAATCTTTTTCCATGTTTAAGGAAAGTCATCAGGACCAATCATTCATCAGGGCAATCCCTACATTGAGGCCCAGAGAAGCCATTACATGAGACTGTGAAGGTGAAACCTGGACTGCATAGAAGTCTCCAAGATGTTGGAGATGCCAGAGTCATGGGATGTCTGCTAATGGGGTAGGAACCAGTTTAAGAGAGAAGTGTGCTGTCGTCATCAAAGCTGAAAGGAGTTGTGTTGTTTAACTTCTGCATAGTGATTGCTCCTTAATCTACTGCTATCTCAGCCAGCAATTGCAATTCTGCTGTTTCCAGCCTGCTTCTCTAGCAGTGGTCTGGCTGCTCAGACCACAGCCTGGTAAGAATTCTGTTCCTGTAGGCATCAACCCTGTCTTTAACTAAATCTCAATCATTCCAATTATGAGTAGGACTTGAGATTCAAAGGCTGGAGTGAGAACTTGCCAGCTCAGAAAGGCTGAATAACAACTAGCAAAACCCTCTGTCCTTGCTGGTACCCATGGAAAACCAATGCTTCTACTTGGCCAAAGCAAAAAACGCTGCACTATTCCAAAGCCGGCCTTACTACTTCCTGTGTTTCTACCCTTCCCAGAAGCCCTCTGAAACTCTAGGATTACTTTCTGTCAACTAGGTGCTAACAGCCTCTAAGGTTAATTTTATTTAAGTAATGCAAATGCAAACTCAGTGTTCACAGTGTGATCGAATATCCCCCAACAGAGTTGGAGATCTAAAGAGTGCTTTGACATTAGACAAGGAGATGCAGAGTTTGGAGCTTTCCCTCCTGGATCTCAGGTTTGCTTTGGTCCAGTATTATCTCTCTATGCTCCCTTCCCCCCTTTTGAAATGGTAATGTATATTCTGTGCCATTGTATGCTGGAAGTATGTGATCTGCTTTTACTTTTATTTTTTTAACTTCTCGGGGTTTACAGTAAAGAAGTTGCCTTGAGTCTCAGAAGAGACTTGAAATTTGGACATCTGACCAGTGTTGAGACTGTGAAAGACTATGGGGACTTTTGAAGCTGAACTAAATGTGTTTTGCATTATGATTTGGCTACATGCTTCTGGGGCCCAGGGAGTGTGGTAGTTTGAACGAGAATGGTCCTCATAGGTTAATACTTTAAATGCTTAGTCACCAGGGAGCAGTGACTAAACATTTGAGAACAATGAAAAGGATTGGGAGATTGGGTCTTGTTGGAGTAGATATGGCCTTGTTAGAGAAAGTGTGTTATTAAAAGTAGGCGTGTGTGTGTGTGTGTGTGTGTGTGTGTGTGTGTATAAGTCAGAGGTCAGTGCCATTGTCATCCTCAATTTCTCTGTCACTGAACCTGAAGAAACCAATTTTGCTATACTGGCTGGGGTGATCCTTGACGATCCACCTGTCTCCGCTTCCCCAGTGCTAGGATTACAAGAACACACCACTGTACTTGGTATTTTATGTCATTGATGGTGCTATGAAGTTGGGTCCTCGAGCTCACGTGGAAAGTGTATGTGTGTTTGGGCGCAGGTGTCTGTGGATAAAGAGGGCAGAGTACAATGTCAGGACAACTCCTCAGGTGCCCACCTTCTTTTTCAGGACAGGATCCCTAACTCACCTATGGCCTCACCATTATTGAGGGTCTCTTCTCAGGTGATTTTAGATTATGTCAGGTTGACAAAGCTAATTATCACACATGGGATGTGGTGCCTTAGGGACCCCTGTGCTCAATTCATAATTCATATGATGGAGAAGGTCATGTAATACTCCGTGATGTCGGAGAACATGTACTTCCATGACTGGAGGATGGAGATACACCTTTCAGCTCTCTGTCACTTTCTAACTATGTGACTTTCATCAAGCCTCTTAAATTTGCCAAACCTCCATTTCCTGTCTATGGCATGCAGAGCATCAGGGCCACTGTGAGGTCTTTATGAGGATTAAATGAATGTAAAGCAAATGTAAAATAATGCAAAGTACTCAATAAATGTGATCTTTTATTACAATCTAATGACAATTATATTACTATTAATTAAATTATAATTTAATTCATGGCAGACAGTGCTTCTGTGACATATTCAAGGTCAGATAATCAGACAATGGCAAGAACAATACTTAAAAATAGCTCCTTCAGTCCTGGAACAATGCCTACATGTGTGCAGGATGTGAATTCTTTCCCAGTACAACTCCAGCCAAATTCAGATTTCCTTATCAAACATAATTTTCTTCCTAATGCAAACTTGATCATTTTTCTGGACCTAAACCAAATCACTTTTCTGATTCCAGTTGCTCTTGGTCGTATAGTTATTGCCCACTTTCCTTTTTGATTGAAGGGTTTGGAGAATTTCCCGAAATCATATGTCCTACCAGAAAGCAGGCTCAGTGGCCTAGTTTCTCTAGCTTAAACCCTGTAGTCTTTAGTATATTAATCGGGGTTCACTAGGAAATATAATCTATAGAATGAATATCTCTCTAATATATGTATATGCATATATATGTGTATATATTCTTGAATCCTTTGGTTTAATTGCTTCTGTAAATCATGTTCTTCTCCTGACTCACCACACTCCCTTCCCCTCAAGAAATGCTTTTTCCCTCTGAATCTCTAATTAATTCCACACTTAAAATTCATCCCATGTGTTTCTCATGAATTTATACTTAACTCAATATATATATATATATATATTGTATATATAATGTATATATATTATTAGACTGACTTACAGGCTGTGGTCCAGCTAATCCAACAATGACTGGCTATGAATGGAAGATCTGTGAATCCAGAAGCTGCTCAGTCCATGAAGCTAGGTATCTCAGCTGGCCTTCTGTAAACACTGGACTCCTAAAGAAGTAGCTCTAATGCCAATGAAGGAATGGACTTGCTAGTAAGGCAAGAGCAAGCAGAGAAAGAGCAAAAGCTTCCTTCTTCCATGTCTTTATGAAGACTTCCGCCAGAAGGTATGGCCCAAATCAAAGGTGTGTCTTCCTGCCTCAAGATGCGGATTATAAATTTGTCTTTCTACCTCAAAGGTCTGGACTCAAAGTGAATTCACGCTCTTCAAAACAAACAAAAATTTCACAGGTATGCCCTCCATTTCTGAACTGTAGTTCATTCTAGATGCTGACAAGCAAGAATAGGCATCATACTTAGCAAGGCTGTAACTACTGTTGGTGCCTTTTGACCAAGTGAAGAGGGAGCTTTACGCTTTACTGTAAGGAAGGAGCATGTTGAACCATCTCTTCTGTGTCTCTGAAGCACACTGCGTTTCTTCCCTGCATCTAGCCTGCTATGACTGGGCAGAGCAGAACTTCACTCAACCATCTTACCACCTTGCCACTGTGGTGCCTTTTGGTCTCCAGTCTCTTTAAAAACTGAGAAGCTCCTGTCGGCAGCCCCACAACCCACCTCATCCTTGTGTTCTCCTGGGCTCAGCCTCAACAGAGCGGGAACTGGCAGCTCTGATGTTTCCCACTTAATGATTCCAAGTTTTCCATGAAAATCTCTGATTCTTTCGTGCTCTGGGCAAAGCAGGTGTATCCAAATAGGCAAGGGAGCTCAGCTCACGATTATGTTCATCGTGAGCATGTCTTCTTGTCGAATCTGGTTCTTAAAAGTATATGCATTGAAGACAGACCCACCAAGGGACTTTTTGCCTTCATTCTCTCAACTAATCTGCTGACTTGACGTATATCAAGTGTTATCTCCCTTGGGAAATGTTAAGATTCACGTTGCAAAATGTGTTCCTATTATTTCTACAATGAACACCTATGGTCCATCTTCCTGAGGAGAGTGCAGATCCTGCTAGTGTAGCTTCCAGGAACCTCATAGGAGCTCTGAGCCCTTTGAAGTATGCACACACATGGCAATCACCCACAGTACTCACTGGAGAAAGATTTAGTTTGGGCTTCTAAAGAGATGGGAATCCCAGACAGTTTGTGAGCCAGTGGCAAAACCAAACAATTCTTTCTGGGACCTTTGATTTAATTGCTTCTATAAACTATGTTCTTATCCTATCCTACCATACCCCTGCCCCTTCAGAAATGCTCTTTCCCCCTGAACCTCTAATCCCACACTGAAAATTCAACCCATGTGTTTCTCATGAACTTATACTTAACTCCTCAGAACCTGATGTAAGACCCCCTGAAGCCCAAGCAGGCTTTCAGAGCTCACCTTCTCACATGCTCTCCCTGGCCATTTACGAGAGAAAGTTCATTGATTGCCAAGACTGTATTAAGGACCAAGCCTACAGTTTCCAAGTGACCCTCTAGTGCAAGTGTACTATCTCCATCCCCTATGAATTTTGCTTCCTCTCCGAGAAACAAGAGATTTGGTATGAGGCAGCTCCTGCATCTGTTTATTGCCGGCAGCCCCAGGAAGGGTGCCATTAATCCACAGGCTCGGGGGAGGAAGCGTATGCATTTATTGTCTGCTGTTTCTCCCTCCAACTTCTCCACCGGTGCCATACAGCTGTGTTTCTATGAAAACAAGGGTGCCAGAAAGGAGACAAACACTGTTTATGAAGCTGCGTAGATTGGTGAATCATCGCATCTCAATAGCCCTGCGATGTGTGCAGCTGACTACTTATGCAAATGTCAGAACGGTGCATGAGCAGAAGGTTACACAGTACTGTAACCTGGAGCTTTATGACTAATGAGGCAGCCGCTTCCATTTGTGCACAGAAACGGTTGGCTTTTTTTTTTAAACCTCTCTTTCTTTCTTTTTATGACTTCTCATAATTGTCCCTAATAATACAAAAATAATTCGGAGACTTTATCTTCAGAAGGCATAGGCATCAGGTAAATTTCCTGTCGTCTCTGTGTCTGGAAGGATGTTCCATCTTTCTGGCTTCTTAATAGTATAGTTTGAAGACATGAAGCCCTGGGTGCCTCTTTGGAAAAGAAATTCTGTTAAATTTGCCTGCTTCTGAATACTTACTATTCTGCTGGAAAGTTTTTAAATTTAATAGTTGTAACAATAAAAAAAGGAATATGATTTTTTAAAGCAGTTTTTGGTTTTAGTATCAACTAGGTAAGGCAGATGTGGCACAGATTAACACTGCTTGCTGTTTGCAAAAGATGTTTTGTTTTGGTACAATATAAAAATTCAGAATAAAACAGAGGAGGGATTTCTCAACATAATCTGTGTTCCTGTAGGTTGTTCATTTTGTGATAGAAAATTTGATTTGAATGAGAAAAAGAAACGAAACAAAACTGAATGTGTAAATATAAATGTAAATAACTAAAGAAGTCATGTGAAGCACTGAAAACTTGAGTTGGTACCAGTGCATACACACACACACACACACACACACACACACACACACACTCACAGAGAGAGAGACAGACAGAGACAGAGAGAGAGACAGAGAGAGAGAGAGAGAGAGAGAGAGAGAGAGAGAGAGAGAGAGAGAGAGAGAGANAGAGAGAGAGAGAGAGAGAGAGAGAGAGAGAGAGAGAGAGAGAGAGAGAGAGAGAGAGAGAGAGAATCACACTTATTTGAAGTAGCCATGGTCAAAGATTCTGGTGTGTACATATCTTATTTGAAGAGGAATTTCATGTTAAATCTTGCCTCTTCACTTTAAAAAAACCCAATTTAGTAAGTATTTTTTAAACCATGTGCGTATTCCTCTGAAAATTTAACGAGATCTGGGGAGACATCAATAGGTAAAGAATTTGTGTTGCAAGCATGTGGACCTCAGTTCAGATAATCAGCAGAGCAGATCTATAATCTCAGTGCGGTGCAGGCAGAGACGGGAGGATTCCTGGAGCTCGTTGGCCGGATAGTCTAACCAAATTGTTGCCTCCCAGGTTCAGTGAGAAACCCTGTCTCGAAGATGGGAGGCATTTGAAGGAGATGCCTGGCCTGGAACTGCCCTTGCATGTATACTGTGCTTACTCTTTAATATGCGCTTACATACACCATAGATAACATAGACCGACAGACAGACAAGAAAGGGGGGAGAAAGGGAGGAAGGAAGGAAGGAAGGAAGGAAGGAAGGAAGGAAGGAAGGAAGGAAGGAAGGAAGGAAGGAAGGAAGGAGAGTTAGTCTGCCTCTGAAAAAACTCCCAGGAGTTTCACCCAGCCGATAAGTGTGTGAGTTGCTATGGAGATCTGCAGAAGATTTTGTTTCCTACTAAGGGGGTTGCAGTAGGTGTAAACATAGTAACATTTTTTTTTCAGTGATACTCCTAAAATGCTTAGGCTTCTTCCTCCATCAGCCAGGTAACCTTGAGTCATCTGCTTCCCTTCTCAGCATCACCCATCAACCCCGAGGAAGGTTCTGACCTGTAGATTTATAGCACACCAGCATCTTCCACTGAGATTTTATACAAAAGCATGCTCCAGTAACACATCCTGGGGACAGATGAGGAGAGGAGATGCTTTTCCCGGGCCTCTGTGGCTGTTGATTTGTCAGTATCTACTTGGACAAATATGATGCTTTATCTTCTTATCAATATTGAAGTTGGACCATATATTTGGTCCAGGGCTGTTTCGGGTTTGTCTGTGAGAGTATTTAGAGTGAGATGAACATGTGCATTAGTGGACAGGGCAAAGTGAGTTCCTTCTCTACTGTGGGTGAGCCTCATCCAATCCACGGAAGAGCTGAATAGACCTACAATACTAAGAACGCTCCCATCTCTGCCTCGCTACCTGTGGTCTGGAACAGTAGCCTCTCTCAGATCTCTCGTGTCTTCGTCTTTCTGGACTGTGGGTGAGAGCACAGGCCACCAGTGACACTGGGTCTCCAGATTATCCACTGCCGATCATGGAAATCATTGATCTCCATGATCATTTGAACCAATTCCTTCTAATAGGCACTTTTCTTTATTATTCTTTCACATTTTATTATATGTATGACCTAAGCAAAACAATGGAATTCACTGTGACATTTTCACAGATATACATAATGTATCTTTTTGCACACTCCCCCCATCACCTTCTCTTATCCCCTGTCTCTGTGCTCCTCTACCCTCAAATTGCCAAAAACCCAAAATCTAAATTTTATACATGAGAGAAAATATAGATTTGTCTCTTTGAGTTTGCCTATATAGATCACTCTTTTTTATATTTTTATTTATTTTTTTAATTTATTTATTTATTAAATATTTCTGTCTCTTCCCCGCCACCGCCTTCCATATCCTTCCCCCTCCCCCAATCAACTCCCCCTCTCTCATAAGCCCTGTGGGGAGTCCAAGGACCTCCTACCTCCTTCCAGGTCTAGTAAGATGACTAGACTCCCACAAAGCCAGTACGTGCAGTAGGATCAAAACCCAGTGCCATGGTTCTTGACTTCTCAGCAGTCCTCATTGTCCGCTATGTTCAGTGAGTCCGGTTTTATCCCATGCTTTTTCAGACTCAGTTCAGCTGGCCTTGGTGAGTTCCGGAAAGAACATCCCCATTGTCTCAGTGTGTGGGTGCACCCCTCATGCTGGTGGGAATGCAAACTTGTGCAACCACTTTGGAAAGCAGTGTGGTGGTTTCTCAGGAAATTCGGGATCAACCTACCCCTGAACCCAGCAATAACACTCTTGGGAATATACCCAAGAGATGCCCTATCATACAACAAAAGTATATGCTCAACTATGTTCATAGCAGCATTGTTTGTAATAGCCAGAACCTGGAAACAACCTAGATACCCTTGAATGGAAGAATGGATGAAGAAAGTATGGAATATATACATATTAGAGTACTACTCAGCAGTAAAAAACAATGACTTCTTGAATTTTGCATGCAAATGGACAGAAATAGAAAACACTATCCTGAGTGAGGTAAGCCAGACCCAAAAAGAGGAACATGGGATGTACTCACTCATATTTGGTTTCTAGCCATAAATAAAGGACATTGAGCCTATAATTCATGATCCTAGAGAAGCGAAATAAGAAGGTGAATCCAAAGAAAAACATATAGACATCCTCCTGGATATTAACCTCCAGCAGGTGATGAAAGGAGACAGAGACCCACATTGGAGCACCAGACTACAACCCCAAGGTCCAAATCAGGAGCAGAAGGGGAGAGAGCACGAGCAAGGAACTCAGGGCCATGAGGGGTGCACCCACACACTTTTATTTATTTTTGATGACTTTATACGTGTATATATTTTAATCACATTCCCTTCCATTACCCTTTCTTCTTCCCCTCCCACCCTCACTGACTTTCTCCTTTCTAAAGGGTCCTATTTCCATTCTTTTCTTTCTTGTGACCTCCTAGGTTTAATCAGGGCTGCGTGAGTGAACATGGCTGGGGGCTTATCTACTGGAGCATGGGTGACCCACCAGCATCTCTGCTGCTCATCAGAGTAAATCCCCGTCCAGAAGCCCTTCCTCTTTTTCTTTCACAGACACAGGGTCCTGAATTTGAATACAGCACATCACATTGTGCCTCGTTGCCTTCCAGGCTCCTCCACTAATAGAGTTCTTCAGAAAAATAGAATCAGCCAAGAGTACACGTGGGTGAATGTGAGTGCATTTGTTTCTTAGAGAAAATGAGATCTTCTTCAGCCTAGTGGATTAGGTGGTTAGTTCCAATGTGGAAAGATCTCCTCCAGCCTAGTGGACTAGGCGGTTAGTTCCAATGTGATGTGGGTAAATGTGAGTGCATTTGTTTCTTAGAGAAAATGAGATCCAGCCTAGTGGATTAGGCTGTTGGTTCCAACGTGGAAAGGGCCAACTAGATCTGCAGAAACTTGACATGCTGACAAAGGGTTTGGAGAATAGTGCTGTATTTCCCTCTTGGGAGATCCGCCTGAGAAATCTCCTCCTCTAAGCCTTTCATGCCATTTCACCTTACTGTCCCTCAGCAAGTGGGATGATGGAAACAGGCAGTCAGCTTCCTGAGGACAGCAATGCTTGCAGCAACCTTGGCCAGTAAAAGCCCCTCCTCCGGATGATCCTGCCTTTGCCTTGTGACAGGCTGGGAGGGAAGAGTTGCTTTTCTGTCCCTTTTCCTAAAAGAAATCTTTTCAGGCAAGTGCCAGAGTAACTGTGACAATGACATCAGGGAAGCCATCAGGGACTGACATGATTTTTAGAAAAGAGGAAGCAAAGGAAGAGAGGAATATATATATATATATATATATATATATATATATATATATATATAAAGGAAAGCAAGGAAGGATGGAGAGGGAAAGAGGGGAGAAAGAAGGAAGGGGAGAGGAAGAAGGAGGAAGGAGATGAAAGGAAAAGAGAAAGGAAGAAAGAAGAAATGGAGGAAAGGAAGGAAGAGGGAGGGAAACACAAGAGAGAAAGGGAGGAAGGAAGGAGAGGCAGAGGGAGGACAATTTTCTTTGTAAATACAAAGGCACAATAGCCTAACCTGGTGGCACTGGCTTGCAACTCCTGCTATTGGAGAGGTGGGGACAGGAGGATCCCAAACTGAAGTTCAGCCAGGCTTACAAAGGGAGTTCGAGTCCAGCCTGGACAACTTAGTAAAACTCTGACTCCAAATAAAAAGTGAAAAAGACAGTTCAATGGTAGAGTTTTCTCAGCGTGTGTGAAATTCTAGGTTCAGTTACTCGGTGTCAGTAAATAAATTCATGAACAAACACACACCTATCCTTCACATATTCATAAAATGCATTTCTCAGAGATTAGCTCAAAGAGGAAAACAGTCTGCTGTCCTTTGCTAAATATGTCACACATTCGTTTGCACCAGCGTGGGAAGAGAAGTTACTAGAGAAGTGATGATTAATTTATGTATTAATTACATAGTCTTCAAAATAGGAAAATAAAAAAAAAATCCAGCATTGCAGCATCACTTGAGGAACAAAAGGGAGCAGGCCGTGTGGTATGAAGCAGGGTTGGCAGATGTGGTGTCGTTAACGGTCCTTCCCTGGTTTGCACAACTCTGCTTCTAAGTAGAATGAAGAGCCCACACTGTACACTGAGGATGTAGCTCAGTTACTAGAGAGCTTACCCAGATGCATGAAGCCTTGGTTCCATCCCCCACCATCACATAAAACAGGCAGAGTGACACGTATCTGTCATCCTGGCTCTTAGGACATGGAAGCATGAGGATCAATAAATAGTTCGTGATCATACTCAGCTATGTGGCAAGTCTGAGGCACTACATGAAGCCCTGGGTCAAAAAAAAAAAAAAAAAAAAAAGAACCCTAACCCCAAAACAAACAAATGAACAAACAAACAAACAAAAACCATTCTCCCCCTGCAAAGCCCCCTATCCTATGTCTTTAGCATAAGGAAAGACATGTCCACACTGATACTATAAAGCCACCGTCCACTGATGTCTTGTGCTGGTCTTATCCATACACTATTCCATGGCTACCAGCTTGCGACCTCGGCTGTGAGAAAGCAACTGTCTCTAGCACTATTATGTCATCTTTCCCATAATGCTGAGAACACATGGCTGCCTCTGCTCCCTAATGACTGAAAGACATGTTGCAGGGAGAAAAATAACATAAAGCATGACGTCTTTGGGCATTCTGCATAAATCCTGTATTTTATAGTCAGAGAAACTAAGAGCAGAAAGATGAGAAAATTTTTCTGGGAGCTTTCTGGCTGCAAGGGTAAAAGTTAAGACTAGAAGCAGTTATTTTGGCTTACCATCCTCTGCTCTCTACAATACCGTGTGTGTGTGTGTGTGTGTAGTCAGGATTCTTCCAAGGCAGTAGGCTTTGTTTGGCGGTCAAATGCACAGGGGACTCTGGCTGAGACTATGTTTTTAAAACTTGAGAGATTTAATTTTCAGAAAGAGAGTGAAGTTCTGGGAAAGGAGAACTGAAATCTTTGGAAGGCCTCAAGCATGTCTCTTTGCAAGGAGCTTTGGGAAGGCAAGGTCTAGCCTCAGGAAACAACCTGTCCCTAGGCACCGGGTGGAATGACCCTTGGACGCCTGTATTTAGCTGACTGCAAGGTTTCCAATATATGAAACCAGCTTACAAGAAATGAGTTTGTGACTGTCAAGAAAATTTAATAACAGCCTTTCCTTCCAGCCGCTCTTGCATTGGGCTTTTATAAGATTTGTGCTGGTGAAGGGACGATAGTGTTCTGCCCTCCTACTGAGAGTAAGGCCAAAAAGACAATGCAAAGGAGAGGCAGAGGGTGCTAATTAGTGAAATGGTCTTGAGTGTAGACATTGCTATTAGTTCCCTTGTCTTGCTTCCTTGAGCCTTGGAGATTATCAGTGAATATTATCTTAAATTGGCAGAGACAATTCTCCTAACCAGACACAATACACATTCTGTTTACTTCCTCCTCTACACACACACACACACACACACACACACACAGAGAGAGAGAGAGAGAGAGAGAGAGAGAGAGAGAGAGAGAGGAAACAGAGTTTCAGACTGAAGGAGCAAGATGAAAATGGCTTCCTTGTGGGTGGCTGGAGGACGAGTGACCACAGGACATTCTCTCAGTGACATCCAGGGTCTTGTCTACTTCACCTGTTTTGGCCCAGGCTTCTCCACACTTACTTAAGAATACCTTTCACCAAGGGCTTAAGTTTAACTTTGTAGAGAAATCCCTCCCTGGAACTTTTCTTTCTTTGTCCCTTTGTTGACATTGATTGACTTTTTCTTCACAAATGAAGTGATTGTCAGGTCATAGGGTGAAGTCACATACCCAGGACAGGTGTAATGTGCATGAAGAGCCAACAGTGTCCCAGATACTCCACTACCTGGGCATCTCTGAGTTCAGATGTTTGATGGAACCTTCATGCAGTCTTCATCCTACACTTCTCTAATAGAAATGGAGATTCCACTGAGGCTCCTGCCTAGGTTCCCAGGTAGAAGACAGATACACTCCATCCCTTCATCCTCTAAAGCAGCAGCCAGGCAGGGGGCTGGGGCTCTGCTGTTGTGACTGCTGTGTGCAGCAACAACGTCACTAATGCGCCCTTAGTACTCCCTCAGCAGGTGGGAAAGGTGGAGGGAGCGCTTGGGTACACTTACTGCAGGCAGGAAGCTTAGCTCTAATCCAGAGCTCATGTTATTCCCATTAATTCACAGAAGCAGACGCCCCTTCCTATTGCCTGCTTCCTTCCCAGAGCAGGCCCAGCCAGGACCTGCAGCCTTGCTCATTCTGTTTCTGCGCCATTTCTGGTCCAGCAAATGTGTCCTTGCTGGTGAGTCCGGCAATTTATTTAGGTTTCCTTTCCTCTTCTGTCCATAAATTGTGTTTGTTTTGCAGTCAAAAAGAGTGCGCCCGAGTCTATACTCTTTCCCAGAACTCTGGAGTTTGTTTCCGTCTCTCACTCTGGACTGTGGCTTGAAGCAACAAGTGTGTCTTTTATTACCTATAGCCTAACACCAGGCATAGAGGAGGAGTGTTACAGATGAATGTCTCGAAGAGTGGGAGCCACTGATGAGGAAAAGCATGGGCCAGATCCCAGGTGAGGAGAGCAGGTCAATCTGTTCTACATCATCGAGGTGATGAAGCTTCCTCCCAGTGGGCATGAAGGATTTGCATATGTATTGTAGGCATAAGTCCAGAGCTGGAGTAAGGAGCTAGAAGATGTGAGAATGAATGGGATACTATCTGTCTTCGTTAGGGTTTCCATTGCTGTGAAGAGACACCGAGACGCCATGACCATGACAACTCTTTTTTTTTTTTTTTTTTTTTTTTTTTTTTTTTTTTTTTTTCGAGACAGGGTTTCTCTGTAGCTTAGGAGCCTGTCGTGGAACTAGTTCTTGTAGACCAGGCTGGCCTCAAACTCCCAGAGATCTGCCTGCCTCTGCCTCCTGAGTGCTGGGATTAAAGGTGTGCCCCACCACTGCCCGGCCCCCATGGCAACTCTTATAAAAACAAGCATATAATTATGGTAGCTTGCTTACAGTTCAGAGGTTTAGTCTATTATTGTCACGGTGAGAAGCCAGGCAGCAGGCAGGCAGACATAGTGCTAGAGAAGAAGCTAAGAGTTCTTACAACTTAATTCACAGGCAACAGGAAGTGGTCTGAGACACTGGGTGAGGCTTGATCTAATATGAGACCTCAAAACCCACCTCCACAGTGATATACTTCCTCTTACAAGGCCGTACCCACTCCAATAAAGCCATGCCTCCTAATAGGGCCACTCCCTTTGGGGACCATTTTCTTTCAATCCATCACATTATCCAATCTTTAAAAATAAGGAAACTCCAGCACTCATTGCAACATCCATACAACTTTAGGATGTTAGGCTATAATAGATGAGTTAATCACCAAAGGGCAGATACCATATGATTCCTCTTATACAAAGTGGGTAGAACAATCAAATTCATAGAGACCCTAAGTAAAATGGTGATGGTATGGAATTGGGGAAAGAGGAATGAGGAGTTTGGTATTTTCATGATTTCTGTTTAAGAGGATGCAAGGATTATGGATGTGGACGATGGTGATTGGCACACAGAAATATGGATGCTCTTAATGACACTGAAATGCAGGTTTAGAGATGGCTAAAATCATACTGGTGTGTATTTTACCATAATAAAAAGATGAAATAAAAGAGGATACAGAAGAGAAGGGACAGGAATGAAGAGAGGGGAAGAGAAGGGAGGGGAAGGAAAAAAGAGAAGGGAAGGGAGGGGAAGAGAGAGGTGGAAGGAAAAGCCTGGTGTGGTAAAATTTATAAATTTATAAAATTTCTTTCCTCTTCCTCCAGGAATAACTTGCATCTAAAAAATCTAGTCTATTATCATCTATCTATCTATCTATCTATCTATCTATCTATCTATCTGTCATCTATCTATCTATCTATCTGTCATCTATCTATCTATCTGTCATCTATCTATCTTTATTTTTCACACATTTATACACACTGTGGTTTAAATAAGAAATATTTCTAATCAGCTCACGTATTTAAATACTTGGTCCTCTACGGGTAACATTGTTTGGGGAGATCATGGGACATTTTGGACATGGACCATTACTGGAGGTCATAGAAGGCTTTGAGGGTTTGCAGCCTGGCCTCTCTTCTTGTTCCAGCTCTTTGTCTCATACATACAAATGAAGATGTGACCTCTCTGCTTCTGACTCCAACTGTCTGCCCCCTTCCCAGCCACTATAGACTCTCCCTCTGCACCCATTAGACAAAATGTACTCTTTTTTCCATAAGTTGTTCTGTGTCATATTTTGTCACAACAATGAAAAAGTTACTAATATACTGTGTGCATATATTTTGTATATAAAAGGTGCTTTGATCATATTAATCCTCCATTATCCTCTCTTGTTTATCTCCTCTCCATCCCAACAAACCACTTCTTTCCAACAAGAAGTCCCCCTCCTACTTTCACATTCTCTCTCTTTCTCTCTCCCTCTCCTCCCTCTCTATCTCTGTGTGTTTGATTAGGGCTGCCTACATGAACATGGGTATTGGGTTATTTACTTGAGTAAGGGCAAATTAGTAGTGGCTAGACCACTGAAGAATATAGTTTCCCCTCCCTCAACAACCAACAACTGCCTGAAGATCTTTAGAGAGGGGCTGGGTCTCATTAGCCCCGCCTCTGCTTTTAATCTCTCTTAAGGAGGGTAATAGAGAATAGTTGAGTAAGAAATGGGTGTGGACACAGGTTTGAGGCTGGAAAAACACTGATGTATTCTTCCTTTCCAACTTTTCTCCTCCTGCCTCTACTCCTTTCAAAACATCTTCCAGAAGTTGGAAGTCCATAGCATCTTCTTCCAAGATGAGTTCCACTGCAGGACAAAGAAGCACACGACTAGAAGTAAATGGACTGCCATCTGAAAATTGTTCTTTATTGATCTGCACTCCCTACGCTTTATCCAGAGAGGAGCTTAATCAGCCGAGCTGCTTCCCTCTTGGGCACTAGTGATAGATTACACTGGGCAAAAGGCGAATGACTAAAAGCAAGAGGCAGAAAAGCAAATGCTTATTGATCAGGGCATTAAAACTCACAGATGATTCCTTGCTAACAGGAGTGAGCATTCCTTACAGTTTAGTGTGTGCCCCTGCTATTCTCTGTATAGTTTCACATCTGATAACCAGGACAGCTCCGGCTACAAGAACCATTTTCATACTCTTTGCCCAGACAAAGAAAGACTGGGAAGTAAGAAACATGAGGAAGTCAGCAGCTAATGAACAAGGATCTGGCTAGTGTGTGGACCTTGGAACCTGCAGGTGTACTGACTGCTTCTGAAGAATTTGGTTTATGCTTTGAACCATGCCCGCTATGTAAATACTTTTCCAATGTATTAGGCAGTAACGCACAGCTTAGGAGGTTTGCAAAAGTGTTTGTGAGTGTGAGCTTACTTTGCTTGGGTTTTAGATTGAGTGTGCATAAGCTTATAAAGAATTGAGCTTCATGGTGCAACCTGAAGCAGGGATCTTTAGCCTTTGGAGACATATCTAACAGTGCCATGAAGCATGACAGTCTCCAGCAGTCTCCCTCTGAGCGCTTTCCATGAAGGTCCTGCTTCAGAAGTCTGTTCAGCTATATGTGACGGTGGCAGCCACCCTTCAGCTCATGGCTAAGGACTTTTCCTACCAGCACCATGCCCAAGATTTGGAATTGGATAGAGTTCATTTTCTTCTTCTTCTCAATATCCCTATATATTTTAAGTTAAAACATAAAGGGTGTGGCATGGAGAGATGGCTCAGCAATTAAGGGCACTGGTTGCTCTTCCAGAGGTTCAAATTTCAGCAACTATGTGGAGGCTACAATCATCTGCCATTCAAACCCCAAGGGATCCAAATTCCCCAATTTGGGCCTCTGAGGGCAACAGCACACACATGGTGGACAGACATACATGTAAGTGAAACACCGAGTGAGACAAACAAAACTTTCAAAATTGGGAGTGAGGGCTGTAAGTCAGATAACAAGAAGTCCTTAATTCATGTTTTACCCACCCGTACCTGTACTTTCTACAAATCCAGAGGGAATTCTTGTCTCTTCAGTAACTCATTTTCCACTCTGAGAACTAAAATTATAGCATAAACTGTTATTAATTCAGCATCTAACTAAGTGTAAAGCTCATTAACAAAATGTTTTTATATCAGGAATGAGAAAGAACAATCAGGCATAAGAAAACTAATGTTTGGACACTTAAAAAAAAGTCATGATTGCCTGTTTTCATACTGTTTAGTACTAAACAAAACATGCTCCCCTTTCTTCAGTGGAACCAGGATAGAGCCATGAGGTTTATATGATAGTGAATAAAAAAGAAAGGAAGAAAGAAAAGAAGGAAGGGAAGAAAAGAAGGGAAGAAAAAAGACTGAAGGGAGAAAGTCTCAAAAAAAGGGAAGTACTAGCAGAAAGAAGAAAGGGAAGACACTGGTCTACAGAAGAATATGAAAGAATATGGGATAACAATGGAGAAACTAAAGACATAAGAATTAATAATAATAATAATAATAATAATGTTAGGCAAATACAGGCCTTATAATACATTATGACATAACCATCAAGCACTATCAGCAATGAAAAATAAAGACAGCATAAATGAGAAGCATTGATTCTAAGTGAGCGCCAATAGCAGTGATCTAAGGTGGAACTGGAAGAGCTTTGATGAAAGGTATGCTGACGTCTCATCCCCGATGCCAGGACCTAGAGCTGTACCAGAAGGTTCCTTGGTGGGCTGTCATTCCAATGTGTTTGATATTGCAGACCATGGCCTGAGCGCAACACCGTCTCTTCTTAGCCGTGTGATCTTGGCTGAGCCACTTAATTTTAGGTCAGTAGCTTTGTTTTTTAAGTAGACATAACAATGCCTACTTTGTTGTAGTTGCAAACACCAAATTAAACAAAATATATGGGGAAAATGTTACACCAAGGGCACTCAGAGAATGTCAGTTTCATCAGGCTAATGACTTCCATGTGCCTAAATTAGGTGCTGCCCGACAGGGTTGAATACACGTGGCCTTCAGTTAGCAATCCAGTGTCTCTGGTCTTTGACGTAGCAAAAGATTTACGCTAGAGAGGGCACTGCCTGCTTTCCCATGCGTGCTCTGTGAAGCACCACATTTTAGAACTGGAAACAAGTGTATTGCATGCAAGATCCATCCCGTGACGAAAATATTTAGACTAGGAACTGCGGAGAAAGCTTGTGAAGGTTTCAGCAATGTAATTGGAAAACATGGCCCAATTCCAAAGCAATTTGAAATGCAGATTAAAGGCAGTATGCTTTGACGACGACGCTGAAATCCAGTCAGAGAACTCCACAGGAATGTGATGCTTTCTCCCTGTGCTGCAGACTTCCTAGAGTAAAACTGTCAGGGTGCGAAAGGGTAGGTGCCCTGGCACTCAGTAGTCACGGTGAACTTGGTGCTTGCAAAAGTCAAGTCAGCTGTGATTAGCCATGCGAACGTCTGCAGGGAGCCGAGAGCTGGGGTGATCAGTACTGGGCGCTTTTTCCACGCTGCTAGCGGCTACCAGTTTGTATCATTGCTTCCATCTCTGTACTTAGGTATTACTAAAATTATGAGATTTTATGATTAAACAAAATATAACAGGGGAAAGTTGCTTGCCAAGATGTTTGGTTTTTGGCTTAGCACAGAACAGGTGATTTTAAATATTTTTAAATCTGGAAAGGAAAACAGAAATAATTTAGTATTATTTTGCTCAAAATGTGTTCCAGTAAAGAAGCTGAACACCGCTGTATTTTAAAAAAGGATTTATTTGTATTTTTTCTATTCGTGCGTGTGTGTGCATGCATGTGCTTATTCAAGGGTGGTCACTGGGATTACAAGTGTGAGCCACTGCACTGAGCTTTTTACCTCAATGCTAGAAATCTAACTGAGCCCCTCAGGCGCCTATGACACTTTACCAACCCAGCCATCTCTCCAGCCCCAAGGGATAAGACTTTTAATTGAACAAACTCCGTGGGATCTTTGTTTCCTTTGTCTAAGCAATCCACACAATTACAAAGTAATTTCCTATAGTAACACGCTATTTTGAAAATACATTGTATTCACACTGCACTAAGCAAAGCTAAGGGAGGTGACTCCATGAACTCTATTCAAGTCATGTTTCCTCAGGATGCCAGATTGCCAGCTGAGATGAAGCTACTCCCGCAGCCTTCACCAGAATTCTGATGTCTAATTCACATGTAGAAAATCGCCCATGTGTAAAATATATTGCTTTGAAAATATGGTATGATATGGACTTCACTAAATGATGCCAGGTGATCCTCAGAGTAGAATGGAAAGTAAATTTTTCTAATTGAACATCATGATTCGGAGATATGCTTATCCTCCTGACTTGAAAATACATTCTCATCAGGCACGAGAACTTATAATGAAAACATTGAAAAGGAAATTCCATTGATTATTTATCATTTACAATTATTCAGCAATGGAGAAATAGACACTGAACTTAACAAACCTTTGGGATAATTGTAATTTCTAATTATGAGAGCTCTGAGTTTTGAACTTGTGGCTCTAGAATGTTTAAGAACTATTCCTGCTTAGAGCCAGTATTGTTGTATTCTTTTCATATTCAATTGATTGTTTTGTTTTGGATTGGGTTAGTTTGTTGTTTTGTTTTGTTTTAAGACAGGGTCTTAGTAATTCAGAATGCCTCAAACTCACTATGTCACCCAGGCTGGTCTCTCAAGTGCAGGATGACAAGCGTAGGCCAAAAAAACCACCTGGCTTTGTGTTTGTCTTTAAGCTGCATTGATAGGGATTCCTAGAAAGTTTTACATGCATGTCTTTTTTTTTTCTTGTTAGTCCTCCAAAGTGTCTTGCTTGACTTCTATCTTCATTTATTCTCCCTTTAAACTGGATTATTGGTTCTAAAGGACACAGTGCTCTCTTTATATGTAGAATGTGTGAACAGAATGGAAGAAAATACTAGCAATCACATCTAATGCCGATGAAGGTCATGGTTACTTAAAGACAGAAAGCCAAGAGAGCAGTGAAAGAAAATGTAGCTAAATCAAGCTGGACCAAGGAAGTTCCAAGCCTCCATGTGAATTAATTCTAGGGCCAAAATGTCAATATTCCTACAGAAACTTCTTACATGTTCTGTGATGCATTCGTCAGACTGAGCTGTGCTTTTTAAGGGGCCAGGTTGGTGCACAGCCAGTTCTCCCAGAATCCGAGACCTTCCCTGTAGCCAGGTTAATTGGTTCCATCAGCAATGATGAAATAGATCGAGGCTTTGACATTGAACCTAGGCTTTTAAGCTATAGCATATATAGTTTCCTTTCTGTGAGCTTTGGGTTGCTAATCTCAGTTCAGGAGATGGCTGAGCCTTTGACAATGGCAGAGGCTTTCATGCGGTAGCACATATAGTTTCCTTTCTTGGATTGCTAATTGCAGTTCTGGAGAATGCCTGGAAGACTGCAAAGCAGAGAGGAGCCAGAACAGGATCTGATTTGTATGTCTCTCATACCGCTCACCATTCAAGCTCTATCTTCTTCATCAGAGAGGGCAATGGCTTCCCTCGGTCCTGCCCAGACATCATCACCTTAATATGAAAGGCAACTTTCCCTTATTGAGTTCAGCCTGGGTCTGGAGAGGAACACAGTACAAAGGCAGAGGGACGGAGAGTGCGCAGGCCCTGCTGTTTGTTCAGCAAATTCTTCCTAGAGAAGTTTAGGTTCAAACAAAACAAGTGAGAAGTGGAAACGTTTTAAGATGTAAGGAAATATACGAAAAGGTTTATTAGACTTGAAATCCAGATGTCCGATTGGGTGAGAGGGATCGAAAAAAAAAAAACAAAGAAATTATAATTCAAAACAGTGATGTTGGAGTTGAAAACGAGAGGAGGAAAGTCGATCAGATTCAAAATCCTGCTGTCTTCAGACTAAAAGTCACTAAAGATCAATTACATGCATGACATGGGCAGTCAGATTTAAAAATCACTTAGGAAAATTAACATGAATCTGATCCTTCCTGAGGTAGCTGGGGGAGTCATGGCTGGGAGTCTCTCCCCTGGGGTTTTTCTTAACCACAGCCCTTGGAGTGTGTTGGTCCCCACACAGTCTCCCATCCAAGCCTCACAGGACCCCAGGAGGTTTTTTGTGTAGCCTGAATGAAGGCGCTGACTCCAGTTCTGTAGAACACAGTCAGAGGAAGGGGCTATGTTGCTGACAGGTTTATGAGCCACGGTAAATGCCAGGGGTCCCCACCTACTTTCTTTGTGCTGTTTGTATGTTGGGTTCTTGTACAATGAGAAACAGCTGCTCTGTGGCCGGTTCGATGAGGATCACTGAAGGAGTTGCCCAGATGAATTAAAATGGCTTGGGAAACAATTGCTACCACATATTTGATAGCATCAGGGTCACTTTCACACCAGCATAGAAGGATCATGTTCAAATAAAGACTGGAGAATAGTGTTTCTGGGGCTGTTTTCTTCCCTTCGAATGTCACTGACAAAAAAAAAAAAAAAAAAAACTCTCGCAGTGATCCAATTGTGCAGTAATCGGAACATAGATAAAGGTGGGATTTTGGAAAAGGAGAAATAATTCTGGCTTTTGCTCACATTCTGGTTAAAATAAGTGTAGATGTGTATGCATGTATACACATACACTCATAGATACATCCATGGCCTGAATCATTCTACAAGATGGAAAGCACTGACCATGTGGAAATCCATTCTGATTCTCAGGCACACACAGCTCACTTGTGTCATATTGAACTTGCAAAACCTGACACCGCAGAGCCCATCAGTGTGTACCTGTCTATGCTGAAGCAGTCAGGGCCCTTTGCTAGGCGGGGAGTTGCCAGTACAAGAAAGAGAATCTGACCTGTGCCAGGTGCGGCACTATGCACCGTGTCAGCACGATCCCCCTGCATCAGCGTGCAGAAGCCCATATGCTTCTGTGCGTAGGCACTTTTATTTTTCTTTTGCAACGGAGACCGCGAAGACAGTTTTCATCATGGCCAAATGCTAATAAGCCACAGAAGTCAGCTTGACCTCATACTGTGGCACTCAGACATTATGGGGATCTGTTAGCTACCGCTGCAAAGGTTCCACGTGGAGAAGTGCCCCAATGCACTGGTTTGAATCAAACATGATTTACTATCACGTATATGTGAGCTGGCTGGGCTCAGATGGTCACAGCTGAGCACAGTCGGAGGTGGCTCTGCTCCACGTCGTGCTCTGTGACATCCATCTTCTTCGCAGGACCAGCACACCGGCAGAGTGAGCTCTGCTGATGAGAATGGCAGATGTGCAAATCTGTGTGGGGAAACTCACATGGCCTTGTTCCTTCAGTCTCGGAGCAGGCACAACATGGCTGCCTCCTATTCCACTAGGCCAAAAATAATAAGCCAAGGTCAGCTGCAAGAAATGGGGAAGCGCCCTTTGACCCCTTTGATGAGAGGAACTGCAGTCATTAGGGCCGTGGTGTGGGTAGCGAAGGGTGAGGGATTGAGGTCCATATATAATGAACACCCTTCATACTCTACCCTGGCACTGTTACCTAGAATTATGCCAGGCAGTTTGAACACTTCTGGGAGTATGTTAGAATATATTCAAATGTACACAAATCAGTAGGAGAAGACAAAATGAGTTCATGGCTAGGAACACCATAGGAGCCCCGGTGAGAGCCCGGTGTCTGTGGTGGGACATAGGACAGAGACCTCAAGTCAGAGCAATGACTCACGGTAATGAACATTTGCAGATGAAGAAGAATGAACTAAAGGGTGAAAGGTGTGTGTGTCTCACCAGAACACACCACAGCTTTGGGCGGGATCGGAATGCATGACGTGAAACCAAACAAACAACAACAACAACAAAAAATCAATAACAAAATTTAAAAAAAGAAACAAAAATTTAAAAATGGGGTCTTGACCACTTCACTTAATTCTTGAAATCTTACCTTCTATATGATAAGTGCTATGTCTTTAGCATCACAAAGTCGGTGTTTATTTTTTGTTGCTGTTTGGTTTCATTGCCGCCATAGACCTTACAACTCATCAGGAGGTCAATTTCGTGGGCTCCTTAACAGCTCTCTAGGCTCTGCCATGGGAGCTTACCGTCCGCAAGGCCAAGCTAACCAGGAGCTGCCTGCTTGGCAGAAGGTAGCCTTTAGTCCCACCACTATGCAGAGGTAAGAGCCGCATGGTATCCTGACCTCCTCCTCTGATTGCAAAGCTTCACAGTGAAGTATGCTCCCATCTTTGGGGACATGGGCCTGGTTCTGCATGCCAATATAGCAGATGAATCTCCAGGACACACTGTGTCCACTGTGGACACCTGAGCTGGACCTGGGCCCTTTTGCTCCACAGACATACTGTTGTAAGCCCATGTCTGGCTAGGAGAGCCAGAAAAAGAAAAAAAGAAAAGGAAAAGGAAAAGAACAGAAGAGCTGCTCGATTCCCCGTTGGTCTTTTGTTGTTGTTTTTACATTTGATTGTTTGTTTACTGTGTGTGTGTGCGCATGTGCACACCCATATGTCTACATACTTTTGTGACTGTTAGAGAACAGCTTTCAGGGATCAGGTCGTTCCTTGCAGAATGTGGGTTCCGGGGATTAAACTCACCTTATGCAGCTTGACAGCAAGCACCTTTATCCACTGGACCACATCATGGACCTATTTATTAATCTTGTTTCAATAGAACTCTGACCTAGAACCTAGAACTGGTGACAAAATCGTCTTGCAGGGAAGTACACAGATTCTGGGCCTAGAAGACCTGGGTTCCATCCAAGCTCTACTGCTAATGATAGAACCAAGAAAAAAAAAAAAACTCATGCTTTAATTTGCTCATCAGTGAAATGCAGAAAGTACTGGGAAAGTCATTCTCCCTTCCTCTAGGCTCCCCATTTGAGGATGTGCCTGTGACAAGGTATATCAAGTAGCTGGGGAGCCCTGGAGGGTGGCTTCCCTCTTCCCTCTGGTGTGCGTACCAGTGACGGTTCTCTCACGACAGTTTAAGTCATCTGTGAATGATTGGACAGACTCCCACTAGGGACACCTTGTACCTACACTTCTGACTTCTCTGTATTTGGGGGGTACACAATAACTATTAATAGTTCGAGTAAATGGAAAAAGAGGTCTGTCAATTAATCATAACTGACTGCATTTTGAAAAGCTTATTCATGTATTTATGAAGCTAGAACTTTATGTGTGTTACGCTCTACCCCTGAGTCACGGCCGTAGCCCAAGACTGCATTTTTGTTTGCTTGTTTGTGTGTTTGATTTCGAAGACAGTGTTTCTTTGTGTAGACCCAGTTGTCCTGGAACTCACTCTACAGACCAGGCTGGCTTTGATCTATCTACCTGCGTCTGCCTCCCAAGCACTGGGATTATAGGTGCGCTCCACTACCGCCCTACTTCGTGACTGCGTGTTTAATAAGAAAATGGTGTGACAGTTAATCTTACTTTTCAACCTGGTTAGAGCTTGAATTGCCTAAGAGGCACACCTCTGGGCATACCTATGAGAACATATTCAGAGACGTTTAGCTGAGAATGGAAGGCCTATCCTGGATGTGAGGAAGGAGCACCAGCCCAGGGGATGGGGACCTGCAGAGAATAAAAGGAGGGAGAAAGTAAGGCGAGCACCATCATCCATCTCTCTCTGCTTTCAGACAGGAGATGGAACGGGACCAGCTGCCTCAAACTCCCTCAGCGTTCTTTCCCTGACCTGAGTGAAGAATTATGTCCAGTCAGACTGTGAGTGCAAAGGAAACCTCCCTTGCTTTAGTTGCTTCTTGTCATCCATTTAGCCACAACAAACAAGTACCTAATGTTGATAGCAAGAGGAGTGTATGCTCAGTTCTGGGAACTACAGCACAGGGTAACTTCCATGAGCTGGGAGGATGGATGCACTCCTGTCTGGAGACCTCCCTTCCAAATCCAGGCCTTCGTCACCAACTCAGTATGCTGAGATTCTCGGGTGAGTCTCTTGACTATTTTTAATAAAGGACAGAATCCTAAATTCTGTCGTTTGCAGCAACACAGATGAACCTGAAGAACATTATGCGACGCCAGGCCCAGAAGAACAAATCTTGCCTGGTATTACCTGCATGTGAGATCCTGAAGAGTGTGAAGTCATAGAAATATGGCAAAGGTTGATAAGTACCAAGGACTAGGGAAGGGAAATTATGATGAAGAGATATTGATCATAGGGTACAAAGTTCAACATAAGAAGGGCAGTTTCTTGAGGTCTGTGGTACAATATATGGTGATCAGAGTTAATAAAAATCTATAATTTAATATTGCTAAGAGAATGAATTTTAAAAAAGCCCTCCAAAGTGCATAGGGGTATGATAGATCTTGTGGTGGATATGTTGCTATAATGGCCTTGATTTATTCATAAGGCTTAGATATATCAAAGCATCATACCTTATCCCTCAAATATATATAAATGTCTGTTAGTGGAAAAATAAAAGAGCACTTGGCTAGCATAAAATCCTGGATAGGTCCCTGTTTAACTGAAGAGAAGGGTATCTTATCAATGTCCTGCCTCTAACACCTCCCTGCCCCACATGGGGCATCAGTCTTAATGACAGCCTTGCCTAAAACAGATATCCAGACACTAAGGGGCAGCAAGATGAATTTTGCAGGAAAATGGATGTAGCTAGAAAACATTATATTGAGTGAGGTAACCCGGACACAGAAAGACAATTATCACATGTACTCACTCATAGGTGGTTTTAAAACATAAAGCAAAGAAAATCACCCTACAAACCACAATCCCAGAGAACTTAGACAACAATGAGCACACTAAGAGAGACTTACATAGATCTAATCTACATGGGAAGTAGAAAGTAGAAAAAGACAAGATCTCCTGAGTAAATTGGGAGCATGGGGACCCTGGGGGAGGGTTGAAGAAGGGAGGGGAGGGAAGCAGAAAAAATGTAGAACTCAATAAATATCAATAATAAAAAAATTAAGAAACCAAAAAAAAAAGATGTTGTTCGCTGCTGTTTAAGAAAGGAATCAAACCTTTATCAATACCTGGAAATGAGTGATTTCAGACACATGAGCTCAGATGTTGTCATAAGTTGCTCTTGTATGTCCAGCTGAAATGAAATAATCTAAAACCAGCCACTCTGAGTCACACTCAGTACCATGCTTCCCCTTCCTTTGCTCATTGCTACATCTTTCAAGATCTCAGCTTAGTCTTTGTCTTGCCGAGCTTGACCTTCACAGACATAAGATTCATGGAGACACTCATGGAATGGGCCCTAGTCACCCAGCAATCTTCAACCTTTGACAATGATTTGATTTTTTAGGCCCTCCTCAAATGAAACAACCAAAGCCCAATCCCAGGCCAGGTTCTTATAAGAATAAGCACCTTCTTCTTCCCACACTCCTCACGGTCCCCACGATCCAAGCATTCTCACTGCACTAGCAATAAGTCCCACGTGCCTGACTCCAGGGTGTCCCGGCGGCCTTTGATTGCAGGGCAAGTACTCACTAAGAGCTAAGTACATTCTGGAAGTTGTTTGATTTTCTGTTTTGCGACTGCCCACTATCAGTTGCTGTCTTTGTCAGGAAACCTGACATGTCTCTGTCCATATGTACATATGTCACCAAAAATGACTAGATTCTTTGTACATCTAATTGATGCTGTGCCTTGTCATTCACCAGCAGTAAAAGTAAACTTGTATAGCCCTGGCCAGGAATCCCAAATCAGGGAGCATATTTACTGAGTGTGGTAGTTTGAAGGAAAATGGCCCCCATTGACCCATAAAGAGTGGCACTACTAGGAGGTTTGACCTTGTTGGAGTAAGTGTGGCATTGTTGAAGGAAGTCTATCACTACAAAGGCAGGCTTTGAGATCTCATACGCTCAACTTACACCCAGTGTGGCTCACAGTTTCCTTCTGCTACCTGGGGATCAAAATGGAGAGCTCTCAGCTCCTTCTCCAGCATCATGTCCATCTATGCTCCACCATGCCTCTTGCCATGATGCTAATGGACTGAACCTCTGAAACTTTAAGCTAATTACAATTAAATGTTTTCTTTCATGTGAGTTGCCATGGTCATGGTATCTCTTCACAGCAGTAGAAATCCTAAGACACTGAGCATCTACAAGGAACCCACTGGGCTCAAGCCTACAGGGAAATGTTTCTCCCTGTGTACGTATTGAGCAACCTGAAGTATTTTATGTGCTGTGGACACAGATTGCTCTTCATGTGGTCCCTGAAAGCTCCCATCTGCAAATGAGCAGGAAACAAGTACATGCTAATAAACCTGGAGCTAAATACCAACCCCGTCATCTATCAGCTCATTCTTATCTGGACGTTGGCAAGAGGCACTGACAAAATGGTAATGATTTATTAATGGTTACTCAAAACCTGGGCCTTCTCCACATGATTTTAAAATGCACGGGGTCATTTCTTTCAAGTGATTTCCAGACTTTGATAGATTGAATATCCTTTCATGTTGGCAAAGGCATAAATGCAGGGATGCTAACTAGAATACCTATAGAAATTCTCCCATCCTAATGTCCCACCCTGGTACAGCCTTCAAATATCTCAGAATAATCAACTACCAAGGGAAACATCAAGGGAGTAGAAAACCATCTGGTCTCTATGGCTAGAACACTTAAACAGCTTGTAAAGGGGAAGAAGCTGAACCTCTCAACAAAGCCTGGCAGGTGATAAACACAAGATTTATACGTTGTATCAACCAATTGATGTAGACCAACAAGATCAAGATCAAGCCACAAGAAGATACTGTTGGAACCCAGGGCCCCAAGCTGGAACAAAAAGACAAGCAGGAAAAAAAAATCATGCAAAGCGATAAGACTAATTACAGCTATACTACCATAAATGCTACTCGCAAGAAAGCTATTTATTCTCTTTCCAAAGGATGGGAAATCCAAATAGAATAAAATTACACAGAACGTTGCCCACAAAAAGCATTTGTTGGATATTCCATCTCAGCTGTGAGCAGATTGTAAGGCTAGCCCCATGAGAAAGGTCTGTTCTATAATTATCTAAGTCAGTCGTTTCTGAAGATTGGAAGGTGCATCCAATCCAAAGACGATTTTAACCTAAGTCCTATGGGGCAGTGAGCAGAGTTTCTAAACAACTGAGCTCTTCCTGCCTGATAAATTTCTCTGAAATATTTCTGTTTGCCCTGCCTCTCCGTCTCCTCTTTGGTAGCCTCAGGCATTTCCTAGTTCATGGATTCATTCAACAAATACAACTTTCTGAACCAGATGAGCCTCAAGTCTCAACTGTGTGCGAGTCACTCCACAGTTGCCCACCCAGGGCCCTGGGAACCTCTGAGAACTGAGCTTGACTCTACAGGAAGGACTTGCCCAGTATGCTATCAAAGCATGGCTTCATGTCATCTCCATCTGTCTCTCTAAAGTCACCCCCAGGAGAGTAGGAAGCTTCGAATTAAGATCTGCAGGAGGCCAGTTTCTCTTACTCAAACCCTCTAATGTCCTTTTAATTTGGGGTGTGATTTCCTCATGAAAATACCATTGTTCTATAAACATTTAAAGCCAAAATAAGAGCAGCTCTCTCCACTGTGAACTTTGCCTTCTAAACCCAGCATACAACAGTGACTACTGCTGCCATTTTATGAACCTTTTCATACTCATGACATAGAAAAATAATTTTTAAAACATAATTGTATCTTATACGTCATTTTCTGAAACTTGCTGTTTTACTTTACACTTATGATTAACTAATTTTTGCAGGTCTACTTTCTGCTTATTGCAGGTCTCCTAGAATTATTCTCATGACAATTACAGTAAATGTCTTTAAATGTCAGAAAACAAAATAGAATGGCCTAACAAGCTTATAACTGCTCTTTTTGTTTTTGTTTTTCAAGACAGGTGTTTTTTTTTTTTTTTTTTTTTTTTGTGGCTTTGGAGACTGTCCTGGAACTAGCTATTGTAGACCAGGCTGTCCTCAAACTCACAAGTGTTAGGATTAAAGGTGTGCGCCACCACTGTTCCACTTATAACTGCTTTTTATACTCAAGACACTGAGAAAGATATGGATGGCTTCTCAGCCTTCCGGCTTTTTCCAAATGTAACCTCATGAGCACACTTCAATTAACAGGCTGACCTTAGCTTTTGGGACACAACCCATGGAACGGCATCACTGACACCCAAAGCGGGCCTTCCCTTCCCAGTTAATCATCTTTGGAAAAGCCCTCACATGTGTACCTGCATACTCAAAGGTATGCCTCATCAATGCACTAAGTAATTCTTAATCCAATCACGTTGACTATCAAAATCAGCCATCATAATTGCTCGAGTGTGTGTGTGTGTGTGTGTGTGTGTGTGTGTGTGTGTGTGTATGTGTGCAGGGGTACTTGCCTGAATAGGCATATGTAGAGGCCAAAGTTTGGCACTGGGTGTATTAATCACTTCTTCTCCTTACTTATTGAGACAAGATCTCTCACTGAGATTGCCATTTCAGCAAGATTTGCAGGCCAGCGAAGCCCAGAGATCCACTCCCCACCCCACCCCACCCGGGGCTTCTATGAGAGACGTGTGTCCCCACATTTGATGTCTATGTGGATAATGGGGATCCAGGCCCAAGGTTTCCCGTTTCCACAGCAAATGAGCAGCCTCTCCAGGCTGACACTTACTTTCTGATACCCTCTTATTGTAACATACCACAAACTGACCCCTCCTCTCTACCTTTAATCCAATAAGATGGTGATGTGGGATTCCCCTCTGTATGCTGTGAATACCATTGGCTAATAAAGAAACTGTCTTGAGCCCTTGACAGGATAGAATAGAGGTAGGTGGGGAAAACTAAACTAAATGCTGGGAGAAAGAAGACGGAGTCAGAGAGAAGCCACGTAGCCCCTCTGGAGACAGACGCCAGAACTTTATCCAGTAATGCACAGCCTCATGGCGATACACAGATGAATAGAAATGGGTTAAATTAGTATGTAAGAGCTAGCTAAAAATATGCTTAAGCTAATGGGCCAAGCAGTGACTTAATTAATTCAGCTTCTGTGTGGTTATTTTGGGAGTCTGGCTGGCCAGGAAATGAACAAGCAGCCTCCTACTACAATATAGGGATATTCATAATGCCCAATTGGCACGTTATTTTTCCTCTACTAATACCTTTCCCTGTGGCCCCATTTGATGCAGGATAAAGTAAATGTGTCCCAAAATTTGAGATTTTTCTCAACATCGAAGTTCTCAAGGTCCCTTGCTTTCTTTTTCAGCCTCCTATTCTGCCTTTTCCCATCTCATGCCCCGTGGTCCAGGCAGTCATGCAAACCACATTCAGTTTTACTTCTCTTTTTTTCTTTGGGCTCTATACCTGCCATGCCCTGAGCTTTGGTCAGTTTTTGATGTCTTCATACTCTACACAAAATCCCCCGAGACTCCAGCTTTATGTGGAATCAATCCTAATATTCCTTTTTCTGGAAAGCCTTTCCTTATCTATTTCTTTTCCACTCCAGGTTAGATCCCTCCCACAATCTCCTATCGCTTGATAAGCCCCTTATCACTATCACACACACACACACACACACACACACACACACACACACACACCACATTTGCCTGTTGTGCCTTGTGCACTCACCCTGCTACAGGTCGCTCTTGGAAAACACATTCCACATGACACTCAGGTCCCGCAGATACACAGTTTTGTATATTCCTCCTTCCAGAGGGAATAGCAGACTGGATCATCCTTACTTTGGGTTAAAACATGTGCACCTCCTCACAGAAATAAACCAACACCTGTCTCACGACAGCACACAACAAGCCTGTCTCCTAGGAAACGTGTCCAATTACTGAAATAGCATGTTCCTTTCCTTGTGGTGTGGTTGTTTGCAATGCTGCTGTTCGGGAACATGGAGAAGTCAGAGCTACATAAGGCAGCGAATAAGTATCAGGTTATAGTTTCTTTGATAAGTAGTGACAATCTGAACCACAGAGTCATCCGAGTGGTCCCATTGAAATGACCATTAAGCAACTCAAGTCAGTTCTGGAGTACAGACTAGCTGAACCAAAATGACTAAGTGCAATAGATAAAACGTGGTACAAGGCTGCACATGGATTGGCTAGGCTGGTGAGAAAGAAACTATGACAAAATTCACAGGCTTGTGAATGCTTTCAGGCTAGACTACATCTCAGTGACCTGAGCTAAAATCATACAGCTATAATGGCCTCAGCAGAAACAAAAATCTGTCTATAATTCAAGGACCTTTCTGCCTTGTATATCATAAGTCTCTGCCATCTTGCAAGGTATACCCATGGCAGGTGCTTGAAATTTTGTGATGGGATGGAGGAAAAATTGAATAAAAATGAGGGACCTTGAATATTGTTCAGGGAAGAGTTGCCCTCCTGATCTTTTCTCATAAATGACAGAACAGCTGCTCATAATGGTGAAGTTCTTGGGATCCTGTCTAAGGTGCACAAAAGAAGGTGGTAAAAATAGCCTACAAGGGAAAGGAACAGAACAGAGATTGGCATCAGTGGCAATGAGGGTCTCCCCTGGGCTTTGGAAGGTGCATATGAAAGGCAGTGGGAATGGATATCTCCAAGCTTCATGGTGAGAAGAACAAATGAGGAAAATCACTAGCACGCTGGTTGTCATCCAGATGCAGAGATACTGTGTTCGGATGACTGGTTAAGATGGGAGAACTCTGTTGTTAGCCAGATGCTCTCGTATTTGGTTCAGCTCTATATTTCCATTTGCATCCTAAGGCAATAGTGGTGCACACTGCAGGAAGCAGAGCCATGACTGCTAGCTTAGCCTCTGGATTTGGGAGACCTCAGACCCAAGTTGCTGTCAAGTGTCCTTTCTCACACTTTATGGGGAAGCTAGAAAGAGCCAACTAAATAAAGAGTTGGATCTGTGTTTCCTGTATTTGGGTTCACAGAGCATCAATGCCTTGAGGTATTCCAGAAAAAATAATGGTACCCTGATCAGATGACTATGGAAATGCTGAGCATCCTGCTTCTCTCTTTGGAAAGAAATCATGTGAATTAAAAACTCATTCAGCCCTTTACAAGCAAGGAAGTTATGACATACAGCACCACATGGGTGAACTTGGAGAATTGCAAGCTGAGTAAACTAAGCCAAAGAAAGACAAATACAGTGTGATCTCATTTGTATGAGGTCCCTACAATAGCCAAATTCTCAGAGATGGAAAGTAGAACAGTGATTGTCAGGGGCTGGTGGGGAGGTGTTGAGAGTTAGTTACTCTTTAATGGGAACAGAGTGTCAATTTTAATGGAACAGAACTGCCAACATTTGCAGCTGGGCAGTGATGGTTGCACAACCATATAACTGTCCTTCATGCTACTGAGCCGTACAGTTGAAAATGGGTTAAGATGGTAAAACTTACGCTATGCCTTTCTACCACAATTGAAAAATATTTTAACTCCCTGTTAAGAGCCATTCTAAAGTTTCATTTCTAGGGCACTTTTGTCATGCATCCTATAACCCAGAAATGGAATTCTGAGCTTCTGGTCTGAGGATGTGAAGGACGAATATAGTTAGAGACCAGTGACCACAGTCAGTCACCATCAGGCTCTTTGGACCTTAGATGAGACTAAGCATAGGTACTAGAAAGCCTGTCTACAGCCCACAGGCTATAGCTTGGTTGTCTCTCTAAAACTCAAAGTGGAACTTAACGCACATTGTGAGGTATGGAGAGGTGGGACCTTTAAGAAGTGATTAGGTTATAGAGTTTCACATGTGGTTGGTATCCCTTGAGAATGGGTCTTTAATAGAAGTTACCAACTGTGGTTCTTTTTCTCGCACAAGACCCTCTCACCATGCAAAGTCCTGGGTCTCCTCGGGACTTGTTTTATTTATTTTTTTCTTGCTTGGACAAAACACTTGATAAAAGCAACTTGAAGAAGAAAGGGCTGACTTTGTCTCTCTATTTGGAAGTGTAGTCCAGCATGGCAGGAAAGGCATGGTGCCAGGAAGATGAAGCAGCTGGTCACAGCTGATCTGCTGGCCGGAAGTAGAGGGTGATGAAGATCCGTGCTCAGCTCAATTTCTTGGTCTTACTCAGCCACGGAACCTTAGCCCAGGTGTCACCCCCACGGAAAGCAGGTCTCCTAACCTCTATTCACACTACATGAAAGATTCTTCACGAACATGCCCAGGATTTCACCTCCTAGGTATTTCTCTATCCAATTAAATTGACAGTGAATGTCATCAGTCATAAGGCTCTTTAGGGTGTCCTCAGCAGAAAGAGGTCCTGTATCTGATGGGACTCTTCATCCCTGAGCCTCCCAGCCTCCAGAAAGCCAAGGGGAATAAACCTTTATTCTTCATAAGTGATTCAGTGAAGCAGCAACAACAAATGGAGTAAGACCCAGGACTTGAACCTGGCTTGAGAAGTCCACAGGGCAGCAGTTGCCTAACACAAGGAAAGGGATCTGTGACTGTGGCGAGTGCTCCAGGGCTGACACCAGGCAGCTCTGGGGTTTCTGTCTTCTGTTTTATCCTCTAACCTGATTTCCACCTCAAGGAAGAAAAGGTTGTTCTGTTAGTTCTTTATCACTGTGTCGTTGATCAAGTTGTCTTGTTTAAAGGGATTATAAAGGGCAAACAAAACAATCCATGACTACTTCAAGACTAATTCTACCAAGTGCTTGGAAACCTGTGAATTTGTTAAATTTGACCACTGGTCTACAGAAACAGCATTTCAAATAGTTTCACCTAAATACTTGGATGACGGAGGACATCCATCCTGGAGCATTTTTTCTTTTTCAGTTCAAATGTCCTCTGTATCTCCAATCATGTCCTTCATTAACTCCACTAGCCTCCCTCCGTGTTTCCACACCAACCCTTCTCCCCCACTCCCAACTACCTCCCACAGAGATCATTTGGAATTTAAATGAAGTACAGTCAATTACTCTCTAAGCCTAATATATAGCCCTTTCCCCAGTGTATACTTTCTCAAGGGAGCTGAATCTCTGGTGGTAACTTGTCTCTGGTCCAAAAGGATTTTTATTCTTCATTTTTTCTCTTCCTTTAATACACTTAATTTTAAACATGTGCTAATGTGTGTGTGCACACACACATACACACACTCTTACCTGAATTCTAAATTCTTAATTCACCTGTTAATACCATTCTTTGCCTTTATTCCTCCACTGTGCTCTCTCCATTTCCTTCTCATGTCACTAATTCCGCTCTAGAATTCCTCCACCTGGGTATGTCTGCATAAAGCGTTCCCTATCACCGTAGTATACACTCTACAAGTTCTTTTTAAGTTGGAACCTTTCCGTCTCCCTCTAATTCTGAACCCTGCTTCAAAGGTTATATTCCAAGCCACCCTCACCCAAGTTGTTTTCCAGAATACGCTAAATCTGCCTCCTTAGTAACACTTCCTTTGTACACAAACGGGAGTTTGCTATTTATTGCCAAAGCATCCTGTGCTAAGCATGGATTTTTGTTCTTAGGAAACTCCTTTAGATGTGTTTATTTTGTGTATTTACGCATCCATTTGAGTTTTCTGCTGCACTCTAAAAGGCTTTAAAACAACAAGTGCGAGTACAAACATAAACACATACATAAACCAAATATTAAAATAGCTCAGCTGTAGAACATGAATCAATAAGGTGGCCGTGCAAGAAATGGTCTGAAAATTGATAGACTAGAATCCCATTTTTCTCCTTATGTAGATGATGAAATATCAGTTTAGGTAGATTGGATGATGTAGGAGCAATGCAGCCGTTCCATTTCTGGTCACGATGGTGCATAACAATTTCAAAGCAGCAGAGGCAAATTCAGCAGCAGTTTATTTCCTTACTGTTTAGGTTGTTGTGCCTGACATGGGCAAGCAGCTCTCCAGGCTGGTTCCCCTCCGAGCAGTGATTCTGGAATCTCTTCTCCTGCCACCTTCATGATTTTCATGGGAGCTCAAAGTGTGTACCGCTTCTGTCCCTGCACCACTGGCTAGAATTGAGCCCTGACTTAATCACTGGAAGTTTAAGCATTTTTTTCTTTTTTTAATTTATTCTTCTCTCGTGTATTACATCCCAACCATAGTTTTCCTTCCCTCCTTTCTTCCCATTTTCCCCCGACCCCTGCCTTCTCCCTCAGGTCTATTCCTGCTCCTTTCCCTTCAGAAAAGGACAGACCTCCCAGAGATACTAAATGAACATGGCATAACAAGTTATAAAAAGACTAGGAACATCCCCTCATATTAAGGCTGGACAAGGCAACCCAGTGGGAGGAAAAGGTTCCAAAAGAAGAAGAAAAAGTCAGAGACAGTCCCTATTCCCACCTTTAGGAGTGCCACAGAATATCAAGCTATATGCAAAGAACCTAGGTCAGACCCATAGAGAACTGTTGGTTCAGTCTCTGTGAGTCACGATTAGCCCCGGTGAGTTGATTCTGTTGTTTTTCTTGTGGTGTCCTTGACCCCTCTGGTTTCTACAATCCTTCCTCACCCTCTTTTGCGGGATTCCCTGAGCTCAGGCTAATGTTTTGCTGTAAGTCTCTATATCTGCCCCAACAGTTGCTGGATGAAGCCCCTCTGATAATGAGTAGCTAGGCAGTCTATAAGTATAGCAGAGTATCATTAAGAATCATTTCATTGACTTTCTTTTTGGCAGTCATGTTTGGTTCTATTCTAAGTCTCTGGGCTACCCAGACTTTGGTTCCTACCCCTTCAGGCAGTGCCAAGCATAAGCACCCTCTCTAGAATGAGACTCAAGTTGGATCAGCCATGTTTGGCCACTTGCACAAGTTCTGGCCACCTTTCCCACAGTCCATCTTGCAAGCAGGATGATTGTAAATCAAAGATTTTTTGGCTGGGTTGAAGCTGAGCATTTTGGGTTTTCAGGTGGTCTGGGAAAAGCATTCGAGGCAGAAGGGATTCAGCCATAATCAGAGTCAATCCAGAAATGCAGCAACCTGGTGTGAACTCAGCATCGTGGAGGTCCTTCTAAAAGGACGCAGTGTTCAGGATTGACCTAGGACTTAAAACAGCTCTAAAAGATTGTTAAAGTCCAAAGAAATATCTGTCCATTTTGGATCTGCATTCATTTTCAACTAAATGAGCCTTTCTAACCCTTTGTTACCTAATATCTTGGTCCTTTGGAGATGCAATCAAAACTATCCCAACTGCATAATATCAGAAATTAAATTTTAATCTTTATTTTTATTTATTCTTAGAGATTTCATACATGTATACAATATATTTTGATAATGTCCTCCTATTCCACACTCCAACTCCTCCAAGACCCCCTCCTACTCTGACCTTCCAACTTCATTTCCTGAAGAAAAAAAAATGCCTTGAGTCCTATTAGTGCTGTCTCTACATCATGGATGTAAGGCCCTCTGCTGGAGGATGCGTAAACCCATCTTTTATCATAGAAACTGGAAAGTCCAAGTTATCAAGGTTTAGTGTCTACAAGGTTCTGCTTCTTTCATAGGCATGTCTTCTTACCTTAGCTGCATAGGCAGAAGGGTAAACAAGGTCCCTGGTGTCCCATACAGTGGCATTCACAGGTGCTCCACTCTCCTGATCCATTTATTTTCCAAGGTCTCTCCTCTTAACACCATTACTCTGTGTGTTGTATTTCAACAGGAATTTATAAGGAAGGAGGAAACTTCAGAACCTGAAATCCAACTAGTCATCCCACATCCTTGTCTTCTTTCCTCTCATCCTAACCAAGAAAAAGAAAACAAAAACGTTTAACAGGTTGCCTTTGACAGGTTCTCTGAAACTACAAAATCGAAGCACTTAATCTTCCTTAGCCATTTATGTTCAAAAATTTTGTAACAACTTTTAAATTGCTAACTCGTGTGTGTGATGTTTGTGTGTGTGAATTTATGTATATATGTGTGTGAATTATACATGTGTGTGCTTGTGTGTGTATGCTTTTATGTGTGCATTGTGTGTATATGTATGTGTATGTTTGAGTGTTTGTGAATGTATGCATGTGTGTGTGTGTGTGTGCGCGCACATGTGCATGCACACGCATGCACACCTATGAAAACCAGAGGGGACAACCCCAGGTGTCATTCCTCAGATATTAGCTACCTTGCATTTTGAGACAGGTTCTCTCTCTGGTCACTCACCAAACAGATTATTCTGGCTGGCCAGTGAACTCCAGAGTTATCTGCCTCCACCTTCCCAGTGCTAGGATAGAATTTCCAGCAAACACCATCACCCAGCTTTTTAAAATGTGGCTTCTGGGGCGCGATATCAAATCTTTGTGACTGTAAGACCAGTTCTTTATCAGCTGAGCTATATCTGTCCAGCCCAGATGTTTCTTAAGGAACCCCCACAGGTTCTGAAACTCTAGGCTCACAAATTTGGATCCTCCTTGCTGGTCACCCGACAGTCTCTTAAGCTGTACCTATTGTGCTGCTCCTACTCCCGGGGCTTTCTCTACCACACACTTTTCTTCTTTTTTGGTGAGTCCATAGCCAACTGCAGACCAGCAGATAGCTGTTCTCCCTAGGTGGATCTCATTTGTTCCTTCCTACCTCTTCCCTTCCCACACTTCTAACAGATTTGTTTGTTCATCTCGAGGTCTTGATCCTCTTCCCCTTCTCTAACACTGGCCAACTTAGTATTCCTGGCAGAATTCAGGTGCATCCTGTGGATGAGCTCTTCCAACTCCTTGATAAAGACTTTTAATAAACTCAGTTCTTACAGTCACTCTGGGACATTCTGCTGAACACTTCCTTGTAGCTAGATCTGTGGCCATTTAGTCAATGGTTCCATTACCTTTGGTTTATGGATTTGGAGCCAGGTTTCAGTCCGCATCAGGGTTTTCTTATCTCAGCCAATTTGAATGAGTTTTGCAAGAAAAATTCATGGGACTTTTTTTATCAAGTGTTTTTGCTAAAGTACAAATAGATAACATCTGTTGCGTTCCTCTTACCCATTCATGCAGTGGACTGTATACACGTGTGTGTGTGTCTGTGTAAGGTGTGTGTGTGTGTGTGTGTGTGTGTGCATGTGTGTGTTCACAGTTCTTTTAGAGAAGCAAGCTGTTACATTTTTCTGGTGCAGTTGGTCCCTAACAGACCTATGTCACTTTGGTCCTGGATCCCATTATCCTCTGGTTTGGTTCTCGTTAATTTTCATGGGTGAATATTCTTTTTTTTCTCTCCTAATATTTGTCTTGTACTATAAACAATTATGTTAGCTAAACAGCAAAAGAGAGCTTACAGCGCTGTATTTCACAGACTTGCCTGATCCCCATTGAGGGCTTCAGGGGTTTGCACTTTTCTCCCAGCTGCTTCTAATCAAACCTAATTCCTTCTCACAGCACCGCCCCTCCTTCCCATTCGGAGTGTGGACACCAATCTTCCCATTAAACAAGATGACTCAGGGCGCTTGGGAAGCAGAATCTCATTTCCTCCCCTTTCCCACAGCAACTGCTGGCCTCCCCGTGGTCAATTTACCTGCTTTACATGCATGTCAGCCTCCTCCCTGTCCTCCTCCTTCCAAGTGTGATCATTTGCAGAGTGAGTAGAGCTGCTTCCCTACCTGTTCCCTAACCTTTAGAAGAAGCATGGGAGGTGGAATAAACCCAGGACATGACTATGAGGTGAAACTGTATCTGAAGCAAATTGTAGGGCGTTCTCTCCTTCAAAATCAAGTTAGGTCCTGAGGAGTTACAGGCAGTTAAGGTTTGCAAGAAGAAGGGGTTGACAAGGTCCCACTCTCTCTGCGTGTCTATAAGCAGGTAATGGTTGCTGGAGAAGGACAGACATTTTCTTCAATGGTGTAACCACAGCTAAGGTGCCCATGCTTCTATAAATAACTCCTTACCCGTGCATGTTCCTGTAAGCCATCCAACAAAACTCATGATGACAGCAAACAAGCAAAAAGGACATGAAAGTGGAAAGGACAATAGTTGGGAAGAGGAAGAGGATCAGTGTGAGGGGGAGGATAAGAAGAAGCAATGGGTAGTTGTCTTAGGGCTTCTATTACTGTGAAGAGATACCATGACCACAACTCTTATAAACGAAAACATTTAATTGGGTGGCTTGCATATCATTGTGTGGACATTGGTGTGGGAGGTCCTTCTGTCTAAGTGTTGCTTTTATTGGCCTATAGCATGGGAGGAGGAAGGTGGAGTTAGGGAGATGCCATGTAGTCACAGCTAGAGTCAGACATGACAAAATGCTGGTAAGCCACTGCTACGTGGCGATACACAGATTACTAGAAATGGGTTAAATTAATATGTAAGAGTTAGCCAATAAGAAGCTAGAGCTAATGGGCCAAACAGTGATTTAATTAATATAGTTTCTATGTGATTATTTCCAGTCTAAGCGGTCGGGAACCAACAAGAAGCCTCCCTTTTCTAACAGGACATAGTGGTGCACAGGCAGGCATGGTGCTAAAGAGGTAGCTAAGAGTTCCACATCTTGCACAGGCAACAGGAAATGGTCTGCCTCACTGGACAAGGCTATCTGAAACCTCAGATCCCTCCTCCAGAGTGGCACACATTCTTCAACAAGGCCACAACTACTCCAACAAGGCCACACCTTCTAATAGTGCCACTCTTTTTTTTTTATAATTATATTTATGTACAGAAAACTCAGCAGTACGTTTAACCCAGTTTAGTGGCGAGTTCTTTGGCCTTTGCCTTTTCCAGCTTGGCAATTCGAGCCACAGATTTAGGACCCAGGACGTTGCCTCCCCAGTGGCGGCGGATCTCATCATATCTGTCGTTGTAATTTGTCCTAATAGCTTCCACCAGCTTGGCCAGAGCACCTTTGTCTTCCGAGTTAACCTGTGTGAAGGCAACAGTGGTGCACGTCTTCCTATGGACCAGACACCCCAGCCTGGCCTTTCCCTTGATGATGCAGTAGGGGACCCCCATCTTGCGACACAGAGCAGGCAGGAAGACTACCAGCTCAATGGGGTCTACGTCGTGGGCAATCACCACCAGCTGAGCCTTCTTGTTCTCTACCAAAGTGGTGACTGTATTGACGCCCGCTCGTCTACCAAAGTGGTGACTGTATTGACGCCCGCTCGAAGGACAGGTGGTCTCTTAGTCGGGACATCCCCTTTGCCGGCAGCTTTCTTCTCAGCACGGGCCAGCAGCCTCTGCTTCTCCTGCTTGGTCTCTGGCCTGTACTTGTGGACAAGTTTAAGCAACTGGGTAGCTGTTTGCCAGTCCAGGGCCTGGGTGAACTGGTTAATGGCAGGAGGAACTTTGAGCCGCTTTTAGAGGATGGCCCTCTGCCGCTGCAGCCTAATGTAGCAGGGCCATTTGACGAAGCGCGTGAGATCTCTCTTGGGCTGGATGTCCTGCCCAATGCCGAAGTTCTTAGGCCTCTTCTCAAACAAAGGATTCACCACCTTCTTCGCCTCCTGCTTCTTCACGACGGCGGGGGCTGGGGCCACCTTCTTCCCCTTGGCCTTCTTTCCCTTGGGCATCTTGCCGGGCTGGAGGAGAGA